>NC_088384.1:93560000-93900000 GCF_037993035.2 Macaca fascicularis | reverse complement strand
AAAGAGCCACCTGGCAGCTCTTACTAAAGATCAGAAAGGGTGACTATAGTATGGAAAAAAATATTCCATCCCAATTAAACTTTCCATTTGGGAGTCTGAAGAAGAAAAATAACACAGAACAAAGAGTATGGGAAAGAGAAAAAAGGAAATGCTGAATCTGCTAATATGGCTAATTAATGCAAAAGAATGAATATAACAGCAACTTCAGCATTCAAAAATGAAAAGTTAGGAGATCTAGAGAGGTACAGTTTCTAAGTCTTTTGGAGCTCTCCTTTAATTAGCCTCCCTGAATCTCAGCATTTCTGTTTGAATAATCCATGTTTCTGGTTATTTATTCAGCTCCCCACTGCTACGCAATACCAAGCCATATGCTACAGAAATATATCACTTCATATTTGCACTCAACCATCCAAAGACACTGGCAATTCAGACCTTTAAGAAGCTTAAGGAAAAGTCTCTTCAGACCATTGTGTTAAGGTTAGAAGACTCAAGAAGCCAAATGCATCTTCTATTTATGCTATTTACTTGAGAGAAGGTGGGTCATTTCAACAAAAGGACAAGCAATTAGAAGGGTAAGGGAGATAAACAAAAGACTCAAGAGAGTAAAACTAGCAAAAATCAGCTAAACACAAAAGGCCTCTGAGTAATTTCTCATGCCCCTCTCTGCACTTTAAAAAAAAATTGTTTTTAAAAGCAATTCCTTAAAGGAAGACTTCTGGTCAATGCAAGGTCTGGTACGCACTGGACAAATGAAGAGGTCTACTGTGCCTCCAGCCCTTCAGAAGCCTTTTAAGATGTTTTAGAAATAATACACAACAAGTCATCACTTAACATCACAGATAGACTTGGAAATGGCAACTTTAAGTAAAACGGGATATAGCAGGTCAGATCCTCAAATAATACCGTTGTAACAATGATCAGAAAAACTGGTTTCATTATACATCATTTCGCTTAAAGTTGTGGTTTCCAAGAATGTTATTGATGATGTTAAGGGAGAACATACTGTACCTGGATAATCCTAACATCCTTTTAAACACAAAAATGGTCACTGTAGAATTTGTTATAATAGCAAAACACTGGAAATATCCTCAACGCCAACAACAGAAGAATACTAACTAAGCCACAGTCCCTTGGAGGCCATGATGCAGTTACTGAAAACTCCCATGAAGATTATTCACAGCATGGGAAACAGCATGCTATGTTTGAAATGTCGCAATAAAGAAAATCGTATGTGTGGCAGGCTTAAAAAGTTGTTAAAAATTATAGAAAAAAGACTAAAAGAAAATATACACCCAAAGACAGGCTGTGTTTAGGTCACAGAACTGTTTTTCTAACTTTGTGGAGACAGAAATTCTGTCTTAGGTATTTCTGTGTATGCCCAGCACTTAACATAGTACCTTGTCAATGTTTTAATAGCAGTTTTGTATTTTAGTATCTAAATTCTATTTAACAAATATATATCACATTTCTGAAAAACATTTCCAAAGAAATATCTTAGTTCAACAGGGCTTTCAGTATACTTGAAGTTTTAAGACAGCAGACTCTGGCTCCATTTCTTTCTTTCTTGTTTTTTTCTTTAAATCTCAACTTCCTCCTTCTGTAGGGCACAATTTCATAATGACTAGAATCTTCCAACCACATAAACATGCTCATTTTTTTTTTTAAAGTCCCTTGACCCTATGGCACACTCTGGTTATCCTCTCAGCCTTCCCCCACACACTTCTCTACTCCCCTTCCTAGACAGGGTCTCAAGAATTATAAATATAAGCTTCCTCTTCCCTTTTTGCTTCTAACTTTAGGATTCTACAAAATAACTGTGAAACTAATATAAGATCCAATTTCAGGAATTAGAGTATAAATAATAAGACATACAAGGCAAGTACTATAAATAAAAGTTTCTGGAACTATCTTGCACATTTTCATATTTCCTAAGCTAGGCATACAGCACATGTACAACTCATTACTGAATGAGGAGTGAAAAATACAAATGATATACTGCTTTCAATAAAAATACAGAAAAACATATGGCATAGATAGGTCTATGTGATATATACAGAAAATCAGTTCAAGTTTAGAAGTAATGGCTAGATTTCCCCAAAACTAACACACTATGGGAAGGAGAGGAAAAACACCAATGTCTTTCAATGGAGCGGACATATTAGCAACCACCACAGTAGGGCACAAACAGAACACAATATACTTTTTATTCGTCTACTCTAACTTTAGGAAAGACCACATACCTACACAAACACATCCTCATGCTTGAAGACTTTACTCTTCAGGGTAAAGTCTAGGAAACCCAACAGAATAAATGACCATAGCTACATGCTCTTGAATTCAGGCTAACAGTGAAAAGTCAGGCAAAAAAGGTGGGAAAACTAGGACATTCAAAACATACCTGAGCATGAGATTCATCAGCTGAAGACCCTCGCCCTTCAGGAAGCGCTCACGGTTAGAACTAAGCATTAGACAGGAGCAGAGGGAATCAAACAGATTCTCCATCATCTCCTGCTCCTCAGCCGTGCTGGGATTGTGTCTTTTAAACACCTGTCAAGCAAAAACAGAACAAAGCACAGAACTATTAAGAGAACGTTTTTTCATGAGCCTCCATCCAACAATTTCTAAAACCTGTGGGTCATAACTCTACGGTTGAGGAAACAGAAGCTCACCAAACAAAATTCTCATCAGTTTCCATTTTAGAGAAACTAAATAATTCACATATATTAAATAAATGCAAAAAAAAAAAAAAAAAAAGCCAAAACACTCAACTGACCACTGGGTCCATCAGTAATTGACAGTTTCAGGCAAGCAGATTTTTTAAAAAACCAAAACCCAAATAAAAACCAAAACCTTTTTATTGTGAAATATAACACAGATACAGAACAACTCCATAAAGGACATATAAAACTAAATGAATGAAGTGAACACCCCTGAAATCATTATCCAGGATGAGAAACAACTTTGCCAACTACCCTCAAAGCCCTCCACTTGCCCAACCCAACCATATCTCATTTCTTCCCCTTCTAAAAGCAACCACAATCCAGGGGGGTGAAACATGGCTCAATATAAGGAAGCGTTTCCTGACAATCAAGGCCACTGAATTCCCTCACAGGGGAGTTGGGGTTTTAATTCATGGGAAGTGCTTACAGCAGAAGTCTTCTTTTTGCCAGAGATGTAAGGCATGTTAAGAGAAGCCTTTAAACAGTATATGCATACCCATATAGTCTACTAGGAGAAGATCAATAGTCTCACAGGAAAAGGACTAAGCACCTTCCCAGAACTGGAAACAGATTCACATTTCAAAGCTCTATTTTTGGGGTGGAGGCCAAGCCACTCAGGCTGCTGGCACCAAGATGGAAGCTGTATGCAAACTGACATCTCAGACTCTCCCAACACTCTCAAGATTTTATCCAAATGATCTATTTTCAGTCCTGTTTTTAGAATAACACAGATGAAACTTGTAAGAGGAAATCTTAACAGTATTTTCAGAATGCCAGCAGAATAACATTTCAACTGGATTTACATTTCTTACAGTGAGAAAATGGCAGTTTCCAAGTTCTCACTCCAGCCTTCAGCACCACATCCTCCCCTATCCTCCCCTTGACCCCCACCCCACTGCAGTGGAACTTGGACTCCTTGAGCTTATTCAGATCCTAAATGAACATACTCCATTTTCACAGCAGACTGAAAGGAAGGTTGGTGAACAATCTTGGGAGTGGGTCAAATGAAAATAATTTGGTATGCCTGGCCCAGAACATACACACTTAAGCAGGAGGCACATCTTTTTTGAGTTGACAATATCATATCAGAAGACGAAGAAAATTCATATCTGACACACAGTGATGTCTGGTCATAAAGAGCAAATGACTAAGAAAAGGAGGCAAACCATGTACCTCCATATAACCCTCAAACCTGCCAACATACGCCATATGGCTTGCAGCACATGGCTCATTCCTTCCCACAATTTCCAGCTCCACCTCCCATTCAAAGCCAGCCATGTATCTTAGAGCAGACAGGAAGCATAAGAATTACTCACAGATAACTGCTGAAGAAGCACATCGATTCCATCCAGCTCCCCAAGCAATTCCCTGTTTTCTAAAAGGGGGAAAAAATAGAGGAAGAAAAAAAAAATGAACCTAACTGTCAGATTTTACAGCCGTCTAACACTGATACATCAGCAAACAAAATCAATACAGCTTGACAGAGTACAAAAGCAGCACAGGGAGCGAGAGGGAGAGCAAGGGGATGCCAAAGGCAAGAGAGCTTGCTGTCATGATCTGAAACAAGCCTGGCTCCTATCCTAACAGAATATCAATACTGAGAGGGCGCCTCACCATCATTGTCCTGGAGCAGTATGGCCAGCACTTCACTGCAATACAGTTTGTTGGCATCGAAAGGCATCTTTGCCTATGGGGAAATAGGAGAAATGAGAAAAATGTTAAGAGGTCTTGCTTTCTTCCCCAGGACAAATTTTTCACGAGTACTACGATCTGAGTTAGAGAGAAGGAGAAGTTAGAAAGGGAAAAGGCAGTTAAGGGGAAAAACGTCGGCCTCTGCTCTCAAGAGACCAGAACCAAGTAAAGTGACAGACTGAAACAATGGTTCTCACACTCTTAATGCCCAGGTATTAAGGTTACCTCCTCGGTAAAGACTTCCAAGATTTCCCATTTTGAGTCCAGAGATTATATATGTCTCGCCCATAGTACTCAAATGTGAACTAGAAGAATGAGAGTTTTGAACTTTTAAGACTAAAACTCACCATGAAGCTTAATGCACAAGCTACAATCATGAAATTAGGCTATAAATTAGTTAATATATGAGCAGAGAAGTTGAAAAGAAAGCAATTCTTGATTAACTGAATATATTTATCACAAAGTAGTTCCTTCTGGATTTTTTTAATGCTTAAAATTTAATTTGAAATCATAAACCTATCTGCTTGCATGCCATAATCTGCCTATTATTTAAAAAGGAAACCACATTAAATATGCAAAAATGTGTTAATATTTTAACACCCAAATTACTACCCACAATTCTTTCCCTGCTGCATGGTCTGCTACTTGGGAGTTTCAGAGGGGACACATCTACTGCACAGACTATTTTTCATGGCTGTCCTCACTGTTGCTTCGGTAGTGAGACTTAAATATCTCACCATTATCACTGCCCCTTGGATGAAGGTGCACAGAGAGGAGCGAGTCTCAGTGATGTGTTTTTATTTATGGTGTCCATGATCCTTAAAATGCAGGCATGTAAACAATGACTATTAATCAGCAGCAACCTTTGCTACCTATCTGTGTTTTTGAAATGACAAAGAATTTCTGTACTTGGAAAAGACAAGGGAAGTATTTATTTTGGAACTAACACTTCCGTCACCTTACCACCATTCACAGATCTGTTTAGACACTGGTTTTGTACTTAAAGAGGAAGAGTTGCACCTAATCAAGCAATATTCAGCATCATTTCAGTTTTCTGTGCACGTCTCCCTCATCAAGCTAAGTGCAGCCTACAGAGTTTCAGGAGGTCGACCAAGTATGACCATCTTAGGTTAAAAGATCTATAAATGCAAGGTCTTACATGTGCTAAATGTAAGGTATGCTCCCGGGGCAAGCTTGAAGCCTTGTTTCAAGAAATTCAGCATAATAGTCAGGGCTTAATGCAATCTGTGGTATGTTTCACTTTAAGAAAAATGGTTTCATATTAACGAAAATCAAAACATGAAGGTGAAAAGCCAAGGAGTAAGCATCCCTATCAAAATCAAGGATTCGCGAATAAAATTTCCCACTCAAATTATATAAGTTCCAAGTATTGCTATTATATTTTGAAAGATTTAAGCCGCACCAACTTAAACGTTAGCTTTGCAAGGGCCATGGTTCTTGTTTAAAACAAGATACTTAACTGAAAGAAGTCACAAGACAGTAGGTCATTAGAGCCACGGCCTTTCTGTGGATCTAATGCCTCTTGTCCTTTATTCAATTTTGTAAGCTCCTATTTTCAAGTTGGAGGCAGTTTTTCTTCCTTTCAATAAATACTTATTAGGCACCTGCTATAGGGAAGACACAGAATTAAGCAAGAGAACAAACAGGTGTGACTTAGATCTGAACCCTGTCCACTGTTGTGGCATTTAAAAACCTTACACTGAATTAAAATTAATTCTGTAGAAATGTCAAATTTCAAAAAAGAAAAAAAAAACACACAGATCTGGCATTAGACACACCTAAGGCTGACTCACGAGCACGCCACTGCCTATGTGAACAAGTCTGCAGTTCTCCAACTATGTGCTGTGGCAACTGGGGTGCCACACTGAATTCACCACAGGGTATTTAAAAATTTCATGGAGAACACAGGGAAATGTGACATCTGTTGGGCACTGCATTAACTAGCATCTCAAGGTACATTTCTTCTGGTGACATCATATCTTTGTGGAGCTGTGTTTGGATAGCTGCTCTGACAAAAATAACTGTGAAAATGGATGTGAAATCAGAATGACGGCGGTGGTGTTCAATCGGATCCTAAGGTTGGAGGATTTGAGCAGTATCAAAAGGCACACATACCATTAGGAAGTAACTATGGTATTTAAAAATGAAATAAAAATATTTTTTCTTTTAATTCGTGTGTATTATCTTCTCAAATGGCTAACAAATTGTAAGGACATAAATACATATTAAATGGTTTGGACATAACTACTTAATAAATGAGACTATTAGATACTTTTTGGCATAGCGGTGCTGTAAAAACAAAATTACTGAGACACTAAAAAACACCGTAAATTGACAATAGGAATCCATGACCCAAGGAACGTTCTTGGTCTCAGTTTCCTCATCTGTAAAATGAAAATAAAAAATAGCACTTTTTAAATTAAGGGCACTGACATGAAAAAAAGAAAGAAGAAATAGAAAAAAAAAAAAACCACTTATTTGGAGAGTTACTATGAGAATTTAAAAACATAATATGAAAGTACCTAACACACAGTAGGTACCACAAGTTTTTCTGACAACCATAACCAGAAATATCTGCATTAGAATCTCAGCTCTAACAGTTACCAGCTATGCGACTGGCCAAATTAATATCTTCCTCATGAAGTGGCTGTACTAAGGGAACTGGTGTATACGTAACAGGCACCGACCAGCTGAGTTTCTTGCTATTGAGAATTCCTGGTTCCGCAGAAAATCTCCACCTTCTGCTGTAAGACACTACTAAGAGTTTCCAATCTACCCAAAGTAAGTTTTTAAAAACCAGACTGATAACTTCATCATTTTTTAATTAAAACGTAAGTTCTGACTGACAAATCGACATGAAGGAAGAATCTAATCAGGAAACCAAAATGATGAGGCCTGATAACTCCCCAACGCTGAGCTCTGCAATGCTTCAGAACCTAAAAGCAGTACCAGCTGGGAAGCAGCTTGGCGAGAGGAGGTGGCTTCAGAGATGCCAAGGCCCAATGCTCACAGGCTCTCCCACATGGTTCCCATGTGGTTTGAGCAACACCATTTCCTCTCTCTGGGATTCTTTCTTTACCTGTAAACTGGGGATAACTGCACCCTCTTGGCAGGGTTGTGAGGATTAGAAATAATGTATGTGGTCAGGCCCAGTGGCTCACACCTGTAATCCCAGCACTTTGGGAAGCTGAGGTGGGAGGATCACTTGAGCCCAGGAGTTCAAGACCAGCCTGGGCAACATAGTGAGACCCCATCTCTAAAAAAAAAAATACAAATATTAGCCAGGTGTGGTGGTGTGTACCTGAAATTCCAGCTACTTGGGAGGCTGAGGTTGGAAAATCACTTGGGCCTGGTAGGTTGAGGCTGCAGTGAGCAGTGATGGTACCAATGCACTCCAGCCTGGCCAACAGTGTGAGACGCTGCCTTAAAAAAAAAAAAAAAAGAAAGAGAGGGACAGAAAGAAAGGAAAAGAAGAAAAAGAAAGGAAGGAAAGAAGGTTCTAGAAAAACACTTTAGCATGTAGTGAGCAGTCAATACATGAAACTCATATCAGATGGTGAAAACTTAGTGATGATGATGATGATGATGACAACCAGATGTTTTAATCTGGTAGAAAAGAAATAGAAGAAATTAGGCCAGGTGGGAAGAAAGGAAAGTAATCTTTCCTGTCTAGCCAAAGACAAAACTTACAAAGGATATTTTATTTCTGTTTAAATCTCAACCAGAGATTGCGCAATACCAAACCGCCAAATTTCAAAGACATTTAATCAAAATTAGGAGAAAGGAGATTTTACTTAGCAGGTATAGTCTCTTGGATTTTGCAAAGTTAATCAGCGGGACTTGGAACTTGTAGGGCTCTCTTCTATCCAGGAGCCTGGCTCTCTTAAATCTTTCAGCTGTCAGAGTAATTATAGAGTCATGCATAGGTTTGTACTCAGCATGTACTAGCCTTGAATAAAATTAAACTTCACCTTTTTGGGAGCTGCTGCTTTTCTGGAAGGTACAAAACAATTATGCTACCACCCACAGCCAGAAGCTGCAGGTTATATCTGTAGCTCACCTCTGGTACCTGGAACACATGGGGCAGGTTCAGACATATCCACAGTACTGTAGAATTGTCAAAGCAGATTGTGCCCTACAAAATCCCAACCTCTGGTCATACAGGCTAAGAACTTTAGCATCAATCAGTTGTACATAAAATACAACTTAACTGAATGCTGCAACTGTTTCTGAAGCATTGGTTTAACTGGGTAACAAGAGGTAATCTTAATTTTGTTTTTTTAGAAAAGAAAAAAAACACTTGGTTTTGCTGTTATTTTCAATAATATGTAATATCCTAATAAGCTTGTATTCCCCATTAAAAACATTAATTGTGATGCAGCATCTCTCACACTACTGTTATCTACGTACCTGTTAATCCATTTAATGTAATCATCTGCAGTGGTTTTTATCCTCATTAGAATAAATTAGTGAGGTTTGATTTGTTGGATGAAGAGATCCATGAATATCTCTATATACTGCTAGGCTACCATACAAAAAGGAGAAATCCAACACTACAATGCTGTCACCAATGTGTCACTCACTTAAGAATTACTCAAGGATTACTGAATAAATATGGGATGATCAGTCAAATTGCAAGGTTTTATCAAGTAATCTAGACATAAGTACTCTACTTTAGCTTACATCAGAATCACCTTGAGGGCTTATTAAAACACAGACTGGGCCAGGCGCGGTGGCTTACACCTGTAATCCCAGCACTTTGGGAGGCCAAGGAGGGTGGATCAAGAGGTCAGGAGATCAAGACCATCCTGGCTAACACGGTGAAACTCCATCTCTACTAAAAATACAAAAAAATAGCTGGGTGTGGTGGCAGGCGCCTGTAGTCCCAGCTACTCAGGTGGCTGAGGCAGGAGAATGGCGTGAACCCGGGAGGCGGAGCTTGCAGTGACCCAAGATTGCACCGCTGCACTCCAGCCTGGGTGACAGAGCAAGACTCCGTCTCAAAAAACAACAACAACAACAACAAAAACAAAAACACAGACTACCGGGCTCCACTCCAACTTTGCAGATTCAGTGGGTCTGGGTGGACCCAAGAATGTGCACTTCTAACAAGGTGCTAGGTGATGCTGATGCTCCTGGTTGGGAAACACAGTTTGAGAACAGCTGGGAGGAGATACAGATATGACATAGACACAGTCCTTGTAATTATAAAATTTAGAGATATTTGGAGAAAGAAAATCAGCACACATAAGAATATTCAAGTTGGCCAGGTGATGGAGTCATCTCCACTTTACAGATGGAGAGAAGATTCTCCAAGAGCGTCACACAGTTGCGGGTAGATGCTAGAACCCAGACAGGCTAACTCTCGCAAGAGAACCCATTGGAAAAAGATGAAGGGGTTGATTTTTTTATAAAAGAAAGTGGGCAGTATAGGCTGGGGGCAAAGTACTATGGAAAGGGGGCATAAAGAAAATTCTGGAGGCTTGGGTCTTAATCCTAGTTCTATCTCTAACTAGCTACAGGGGTTTGGGCAAGGCACTTAATATCGACAGGTCTCAATTTTAAATTTTTTATCTACAACAGAACTTACAGATTTCCTTTAGTTCTAAAAGTGAAGATTAGGGATTTAAGCTGTTTCATGAAGGGTGTGTAAAATTTAGAAATACGAATGGAAGAGAGGAGACAGTCATTCCTGATAGAATCAGGAGCAGGAACAAAGCCAGACACAGAGGTCAAGATAATTTTGACCTTTGCAGAGCAGGGGATAGGTTTAAAAAAAAAAAAAAAAAAAGGAATCTAAAAGGTAACAAAGGCCAATGTTTCAAAACTGAAAAATGAACAGGTCAAACTGGGCCAGGGTAAGAGGCAGAGAAGGTGGGATCTGATGTAGAAGGCACAGAATCACTCCAGGTAAGTTTCTGAATGGGGAATGGCATAGTGAAAATGGAGTTTTAAATTAGTCTCCAGAGTAAAATGGTTAACAAGAAGGTCCACATTTCCAGAGACAAGTGGATCTTAGTGAGAGTTGTACATTAGAATCATATGTGTTTGAAACATTTCTAAAATATACCAAAGACAGCGACTGAGACAGTAGGTCTAGGGTACAGCGTGGGAATCTATTTTTTCAGTTCCACTGGTGATCTTAATACAAACCCCCAGCTGAAACCCACTGCTATAACATCTTTACAATTTAAAAGCATTCTCATATTTGATTTCACAAGAACCTTGTGAGATTGGAAGGGCAGGGAGTATGATCCCCATTTTTCAAAGGAGAAAACAGGCCAGAAAAGTTAAGAGGCCATTACCCACAGCTACACAGCTAGTAAGTGAAAGTCAGGATCTGGGTCCAGGACTCACTAAGAGTCACCATGATGTTGAAGAGAGTGAAGATTATAACAAGTACTTCCCTAGATTATGAGAAATAAGAGCAAGGCATTGTTGTGAAGGACATGCCCTCTTGCTGGCCTCACTCTTTAGCAGGACTTTATTTCATTAACTAATTAATGAAAGAATTAATTAAGCCTGGGCAGCACAGTTTTCTTCTAAAAGCACTTGCTTACCAGTAAAAAACCCAAATAGCATTTTGATGTTTAAATATCCCTAAAAGCTTGAAAACTGTTTCAGAGACAGCAACATGGCTATTTACGCCCTGAGGATCACACCAATGCAGTGCCTACGTGGCAAGAGTCAATAGTTTGCTAAACTAGCAAATGGGCCCCTTCATTATGATCATAAGGGTAATGGCATCCAAGTCAAACACTCAAAAGTCAATTTCCCTTCCAATGTTACCAATTTAAAAAAAAAAAGACTCTGGGAAGTTTCACCAACTTTCAAAAGGCAGAAGGTCTGACATTCTAGTTTAATGAAGATCCCTGAACGAGTATTAAGTCTCAAGTAACTTGGAAAAATCTGTCCTGACATAACAGAGACCAAAAAAAAAAAAAAAAAAAAAAAGATTGAATTATTTTGTATATTTTAAGGTTGCGTCCCTAACCTGTGGTTACTCCCCCAACAACTCAGCTCCCTGACATCTACGCCACCCCCTTAAAATTCAGTGCTCTACTTTCCTCTCCTCCACTTGTTGCTCCCAAAACATCTCAAGGTTTTGGGAGGATAAAAACGTGTTGAATACTGAGGAAAGAAGAAACTGAGTTTAGAGAGATGTAAAGGAAATTAAATGAGAAACAAGTCTAGTTCTAAAACCAAAGGATATTTAGACTCAAGAGAGGAGGTCAAAAGGAAGTTGCAAATGACAATGCACAAATTAACTACTTGCTGGATGCAAGACTGAAAGGCAAGAGGGATGGGGGTTGGAGGGAGTTATAGTTTACTGACCTCTGCTAGGCAAATGTGCCCATACCCACTAATGGTAGCAGCTGGGCTAGCTGAGCATCCTTGGGCCAATATATTATGTAAATCAAGGCTAAAGATTTAATGGGAACAAATGGTTGAATAAACACGATTGGAAAAGACTAGAGTGTCAGAAATGGAGAAAACCAAGGAGCATATGATATCTTAGGCAGAACCTTCTCCTTTAGCCCTGCCAAGACCGTGCAGGACAAATCTGACCTGATACAGCCCAGACTTTCTGGATGTTTATGACACTCTGAAGCAGAGCAAAGCCATTAATTAGAGCATGACTTTAGCTACAAACAAGTGCCTCCTTCTCACCAAAATGTTGGGATCCTTGACTGCCTGAGGACCATTTCAGTAGCATATAAGCAGTTCCAAACTGCCTCCCATCACACCTTTGGTTAAAACTGTTCTGAGAGGAGCTCTTGCCTCTTCTTTCCCCCATTGACTCTATTAGACAGTACTAACTGTTAAAAAGACAATCACAAGGACTATGCTAAGAAGGAAAGATAATGAACAATCCAAGAGAAATATGGACAAAGAATATAAACATGAAGCTAAAAGACATGAATACAAATGGCTAATCAACAACAAGAAGCCAACACACTTCACTTGATTTTAAAATTACAAATTAAAATAATACCAGTTTTCACCATCAGATTAGCTAGAAGCAGAGGGAAACAGATAACTCTAAATCAATGGGGCAGCTGATCTATCAGTGGGATGTGATAAATCAGTGGGAATAATTTTGCAATACTACAAAAAATGTTAATGTGCATAGCCTTTGGCCTATCAATTCTACTTCTATGAATTTATTATACAGATAAACTGAGACAAATGTGTATTTTTAAAAGTTTGTATATAGTAGTCCCCCCCTTATCTGTGGGAGATAGGATCCAAGGCCCCCAGTGGATACCTGAAACTACAGATAAATTCTATATTTACTATGTTTTTTCCTATATATGTACCTATAATAAAGTTTAACTTATAGGCCAGGCACAGTGTTTCACACCTGTAATCCCAGCACTCTGGGAGACCGAGGCGGGTGGATCACTTGAGATCAGGAGTTTGAGAGCAGCCTGGCCAACATGGTGAAACTCCATCTCTACTAAAAATACAAAAATTAGCCAGGCGTGGTGGCGCACACCTGTAATCCCAGCTACTTGGGAGGCTGAGGCAGGAGAATCACCTTAACCCAGGAGGCAGAGGTTGCAGTGAGCTGAGATCACGCCACTGCACTCCACCCTGGGCAACAGAGTGAGTGAGACTTAGTTTCAAAAAAAAAAAAAAAAAAAGTTTAATTTATAAATTAGGCACAGTAAGAGATTAACAACAATAATAAAATAGAACTATTATAACAACATACTGTAATAAAAGTTTTGTGAATGTGGTCTCTCTCTCAAAACACCTTTTAGTATATACTATACTTACCTGTTTTCAGACCATGGTTAACTGTGAGTAACTAAAACGCGGAACGCAAAACCACAGATAAGAGGGGACTACTGTATTCACAGCTGCACTGTTGATAACAGTACAAACTTACCAGTGGGAATGATGAGATTAATGTTGGTACATCTGTGTGGTGGAATATTAACTAGGCAACAATTAGTTCAGTGAGAAAATCAACTTGCATAAGAAAATATTATATAATTCTGTTTGTGAAACACACACTCTCTTACGTACACAGAAAATTTCTGGGAAAATGGATATGATGTTGTTAACAGTGACTGCCTCTGGGAAGTGGAACTACAAGGGATCAGCAGAGGGGATCTTTTCAGTTTTATACCTTCTATATCACATGAATTTGTATTTATAACATGTTTGTATTTTCAGAGGTACTAAGACTATTTTCAAAGCCTCTTGTTTTAAAACAAACAAAAATGGAGAAGAAAGAAGCAAGAGGTACCAGAAGCTTCCCAAACTAGATCATATGGCCCAGCATAACAGTCTATGCCAATAACCCAGCATCAATCACGCCCAGAGCAAAGACAGGTGTGAGCTGCAGTTCCCCACAGCCAAACTCACCTTCAGCCTCTTCAACAGCCACTGTAGAAGACCCTGCTGGGCACCGTCTGTACACATCTCAGGCCGGAACTCAGCCATGTTTTCCACAATAGCTGAAGGGAGACAGACACCAGTCATTTGGGAGGACAACTTTGTTTCTGTCTGCAACAAGCTTGCTTCCCATGACAGGCATGTTATTCCTCTCCCCACTTCCCTGCATTCCTCCCAGCCAGATGCTGGGTTGTCATTTTCAGATTAACCAGGGAGTTGCTGTGGTTTTCTTCTTCCAGTTATGCTATAAGTAAAACTCATAACTGAAAATGGTGGAACTCACAAAAGGGCTAAGTGATAGATTTTCTATGCTAATAGGGAACACTAGAGCAGAACACACAAAAGGGTGGATATCTGCCTAAGAAGTTTCACCCAGTCCCAAATGAGTGCCAGAAACCCATAACCAAAGAGACAGGGAGCTAGGCAAAAGCCTTAAAATCAGGGGCTGGTGAACTCAGAGTCTCTCCCTTTCCTGATTCATCCATTTGCAGTTCTACTTCCCTGCATCAGGTGGAAGCAAGAATATTGCAAAGCAGGCAAGCATGGTCTTTTCAATTGAACAAAATAACATGCACAAGGGGAAAGGTCATGCTGGCAGAGGTAACTCCCAGGTACTAGGAAGCAAATATATATGGTCCAGCTATCTACTACAACAGCCAAAGTGTTGCTTAATAGAAAAATTAAAAATTAGGAGGAAAAAAAAGTTATTGCATGACTATGATACTGAAAAGGAGAACTTTTTTTTTTAAATCACCTGGAGTCGTTAATATCAAACGGTTTCATTTCTTTCAGCCCCCCTTCCACTCCATATCCTGGAATATGTTACTATCATGAAACAGCTACACTTTTGTGTCCCCTAAGCACAATACCCAGAACACACTGGGTGTGAATTTTGAAGAAGAAAGGGCTGAAGAAATCACCACACCTCCTATCTTCTTTCTCACTCCTTTGCCCACATCAGCCTCCACAGTGGCAAGTTAAAGGATGACCAGGCAGGGGAAGCACGAAGCTGTGGGAGCAGAGGAGTAATGAAACCCTGAGAGATGAAGAGCACTACGACACCCTGAATTACTTTCTGCCATTTCCTACAAAAATCAACTCATTCGTTTTAATCTTCCATGCCTTTATCCTATTCTTCTGCTTATATTTTAGATGGTTTCCTATTGTTCACTTGAACAAAATCCAAGCTTCCTGCCATGGTTTACAAGGTCTTCCATTATCTGGACAAACTTACTCCTCCAGTTCCATCTCCCACCTCTGACTGTCACAGGCCATTTCCAGTCTTTCCTCAAATCCCAGCCCCATTCATGACTTTGCAAATGATACTCCCCTGCCTGAAGGCCCTTGTCCCACTCCTCCACCTGTCAAAATGCACCTGTCTTCATATTCAGCCACAGTCACGCACAGGAGCTAGCTGCTCCTGTACAGCAGTTTGCAGGCTCTTCTTCATTCCCACAGCGCTTTTCACTGACTCCTATGATACCATATGTCACCCAGCATTGTCTTTCCTTTCTTTTCAAGACTCCCCTGTCTGTCTGTCCTGTCAGGAGCAGGACCATGCCTACTTCACCATCACCTACCCTAGCACCTAGCACAGTGCCTGTCAGGAGCAGGACCATGCCTACTTCACCATCACCTACCCTAGCACCTAGCACAGTGCCTGTCAGGAGCAGGACCATGCCTACTTCACCATCACCTACCCTAGCACCTAGCACAGTGCCTGTCAGGAGCAGGACCATGCCTACTTCACCATCACCTACCCTAGCACCTAGCACAGCGCCTGGCAAACACCAGGCACTCAATAAGCGAGAGAGAGGGAAGAATCTCCTGAGCTCTTAGTAGCTGGCCAAGCTGCAAAAAGATCTCTGTAGACTGGCAGGCTGGTACTTTTTATTAACAGACAGTCAGTAGTCAGTTAACAGACTTTTGATACAGCAAAATCCAGCATTCTGCTAACAAATGGCAATGCCAAATTCTGGCTCTAGACTACAGCCAACCCAAATTACAGAGTGTTGTGTTCCTCCTCTTCCCCCCAGGTGCCCATCTTTCCCCTTCTTTATGATAATCCTCAAGGAAAAGAGTCCAGAACTACAACAGAAATACGTGGTACACAAAGGAGCTAAAAATAAAAATCTCATCTCATCAAATTTTCTGCTTCCACTGGGCCTCGTTCATTTCTCAAGCTCTGCTTACAGATATGTCATCTCTGGTTTTGTAAGACTGACCAGTAATAAAGAGGGCTACCCCCAAAACACAATTTTAAATAGGATATTGGTTCAACAACTTTACAAAAAGAAAGACTGGGGAGATTCAAGGAGGAGAAGGAAGAGGAGAAATACTACGGAGGAATCATTTTAAATGAAAATCTGATGTAGGGACAGTCAAGTAGTAGCAATATTTCAACTCACAGTTTACATGGTAGTCTATACCTAAGGAGAGAAAGAAACACTAACTCTTTTTCAAATAAAATGTCCTACAAAGGTACAGAGCGGTCCAAAAGTTTGCAGTTCCATTGAAGGAAAGTGATAAGAAAAACCAACTTAAAATGATTTAAAATGTTTAAATATACACATTCCAAAGGAAACCAAATTAACCAGCATAGACTTCATCCTAACTTTTGGAGGCAAAGGCCTGCTAACCAGAGCCAGCGGTTTCTGACTAGGAAGGTTACCTACTTAGTGGATTTCTGCTTTTATTACCTACAAGCCAAACCAAAGCTGCAGCTATATGAAATTTACACAAAGGTCTTCATTTCTGAGAAGGCAGTTTGGGAGCAGAAGGAAGGAAAACACTCCTGCTATTGACTATATTATGAAGAAGGAAGGGAAATGAGCACAAAGCCCCAAAACAAACACAAAGCAACTCGGGCAATGGCAAGCACCCTTCCTCTCACCCAGAGTGTTGTGGACGCCATCTGCCTCCTCTTTCACAGACTCATCCAGGCGCTCCAGATTCTGTACCAGCAGTGCTACCACCTGCCCATCCACCTGCAAGAACAGCGAAGCAAAAGGAGAGAGGGATGTTACAAAATGGTCCCCAAAATGTTCCCGTTCCCATACTTACTTCTCCACTATTTGAATGAACAAAGTGAGTAAAAAAGCAGCAATGTATGGTTTACAAGGTGCTCTCCCATCCCATTATCTCTTTTAAGTCTTAAAGTGACCCTGAGGTAAGTAAAAGGCAGGCATCATTATCTCTAACTTCAGATGAGTCAACTGGAGCTCAAGGAGACAAAGTAAAATCCAAGGTTAAAAGGTTGGTGAGTGACAGTGTTAGCACTTGAACACAGACCATCTGAAACCAAGCCCTGTGCTCTTTCTCCTTCTCTGTGGTACTTAGACAACTCACGAGAATGCCGTCTTAAGCAAAACACATTTCTAGGCCAATGCACCAAAAGATGTTTCGCTGGAATGTTCACCAGTCACATTTTATGTTGACCTCAAAACATTCCTGTTTCCTTGCTAAGCTTTTATGAAACTACTACTTATAAAGAATTTATAGTTCCCTCTTAAAAGGAATAATCAACACAATAAAATATCTTCTATTTGTATGACATGGGATGCACAGAAAGCTACTGCATTTCCCTTAATGGAGTCAGACATGTTGAGACAGATAGGAAACTTTCAGTAGCCACACCATATAGCTGATGTTCAAGACGTTAGTGACTCAGCCAAGACCACACAGCTATGGAGCAGTGGAGGCAAAGGCAAAAACCTGGCTTCCTTCTCCTTAGGTGAAATGATGCTTTTACTACTTCATGCTACCTCCTGTGCACAATCTGTGTCCTAGGGAGACTGCCCTTAGGTAGCCCTGAGGCACACCAAGGAAGATAACTAAGGAAACACCTAGTTTTCTGTCATCAAGAACGGATGATCCATCTGGTAACGGATTCTTAAGCACAGCCAATAAGTAAAGCCACCTGAAGACACGGTCTGCTGCATATCTGTGTCATCCTCCCTCTCAGTGTTTCGGTTTCCTCACTTATGAAATGGGGATAAGTTCTAAAGAGTAAATGAAAATATGTGACAGGCCTTACCCTAGGTCTAGTTCATGGCAGCTGCTCAAAGAATCAAGTAGAAGGTTTGAATCTAGCCCTTTACCCTGTTGATACCTGATTATTCACTGTTCCTCTCTTCCACTGGCTAAGAAAAAGCCAAGTTCCTGAAAGGCAGGCACCTTGCTTCATTCATCTTTCTATATCCTAAGTCTACTACAATACTATATACAGCAGATACTCAGTAAATCTTGCTAAATTTAAATAAACTGATGGAACACATAGTTTGTGCACTGTAATTGCTCCATTTATCCTCATGTAATTCTCACATCTTTCACAGGCGAGAAAGTAAAGGCTCTGAGAGGTTAATTAGTCTGATTGAAGTCACAAAGCTGGTGGCAGAAGTGCCCAACTCCAACTCTACTTTTTCCCATAATCCCCCATTATTTCAATGAGGGGAGAGAATGAGGGAGAAAAAAGAAGGAAATGATCTCATCCAACCAAATACTTCCGGAGCCCTTGCATGTAAAGTATTCTATAGACACAATTCAAACCGAGCTTGAGGAGGCAAGCAATGGCAGGCGGCATAGATCTTGAAACATGGACTCTTTACTCTGTCTGGGTGAGATGTAAGGGAAATATGTGGACAAGGGAAATGTGAAATTATTGACTAATTTGTGATACCTGAATCACAAATGAATTAGATTTTTCTAGGCTCTCCTTTATGCCGTGGTGTGAGGAACAAGGAGGGGATACTAGTTGAAGAAACACTGATGCCAGATTTGGGAGCCTGTAAATACAGGAAAGTGCTGTTTTCCCATCTTGTGCCAAGAGCTATACAATCTTGCTCTCAAATCTCATAGCCAGCAAAAGCTTCACTAAAGAAATCCACTACAATGTTTTCCTTAATTAACTGGACAATTTGAGTATGTAAGAGAAAACAGAAAAACATCTGGGGGAAAAATATGAACCATGTCACAGTATGTTTTTCCCTAAATCACCCTGATTGACTTATAATCTCCCTGAATCCTAAAGCAGCAGACACCACTACTCCACTGGGTACCACCCTGCTTGCCAGTTCTGCAAACTGCTTCACCAATTTCAATTGCTTATTGCCGCTTTATCTGCATTATTTTTCCCCCTTTCTTTGATTCTTAGTTATGTTTCCCATCTCTGCTGTTTAGAAGGTGGTGGGGACACTGTCAGTGAGCAATGCGTTTAAGTCCTAGAGCTGAATGGTTATGGATAACAGGCCTCCGGCTAGAGGAAAATATTTTTTCTTGCTACGGAAATCCAACCTCTTTTTAAGCTTGCAAACTGTGAAACTTTATGTTTAGTTGGGTTAAGTGCAATTTTATCTGATTGCAGGAAGGCCAAAAGCAGTCAAAATACATTTAGCTCAGAAAAACCTTCAAAAAATATTTATATTATGCATGGCTCTGGATATCACTGAGTAAAAGTACAAATTAGCATTCTGATCTATTCCCTCTAGCCCCTTGGGCCTACGTTCAATTTTCTGGACCTGTGACAAAGTCTGAAACTAAACACAAATCCTGCTTAGGGATTAAAGCATCAGCTGGAGAACCCTTGCCTTGGAAATCAGGACTGTCTTGGGTGTGATGTTTTCTGATAAGTCATTTGTTATTTCTGATTGTTAGCAGGCCTCCCAAACAATATTCCGGGAGGTCCTACTGAGATAAAGTTCAAGGGCACGATCAGACATTATCTTCCACTTGACCAAAGAGGGTGGATATAAGAGAAGAGGAAGAAATAAAAAAGAGACAGATGAGAGGGTTTGAAGGGGGATTCTTTTTCTATCTGGTACAATCTGCCAATAAGCTTTCTCAAGAGTTAGACTGGGGTTTTTCTGCCTACTAAGAGTTTCAGAAATTTCATATTTAAAAAACAGTAATAACAATAAAACCCATACCCACTGAATCTTGATCAAACAAGTTTTGAGAATAATACAGTAACATGGTCATAACGCAAAACTCAGGCCTTTTGTATCCGAGCTGTAACTTTTCAGCTTCCATTCTTGCCCCTCCAGTCCATTATCCACACAGCGGCTAGAAGCCCTGTTTAAAACGCTGGTCAGGCTACGATACCACTCCCCTGCTTACATCCTCCAATTACTTCCCTTCACCCTGGCAATGCCACCCAACCTCTTCACCAAGGCCCACAGAGCCCAGTGTGGTCTGGCCCTGACTCTGTGTTCTCCCTTCACCCCAGCTGTACATTCACAAGACTGGCCCCTTCTCTGTTCCTTGAATATGTCAAACTCAGTCTTGCCTTATGTCTTTTGCCCTTTTCCCGTCCTGCTCTTGAACATTCTGAATGGCTGGTTTCTTCCAGAACTCAGGCCTTGCCTGACTATTTAATCCAACCTGACTTCCCAGCCACTCTACCTCACATCACTCTATTTTAATTCTCTTAAACAGGGAACCACTCTCTGATAGTTTTCTTGTTTATGTATCTACTGTTTCTCCCTACGCTCATACCATGTAAGCTCCACAAAAACAGAGGCTTTGTCAGGCTTGCTCACAGCTATACACCTGGTTCCCAGAATCAGGAACACATCAAGTGCTCGATAAACATTTAGTGAACAAATGAACAAATGAATTTTGCTTTGGAACAAATACAGATGAAGGTGAGAACATGAATGGAAATGGGAAGGAATAAGATCCAGGAATTTTCATATTAAGTACCCTTACAGCAACATAAACCTGGCCAACCTCAGTCTCACCTGGGCAGCACAAATCCATCGCCAACCAAGTCCAAGGCAAACCGAGATGGGGCTTCAAAGTTTAACATCTCAGTAGGGTTAACTGAGTGCAGGAATGGGTATGGAGGGTAGTTCCCTGGAAGTCCACATCAAAGCCACTTTTGTGGAACTCTATAAAGAGTTTCTGTAAAGCAAATGCTGGCTCCTAGACACTGGCCAGCTACACCACCCAGCCACACTTCATCTCCATAGGCTGGGACACCTCCATATGCTCTCATATCAAAGGCCCCCTTCAGAGGCCATTGCTGATACCTGCAGCTCTGCAGCCCTTCCTGATTATTCCATCAGAAGTGAGCGCTCCCTCCTCTTGGTGTCCACAGAAGCATGCCTCTCATAGCTGTTTTCAATGTTCTGCCTTGTATTATCATTACTTATTTCTTCCTTTTTTAAAAAAAAAAAAACAAATAAAAACTAAAGCTCTATCCTCTCATGTCTTATTTAGGCCCACCCCACCTAAATGTGGTTTTATTGAGTGTTTGTTCAAAATGTTTTTGAAATGTTTTTTAAACTGAAAAAAATGTTTGTTGAACTCAATATTCACAGACATCTTACTGTGTGGCAGATGACACATACAATTTTAACCTGACATTTGCTAAGTGCTTAATATCTGCCAGGCATAGTACCTTTATAATGATAATGGCCAACATTTATCAGGTGTTTACCCTGTGCCAGACTGTTCTAAAGACTTATTAAATATCTCACTTGTTCCTCGCTTTGGTACTGTATGATAGGCACTACTGTTATCTCCATTTTACAGAAAAAGAAACAGTATGGAGAGGTTAGTAACTTTCCCAAGGACACAGAATTGGTAAGTGACAAAGCCACTGCTCTGACCACTGCCCTGATGGGGATCACCCCTCAGGAAGGACAAACTTATAAAGAGACGTCTATAATCCAATGTGACAAGTGCCAGGATGTACAAAGTGCTAGAACAACACATCCTGCTGAGGTGATGAGTCTGGAAAAAACTCAAAAGGGAAGAGATAAAGTTTAAGTCAGGCCTCACAGGATGAGAGGTAGTATTCCAGGTAGCCCCAGAGAAGCAAGGCTAGGCAAGCGGAAGGCAAAGCATGAGCAAAGGCATGGGACTACCTAGCACATGGCAAGTTTTGGGACTGGCAAGTAGAAAAATGACTGTAATTTAATCATCACTCTCAAGAAGTCCAAAGTCATCTGTGGAGAGGTAAGCCAGAGAATTGCCATCAAAGCAATATACCCTCTTGTTTACCACTCTTCAGAAAAGAGTCCATTTTCCAAGCTACCAGATCAACTTGTTACAAAGCACAAATATTTGCCTTTTGTGTAAGTAACAACAGTAGATATGAACCAAATTTTAAAACCCTGAAGATCCCTGAGAATGCCAGGACAGCGTTCTTTCCCCACAAATGTGCTATCCTATTGCTTAGGACTTCCAACTGGGAAAAAGACCAAAGCAATAACTGCAAACTGCACACCACAATAAATTCTGCCACATGCCCTCTAGCCTCTGCTCATGCAATTCCAGGCCTCAGATATTGGCCCCAAATTAAAACTACAAAGACAACTCAACCCTTGTAATATGAGAGTACTTATCAAATTTCTTCCCGAATGCAGCACAAGAGTAAAAAAAGTAAATGGAAGAACACCGCCAGTTCTGTTCTCTGATATTTACTGATGACTTCTGACTGGTTGCAGACAAGCAAATAATCTACTGGAGTCCAGGAATGTTCAATGCTTGTGATTCCTACCAGCCCCACCAGGATAAACCTGTAAGAGTCAAAATCTTAAACTAATATGATAATAATAAAGACTAAACTAAACAAACAGAACATCCTGCATAGCAGTTACCTAATGGCTCCCCAGACTGAGGGTGAACTGTTTCTTTCCAAACAAACAATAAAATCTGCCAAGATGCAGTTTTTGTCGGTGGGCTTGGCAACATGGAAAAAACAAAGGGGACTTTTGTGTGAATTGCTGTTTCTGGGTACGTTTTACATGCAACAGCCAGACTAGCTGTTCCTCTCTCGTCTTCCCTATTCAGACAGGCAAAGGATGGTAATTAAAATCAGCCCAGGGACCAGGCAGGAAGGCTCATTCAGAGCCATGTAATTAACCTCTGGAAGGTAAGACTGCACAACGACACTGCGGGGACACAGAGTAGGAGCAAGTGCCACAGTCTTTCCTCAGATGCCCCTCAAAACAAAGGGACTTCCCAACATCATCCTTTTCTTTCTGCACAGTGGTTCAAAGGAAAAATAAAGGCCCTGAATTCTATAAAAGTAGCAGTTTTCTCTCTAAAGGAGCCTGAAAGAAAAATGGCCATAGAAATTTTCATTATACTCAGTCATAAATGGCCCTGCTGGACTCCAGCCTCACTCCCTGTAAGAGCCAGTTCTTCATAACCAGTGGGTTCACAACCCCTTCATTCACACCAAATGCCAGCAGCGAGCACGGCACATGGGAAATTTCTAGTGTCGAGACCATTATGAGAAAGGGTGAGGAGGGGGTGGGCAGTGTAGCAGTGGGTTTTGAGATCATCTGGGACCCCGGGCCCAGCCATTCTGATTCAGTGGGTCTTGGGTAGGACTAGAAAGTAGCCAAACAAGCACCCCAGGTGCTTCTAATACAAGTGGCTGTAGTGATCTTTGATAAACTGCTAACTGAATCAAAACCAATACCAACATCCTTACCAGAGAGAAAAGACAAGAGAAGACAACAGAAGGAAGAACAACCCACAGAGCCTTGAGGAAGGATACAGCTCTGCAGGTGGACAGAGCTCCACAGGTGGTATCAGGGTAGGGGCTGGACTAGATGCACTTCTGCCACTGGCCAGCTGGGGTGCCTTTTCAGCTTTGTGGCCCTCTCTGATCACCAGTGAACTAGGAAATCTAGGGCGGTGGAAACAGAATTGTGGTGGGGATCAGAACATGCAGGCTCTTTTATCAGCTGTCACAGGACTGGCTGAGCAACCCAGTGGGAGTCTTCACTTCTGCAGCTGGGTTTCCTCGCATGTAAGGCAGTTCAACTTTCTGGCACCTGGCCACAGCTGCACCTCACAGACCAGCTCCTCTGGGTTGGCTGCTGCGTGGATCACTAGCTGAGGAATATTCTGAGGCCTGGCCTAAGGCTCCTCAAAAGACTGCAGACATCGACTGCCCTGTCTTCTACAGGCAGGGAAAGACATTCTGGCCTCAATGAGCCATAAGGTTTATTCTCATTTTTAACATTCTCCAATTCCTCTCTGATGACCTATTTGTAAAATAAGTAATAATACCTGTTCTCACTGGCACTTGGGATTAGAAAGTCCAGATGAGAAAAACATTTGTGAAAGCTCTTTGTAAAAAGGTCAGTAGCAACAAAAGACAGGAGGAAAGAAAGGGGCAGAAAATACAGAGTCTAGGAGACCACGGGTTCAAATCCTGGCTGTGTGACCACGGGCCATTTGTTTGGCCTCTCTAAGCCACAGCTTCATGGCTGTATATGGGAATAGCAGCAATAATGCCAATGTGAAAGGATGTGGTGAGAAGAATGAGAAATGGCCCTGCCCACTGCAGAGACTTAATGAGGGCGAGGCCTCTGCCTGACACAGTTTCAAAGCATAAAGCACTGCCCCAGTCATATCTCTACTTTTTCACTCTCCTTATTCACTCCGGTCTCGCCACAGAGCAGCGTCACTGTGGAGTTCCACCTGGTACCCACTCTCAGAGACGATGGTGGTGGTAATGCCAACAACTTATACAAACCTGCAAAACCCCAGAGGATGTGTAACTTACCAGAGCATCGATAAGCACTTCTGCTCCCTCTTCACTCTCATGGAGGGTGTCTATATCTGTTAATTCCTGAAGCAAATCGACCACGGCTATGGACACATGTGAAAAATGTTAAGGGTATAACACACACACTGAAACGCTACTGATATTTTTCTTCCCTTCTGTTTCCTCCTCAATTGCTTTATCACCATTTACCTTTAATAGACTCCGGTTTTATTAACATCTCTTCAACAGGGTTCTACCCACAGTGGGTATTCATTAAATGTTAACTGACTCACTCGGTCTCTTTCCTTATGCTGCCTTCCTCGCTGCTTAGTCCATAGGTTCACTGAATTTTCACAGATTTCAAAATTTTAAATAGATCACCTGGGAAGTCACTTTTCCAGTGAGAAATAGGCCAACACCCTCAACCTCATCTCGTAATTTAAATTCTTGAAACTCAGTATAATCTTAACTACCTTGTACAGTTCACCTTCGAAGGCAGTAATCATTTCTAAGAGGTGGCTGATGTTCACCAAGGAGTCTTCAGAGATCAGGACATGACATAATTGGTTGAAAACAAAGGGAAAAATTTATATGGAATTGGGCTAGTCCCCATCAACCTCTGTCCCCTCAAATGTCACACTGCTATGAATATAAAAGGAAGAATAGAGAATTTAAAACTGTGCAAAAATAGGAAAAGGAAAGGGAAGTACAGGGCCAGGCACAGTGGCTCATGCCTATAATAACACCCAGCATTTTGGGAGGCCAAGGCAGGAGGACCGCTTGAGCTCAGGAGTTTGAAACCAGCCTGGGCAACACAGTGAGACCTTGTCTCTACTAAACATTTAGGAAAAAAAAAAAAAAAAAAAGAGCCAGGAGTGGTGGCACATGCCTAACGTCCCAGCTACTTGGGAGGCTAAGGCAGCAGGCTTGCTTGAGTTCAGGAGATCAAGGCTGCAGTGAGCTATGATCACGTCACTGCACTCCAGCCTGGGAAACAGAGTGAGACCCTGTCTCAAAGGAATAAAGAAAAAAAGAGAGAGAGAGAAAAGAAAAGAAAGGGAAGTATAAAGAAAGGGAAACATGAAGGAGAGAGTTATATTTGGAAACTGGTGGCAGAACTAAACTTATAACTAAGCTTCCTTTCCCTCACCTGAAAACTCTCTATCTCTCTCTCTCTCTCTCTCTCTCTCTCTCTCTCTCACACACACACACACACACACACACACACAGGTGCACACACACACAACGGGGGGGGGGGGAGAGAGAGAGAGAGAGAGAGAAACAGATACCTTGCTCCAGCAAACTGCATTTATTGAATGCCCATGATGACTAAAGCACTGAACATGATAAAGGCCAATCCATTCTTCATTCTGGGCCTCAGTTTCCTCATCTGTAAAATGAGAAAGATAGATAATCTAAAACAATTTTAAAAACCATACACCACAGGCAATAACCAACATGTAACAAATGAAGAATACACACGGACAATATGAACCACATGTGTCCTGAAAAGGAGCAATCAGATGCAGCTGGGGAATTAGTAATGACTTGCTAGAAGAAGACTGCTCAGAAAACAGGCAACTAAAAATATGAGGACAGGCAGACTAGAAGGTAAAACCACGGGAATAAAAGCAGAGAGACTGGAATGTACAAAGGCATTTGAAAAGAAGAAAGGATTGGAGGAGAGGGGAGGGAAGTGGAAAGGGGAGAGAAAATTGTAACTAGCTGAAGAAAATAATATTTTGAAAGAATAAGCTAAAAGCTGTGTGCAGGATGCATTAAAGCACGGTGAGCGTGAGGGATGGGGGTGGCACACAGGAGCCACCACGTGGACAGCATGTGTGGGTAGTTGTGGGAGCCAGGCCTGAAGGAGAAAGGCCTATTCCAAAGCTACCACATACAAAAGAATCCTGAAGATTCAACAAAGGTCAGAATCAGGGCAGTTTTACTAAAAAGAAAAAATAAAAGATGCAGAACATATGAACAAAAATGACAGGACCTGCTAGCTGATGACTGATGTTCTGGGTATTATATGCAGTCTTTTGCTGAAAGAAAAATTACTTGAAGGTTTGCTTTACTCATCTCTAACTGACCAGCTGACCATCATGAATATGTAATTAAGCTTTCTGTGTCTTACTCCTTCACTCTTAAAGGTGATATTTACCCAAAACTTAATATGAGCAAAGAGCTTAAAGGTCTTTGGACAAAAATCCTTCATGCTTAACATCTTCATCTAAAAAATAATCAGAAAGCTGTTGACAGAGTCAACATATGTGCCTGATATAGAGTAAACTGAAACACACAAATTATTTGAATCAATTATAATAAAAAACAGCAAAAATAACCAGGCTACCAAACTAACCCCTAGAAACCCTAGAGCTACCCTTGACTAGTAAGAATTAGTAGTTCTCCCTCTCTAAAATTAAAATAGTCATCATCATAATAGCCGCCATTTTTAAAAGTCACAGCATCATGTCTGGTGCTATGCTACTGGAATTCTTTCAGCAGCATTATAAGGTTCGGTGCAAGTACTATTTAACAGATAAGAAAGGTAAAGCTAGTAGTTGTTAAGTTCTCTGGCCTGTGGTGGCTCATGCCTATAATTCCAGCACTTTGGGAGGCCAAGGTGGGCAGATCATTTGAGGTCAGAAGTTCAAGACCAGTCTGGCCAATATGGTGAAACCCTGTCTCTACTAAAAATACAAAAATTAGCCAGGTATGGTGGCACATGCCTGTAATCCCAGCTACTCAAGAGGCTGAGGAAGGAGAATTGTTTGAACCCAGGAGGTGGAAGCTACAATGAGCTGAGACTGTGCCACTGCCCTCCAGCCTGGGTGACAGAGCGAGACCCTGTCTCAAAAAAAAAAAGTTATCTAAAGGTCACTGCAATAGTAAGGGAAAAATGTTAGGTCCACCTGATTTCAATAACAACGCTATTGCCAACTATATTTCATATTAATGCACAAGGGGATATACACTCAGTTTAAATATGGCTACATTCAGGTAAATTCTAGCTATTGACCCTGCTGTAACCACAGAGAAAAGAACTATCATTTAATTCCACCATAAATTAGTAAAAGACTCAGGGAAAAGAATAAAATGTTAACACCTCCCCACTCTTCCAAGAAACTCCCATATTTATTCTCTTGAAAAGTTCATAATCCATTCAAAAGCTTATTTAATACATATGGCAACATTCACCTAAATCCATCCATCCATCCATCCATCCATCCATCCATCCATCCAACCATCCATCCATCCATCCCCTCACTGTGGAGTCAGATGTCTACAGGACAACTGAGCTGGGCACAGTTGCTTATGCCTGCAATCCCAGCACTTTGGGAGGCCAAGGTGGGAGGACTGCCTGAGTCCAGGAGTTTGAAACCAGCCTGGGCAACATAGTGAGACCCTGTCTCTATTAAAAAAAAAAAAAAAAAAAGCAAATAAATAAGTGTCTATAGAACAAGGATCTAAATCAGGCATGCAATAATGCAATAAGTAGTGTTATCTTTATATCTCTTGAATAACAGCATGAATGATTAAATACTTATTAACTTGTATGTGATGATTATTAAGCAATAGCCTCAAAAAGATAAGTGAAGTATATCTAAAAGATGAACAGATGAAGAGTCAAAGCAGGCTTGAGGACAAGGGTCATGTCATATTCATCTTTGCCTCACATCTTTAATGATCTGAATGATCCCAAAATTATCACCAGCCATGAAATCTTGTGCAAGCCCCTTTATTTCCTTAGAGCTTAATTTCCTCATCTGTAAAATTGGGGTAATAGTCTCTGCCCAGCCTCTTCCACTGAGTAGCTATAAGGAATAAATGAGATCAGGTATGTCAAAGGCCAAGGAAGTTAAAATACTCAAGAAATGTAAAAGCACTATAATACAGATTGTTAGTCAAGTCTTCCCACAGAATGCCCAAAGCCCTCACTATTGCCTTCATTTTTCCAAAAGCCTCTAAAATCTAAAGTTTAAGCTAACAACAGCATGGTCCCCCCTTTTTGGGTCACAATGGGTTGGAAGATCTAATTTTATATTTCAGCTATGCCACAGAGATTCAGATTGATCAAGTCCTTTATCAGCCTTTCAGGTCTTGTGGGCAAGATATCACATTTTTCTTTGATTATTCTTATACCACGCTCACAAATGTGTCACATGAAACCTAGAAACTTAAAAAATAAGAAACATTTTAGACAAAGGTGATTTTATAGAAAAGCATAAATGGCTTTTCCAGGAAAACTTGTTTCTTATCATGTTTCAATGGATATCTACTTGCCTACTTTCCTGCCTCAGTTGAGAAGTCAAATAAGAAATCAGCTACCTACCAGGCCTGGTAAACATCTCATCAATCCTACCACTAACTGATTTTATATAAATTCCCAACTTTCACAAAATAGCATTTTAGCAAGGCAGTAATAAGTCTGTAATTGCCATCATCAACTCCTGGGTAATATAATATGACCCAGAAGACAGAGGTCATTTGAAGACCAGAAAGAGGAATGAGAATCAAAACTAAAGACAGACAAACTCTCAATCTTGATGAGAAAATTCAGCATGGTTGGCCATCCCTCCAGCATTTCTTCACAAGCAGACTCTGGGCATGGGTGATAGGTTTTTCCACTGTAGTTACAATTTCATTTCACAAGGTAAAAGGCTCTTCTGTCCAAGTATAATAGGAAAAGAGAGAGCCTGTCTCCCTGCGAATTACTAAAACACAGTTTTTGATAGCCTATTTTGTCATGTCGAGTAGAAAGGCCACCCACGCACTCCCTCTGTACCTGTCCACTACTGGGGCAATAAGTTAGTGTAATAATAGGTAAAGCAAAAAAGACCAGCTGGGCACAAAATGGTCCATAACACAATGGCTCTTGGAAAAAAAGAGTGGTGTTTACTTCTATTTTTTGGCTCTGGATATTTGTTTTGGGGTCATATCCCACTTAGAGTCTTGGCACAGAAACTAAGCATTAATCTCATTAATCTCCAATGAGATGAGTCCACAAGGAACAAAGTTATGAAAAAAACAACAAAGAAAGAGAAATAAGATGTATTAAGCAGATGGCTTTTTAAAAGTCATTTCAAAAAAGCTTTCTTAAGACAAATAAACCAGTATAGATTCAGAGAATATAACTGTTAATGCAATAAATGTGAGCTTTTTAAAAAATTCTCTTTTCTTTAAGTTCTAGACTAGGACAGTAATTAGATATAGCTCAATTAATGCAGATGAATTTCAAAACAGACAAAATGGTCTTTTTCTCCTTCAAAAGCAGCTGGCACAAAGCTACCTAGAATGAAACTGGACAATCCTAGATCAAACTAATATGAAGGAGAAAATGTACTCATTCAACATTTATTAAGTCCTTATTAAATGCCAGTGGGGAGTAATATGCCACAGGGGAAATGTCCAAAGCAGGCTACAACCACCCTAATCTTCCGGGGACATAGATTTCACCTAAAACAAGACCAAAAGTTACATTAATCTGGTACCAGGTTTTGTTTGTTTCAAGTTACATTAAAAGATCCTTCTTCTACATTGCCATTTTGGCACTTTTAACCTAAGGTGTTTATCTTCAGAGCATATTTAATTGGATCCAAAAAATAAGTAGTTTATCAATACATGTCAAGGAAGTCAGATGACAAATGAGAAAAAGAAGTAAATTCTTCTAAACGTAATTTTAATTCTGGAAATATCAAGACAAATACAGCTCCTAGAAAAATAACAGCTCAAAATACGTAAGTCTTCTTAGACAGTGCTGGCGGGAAAGCAATGGAGCAAATACCAACTCCCTCCCAGTCCAATTAGAAGAAAGCCCCTAAGGAGGCTCAAACCCTTCCCAGCCCTATTCTTGCTCATTAGCACTGGGTCTGCAACACAAGGCACCCTTGACTATTGTACACACCCTCTGGGACAACATGGTGAGTCTCAGTCAGTTTGTTCCACTTTAGTATTCTCAGACCCAGATTACTCAAGTTCAGTTGATCCCTGTTGATCTAAAACACCAATCTCCTTATTTTCCAAATTCCCACAGTAATTCTTCACAAAACTCACTTGACAACTCTGTAAGTTCTCCTGGTTTTCTAGAATCAGAAGAAAACTAAATAGTCATTTGGAAAAGAACAGTGCTAATGACCACTCCCTAAAATTATTCCACACCAAAAAGAGCCGTCCCATCAGCACAATGATCTACTCTGCCACTTACAAATTTTTCCCTGCTTAAATATTAGCATTCAACCCAATGTATTGGTACCTTAAGTTAACATTACAGTGAGACCTCATTTTTCTGTCTCACAAAGGGGTGGAGAGAAAGCAGACTTTGAATAAATTGGGTTCAGGTTACTGGATTTTTTTTATTTTAATTAAAGAATAAGGCATTTAGCTGGGAAGCAGTAGTCATTGTTTTTTTTGTTTGTTTTTTGTTTTTTGTTTTTTTTTAATTAAGCCATGGACCTGATACCTTGATAAATTTGTAGTGACTACATGAGCAGCCAGCAAGACCACATCAGCTTCCATCCATAGTACGAGGAATGGCAATGTCCATCGCAAAGGGAGAGGCTACAAAAATAAACCTGAAATGCATGCTAATCTCCACGTCTGTCAAAAGCTTACCCATCTCCACTCCCCACACCCCCAAGCCAGAGATGACACACACCTTCTCAGGGCTCCAGTCAGTGGTATTTCCTGAGCATACTGCTCCAAATGCACTCTCCACACACACCATGGGGGTGGGGGGTGGGGGTAATTTGAGGGTTTTTGCTTTAAACTGGAGTCATTATTTTTTATTAGCATCCAACACACTTATCATACAAAGGAGGAACCCAGTAAATAACAGTGATCTACCAAAAAGACTTTAGAAGGGACTCCACTAACCACTCAAATTGAGAACATGGCAAGCGACACACAAAAACAGAGTATTTATCCATTTGGCGCCATGTGATTGTTGTTGTGGTTTGTTTGTTTGTTCCCCTTTTATTCCTCCTTGTTCCTTTGGGCCAGTGGAGTAAATCTGGCTTAAAGCAGTCCACAAAAATGGATTTTTTAGCAATACTTTAATATCTTTAAATGTACTTTTGGTTTTATTTTTCCATAGAAACACTCTAAAAGGTTCACAAGAAAGGAGCTCTAAACACGTTTAATGATTTACTTTAAAGGAAAAAGTGTTTAAAAAGCATTATTTTGAAAAGGCAGCAGCTGCTGGGTTCCACCTTCTGCTCCCTCCGACTGCATTTAGAGTAATCCTCCAAAACCATGTGAGTGTGTGCTCCCCACCCCCAAGATATGCTCTCCACAGATCAGAATCCATTCTGCAGCCAACCGATGGCTGGGCTCCAGCCTCTCAAGGGGGCAGATGAGGCACAGAAGCGCTGACAAGCCCTCACCAGCAGCAGTGATGCAGAGCGCCAGAATAAACTCTGAAGCTGCTTCTCACGGTTGAAAGGATGAGGCACAAGCTGTTTTCTCACATCCTCTGCCTCTTAAGGTTACAACAAACCAGCCTCTGATCCAATTAAAATCCCTACAGTTTATGTTTTCGCAGAGGAGGACAAAGCAAAGATGACCAGTGCTTGCTGGGAACATAACCAGCCATGTATGGTCTTGGTTGATAAATGAAGAGTTAAAAAAGATTAAAAATTTAAGTCATGACTGCCATGAAATTGTTTATTCATGGTAAGGTGTTTTGGGCAGTTACAGCTGTACAACAGTAAATTGTTAACAACCGTTTCCTGAAGAAAGATTTCCATTATAGATCACAGATAAGACAAGCAGCAGAGTGCAATGTTGCAGGGAGAGCAACGTTCCGACCAACAGAGGATATGGTAGATGCAAGTCAAGAGGACCTACCCTTTCCTGAAATCACTTTCAAGAAAAATCGTACTTTGAGGAGGATGACATTTACCCTAATTGCTGCCTCTAATTAAAATTAAGGTAATTAAAAAAATTTCAAATGCACTTTAAATTTGATGTAAGACATAATTAAAAATCAGATTTTAAAAAATATCATTAGGGCAGTTGGGTGCAGGTTGGCATACAAGAGGAAAAAAAAAAACAGTTTAGCTCTCAGAAAACAGGAGGGAAATGGCAATCTGTCAAAGTTATTATAGGGGGATGTGTTTTTTCCCTTTTTAAAGACCAGAACTTAACAACTTGGAACATCTGTGCCCTTGCCTTTCCCAAATATGCCGATGTCGAGCAGCGTTTTTTTGTGTGTCAGTCTTCTCCCCAGCAGGAGCCAGGCTGGTGAATCAGCAAAATGTCAGTATCTTCCAAAAGCTGTTACTATTATTTTGAGTTAGCAGGAATAGAAAAAAGAATGAGAGTGGTGTTTCCAGAAAGAAAATAAGTCATTTCTGTACTAATACACAGGGTAACAGGTGACCATGCGACTCTGTCAGCAATGTCGTAAATCCCACAGGAAGACTCGAGGTGCACTGGAGGAACACTGGACTGAAAATCACAGACCTGGAGTGCCCGTCTTAACCTCAAGTTAGCTGTCCAACATCTGGACCTCACACTTGTCACTAAGTAAAAACAAACAAGGTGCTCAGCTAAGTCCTCTTTAAGGTCTGATCAGATTCCGAAATCTACCCTTCTGTAGGTGAACTGAAATGTGAAGTAACAACTAGAACTCGTAGTCTCTGAATCTGTGAAGATCATTAGTGCCCTGAATAGAGCTAGGTGTATGGCAGTTACCTGCCAAAGAAGGAATGTTTATATCCCCCCACAGATTCATATGTTGAAGCCTATCCCCAATGTGATGGTACCTGGAGGTGGGGCCCTCGAGATTAGTGTCCTAAAAAGAGACCCAGCGAGCTCCCTCACTCCTTCCACCATGTGAGGATGCAGTGAGAAAACAGCTATCTAAGAACCTGGAAGCAGACCCTCACCAGATACCAAAACTGCTGGTGCCTTGGTCTTGAACTTCCCAGCCTCTAGAACTGTAAGAAATAAATTTTTGTTGTTTATGAGCCACCCAAGTTCACGGTATTTTGTTATAGCAGCCCAAACAGACCAAGATAATGCCCAATATATATTTACTGACTGATGCTACTTGAGCAACCAGCACAGCTTATGGTTCCCAAGGGCCTAGCACAGTGCCTGGTACATCATGACCACTCACAGCAGGTCTACTGAGTGAAATTTCATGAGACCATGTACTGAGCTCACTCAGCAACAAGTTAACTAACTAGGGTCCTTATACAACCCAGAACCCCACAGCGAACCCTGGTGAACAAAGTCATAAATCTGGGAGCTAACAGATCAATTCTTGATGCTATCTAACATTACATGAAGCATCAGAAATGTCTTAAGACAGTCCTTCAAGAAGCCTGCATTAAAATTATTCACTGATTTATTTCTATGAGAATTATCAGCCAGGCAAGAACTTAGTCAGACACGCTCTCAGGAGAGAGATTACCAGAAAGATGAAAATAACATGAAGCAGCAGCAGATTCCCTGTGAATATCACTCAAGCAGACTAACTTCATTTGTCTCTTACCTTTGGAAATCTGGATTTAAACAGAACAACTACTAGAAGAGAATTTGGTTTAATGAACATAACCCTTTCCACAGACACATCAAAAGCCTTTGCAATAAAGCTACAGCACATCTGATAGCCAAGATAAAGTATAAAATGGTTTTGGAAGTCACGATTCAGATTCAGTGACAAGTAACATTTACTAAGTGCCTACTACATATCAGGAACTGTGCTCAGCATTTATACACTCCTTTGATCCTCTCAGTAACATGGAAAGCTACTCCAGAGACTGAGGCAAAATCACTTGAGGCCAGGAGTTTGAATCCAGCCTGGGGAACATTGCAAGACCCATCTCCAAAAAATAAAATAAAATAAAATAAAAATTAGCTAGGATGGTGGCATGCACTTGTAGTCCCTCCTCAGGAGGCTAAGGAGTAGGATCACTTAAGCCTAGGAGTTTGAGGCTGTAGTAAATGATTATGCCACTGCACTTCAGTCAGGGTGACAAAGCAAGACCCTCTCTCTAAAAACAAATAAAAATAACACTGAAAGACAAAAATTATTAACTCTACCTGTGCAAAGAATACAAGCTGTGGAGGGGCACCATCTTTCACACAAAAATGAGGCTGAGAGTCAAACCTAGATTGTCTCTTTAGGCCTAACATGCAATCAACAAATATTAAATGTTATTTATTATGTGTTGTACCCAGTCTTTTTTTTTTTTTTTTTTTTTTTGAGATGGAGTCTCACTCACTTTGCTGCCCAGGGTAGAGTACAGCGGCATGGTCTCAGCTCACTGCAACCTCTGCCTCCTAGGTTCAAGAGATTTTCCTGCCTCAGCCTCTCGAGTAGCTGAAACTACCAGTGTGCACCACCACGTCCCGCTAATTTTTATTTTTATAGTTTTAGAGATGGGATTTTGCCATGTTGGCCAGGGTGGTCTCAAACTCCTGACCTTAAGTAATCCAACCACCTTGGCCTCCCAAAGTGTTGGGATTACAGGCACAAGCCACCACAGCCAGCCTCGCTTTTAGGAACTGGAAATATAGGAATGAATAAAACAGAATAGCTCCCCTGTCCTCCTGGACATCCAAATGTGCTTTCTACCACGGTTCACTACCTTCTCTAGTCTCAACTCCACTGGACCATCAGTTAGCAGAAAGATGCCTAAATTAACAGATTCAAATCTGTCTGGCTTTGCCCCCATAAGGGGCCTTCCAATCCACATCCTAAAAAGTAAAGCTGTTAATGTATGAACAAATATATCATGATTAATTCTAGTACTAATAAGAGCAAATAGGACAATTAAGGATTGCCCAAGATTTGCAAGATTTGTTAAGAGAGAAAAACCAGACTTTCCAATGAGTAAAAAGCACTGTGTGTTTCAAGATAGAAGATAATTAGAATGGAAACAGAACATCAGATTTTACAGCACACATCTACAAAGAGAGACAGGAGAGAGAGTAAATAGCACTTCCCCACCATGTCAGCTTTCCTACTGAGGTCAGATCTGAAAGGATATCTGTATTATCATGTCCAAGCAAGCCGAGAAGCGACTGTACGGCATTCAGCTCCACCAGAAGGTGGTACAGGTCTGGCATGGTGGCCACCACGTGCATCTCCTGAATGATGTCATTTAGGTCCAGCTCGGATTCCATGAACCTAGGAGGGAAAACAAGACATCATTAGAAGTAAAGGAGCACTATCAGCAATGAGGAGCAAACAGCAATAATCTAGACAACAAGACGATCTGTCAAAGTGTCTACAACAGACCAACCAAGAAGTACACTCATCCAAACACCATACTGTCACACAATTTCCTTGGGAAATCGATTTCCTCATTACAAAAATCAATCTTGGATTCAGATCTCATTACAGGGTTCCCTTACTCTTGCACTCACAGGCTGCCTTTCAGAGGCTCCCAAAGCATTTTGTAGCACTAAACGATCTGCCCACCAGTCCTATAGATTAGCTACCATTACCCCTTGGTGTGGCAATTCACTCTGTTGCCCTGAACACAGTTATCCTACTACCCATCCAAAAAGGATTTTACAGCACTTCAGATCAAGGGCCAGTTATTCCCCTTACCCAAAGGAAGATAAGATTTTCTGTATCTAAAAATACCCTCCCTCTCCCTCCTCTTTGGAGCTGATTCAGAGGCAGATACCAAAGAAAAGCAGACCTAGTCTCTGGCATTCTACAATCACCACCAACTTTACACAGCATGATACTTTACTCACATTTCTACACCTAAACCTTTCAACAAACCTACGCCCAGGCGCTAAGAACAGAACTACTTTGCATTCACGCTGCATGCCCTCCCCCGGTGTTTGACATATAAGAAATGCCAATTAAGCCTTGGATGAACAAGACAGGAGGGTTTGTTCTGAGATGGAAATGAGCTAATCTGGCGTAAGGCAATTGAACAATACCCGACTGAGAGTGACTGAGAGGAAGCAGTTTTTAAACTGACTCTGGAGTCAGACTATCTGGGTATGTACCTGGCTTAGCCACCTACTTAGCCTCTCTATGCCTCGGTTTCTTCTGTAAATAGGGACAATAATGTTACCTGTCTCACAGGGCCGCTGTAAGGAGTAAATGAGTAAGGACATATAAAGCACTGAGAACAATGTCTAGCATAAAAAAGCACTATGTAAGTATTTGTTCTCTTTACTATTGCTGCTACTATTACTGTAATATGTCTATCTTCTCTTCTCAAAAGTAAACTTCTTAAAGACAGGAACTATATCTTTGTCTCTTATATCCACAGATGCCTACTGAATTAAATCGAGGGCGCAAAGAAAAGCGACACAAACAGGGACTCTTGAAGTCACACAGGACTCATCAACTTCCAGATGCTGTCGGTCTGGGTAGATACAGCTTCTCCAAAAATCTGCAGTCAGTAAGGAACAAAATCTAGAGACTTAGAATTCTTTAAAACATGTCCATATTTTAGACAACATCTATTATTGTTTTTCTCCATTAGTATTTTTAATTATATGCTTATATATTTTTTCCCAGTTATAATATACTTCTAGTAGAAAACCAGGGAAAGAAAAGCAAGCCCTCAAAAACATAAACAAATCATCCATAAGCCTACTAACCAAAAATAACCATTGAAAATACTCTGTATGTTTAAGCCTTTTTCTCAACTCACAGACCTTTAAATTCTATTTTAGTGTATGATATAAGGCAAAGATCTAACTTTATTTTCTATGAATGTTTAACCAACTGCTTTAATACCATGTATGTTTGCCTGTATGTTTAAGTCATTTTTCTCAACTCACAGACTTTACCCCACAAAAGTAAGCCTATATAGTATAGAGTTCTATATTCAATTTTTGCTGTTGTTGTTATAGGCTAAATAATTCCCCTTATCATTATTCTACTACAATAGGATAAGCCAATACCTGACAAACTGCTATAGGTCCTTCTCCTTCTACATGGCAAAATCCCTCACTCACCACAGCACTCTTCCCTGCTGAGCTGACATGGCTGGCCTCAGAATCCTTCTCAACACAGCGTTCCAAGAACAGACTATGAATCAATCACAGGCTGGGTGTGGCAGACTAAGCTTATCTACAATCCCTGTTCTAAATCATAAATTAATGGCCACATAGTATTCCCTTGAGTAGATATACTGTGATTTAACTAACCAATCCCCCTTTGTCAGGCATTCAGATAATTTCCAATTTTTTTTCCCTTTAACAAATGACACTAAGATGTATATGCATTCCTAATTATTTTGTTAGGATAAATTCCCAGGAAGGAAAGGGCCAAGTCAAAGTATGAATGACTTAAATAGATTTTGATATATTTTGCCAGAAAGTACCAATAGCACACGAAGTGCCTGTTTCCCCTTACCCTCTTCACAAAGAGTATTTCCTCCAATTTGAGATAGAAAAGAAAATTCATTTTGTATTTTGCATTTCTGATAGTAAGATGGTTAACATTCTTGTAATGTTTACTATTTGTATTTATCCTTTGCCCATTCCTATTAGGAGGCTCATTTTGTTTATAGATTTATAAACACTGTATATTCAGGAAATTAATCTCTATTCTATGCTGCAAAAAAATAAAGTGCCCTTTAATTTGTACATTGTGCTTTTTGATATAAAGGCTTTTTTTTCCTTTTGACATAAAGGTTTTAAAAAGTTCAAGTAGCAAAATCTTTGCCTTTATGAACTCTATTTTACATGTATCCTGAGCAAAACATTTCCTATGCTAAAAGAAGATATATTTTATGGTGTACTTTTATGTTTATATATTTAAATATTTAATCCATCTGAAATTTATTTTAGTGTATTGATACAGGGCACGGATCTAACTTTATTTTCTGCAAATATTTGGCCAAGTGCTCCAATACCATAATCTATCCTTTCCCCACAGATTTAAAAAAATGTCATCTATCATACACTAAATTTTAATCTGTACTTTAATCTGTTTCTGGGCTCTTCACTCCATTTCATTGATTCGTCTGTGAATTTCTGAGTCAGGACTACACTTTCACATTGTTATAGCTTTATAGTATGTTTTATGTCTGTTGCTGCAAAACACTCCCTTGTTGTTTTTATCTTTTAGTGTTTCCTTGCCTGTTCTCACTTATTATTCCAAGTAAATTTCATAATTATTTTAGCAAGATTTTCCCCCAATACCTTTTTTTTAAAAAGCTCCCTTCTCTGCTTGCAAATAGATTATTTTTTTTAGATCACTTGAAGTGTGGAAGCTAAAATCAGAATCATGACTCAGTAAGGCTGGTGCAGAAAGATTCAAATAGTCCATGGGCCAGGAGATCTATATAATCCTTGAACCCAAAGGCCTCAACAAACCTCTAAGGCTTATTTGCCTTATGTGAATGTGTATATACAAGATTTCTGGAGAACAACCTGACAAAAGGTTTTTCCAGTTCACTTGGAAGAACCGACAAGGGAGACTGGGCACTAAACAGTAAAAAACAAAATCGTGCTGAGTGCAGGATAAGATCTGGTGATTTGGGTGATCAACAGCCAACGTGATGGCTCATGCCTGTAATCCCAGCACTCTGGGAGGCCAAGGTGGGCAGGTCGCCCGAGGTCGGGAGTTTTGAGACCTGCCTGGCCAACACAGTGAAACCCCATTGCTACTAAAAACACAAAAATTAGCCAGGTGTGGTGGTGCACACTCGTAATCCCAGCTACTTGAGAAGCTGAGGCAGGAGAATTGCTTGAACCTGGGAGGTGGAGGTTGCAGTGAGCTAACATCGTGCCACTGCACTCCAGCCTGGGCGATGCAGCGAGACTCTGTCTCAAAAAAAAAAAAAAAAAAGTGAAAGACTGTCAGTCACCTGGCGGGGTCTGTGCTTAGTCCTGTTTAGATCAAGTATTTTATTATTATTTTTTAATCAATAACATGAGCAAAGATATATAAAAGGCAAAACGAAAAAATGTTATATGACACAAAGCTTAAAGAGACAGTAAGCACAGCAGCTGACAGAATCAATTCAAAAGTTCCTGACAGGTAATAATAATGTGCCAAATCTAACCAAAGGAAAATTACCTGGGATCCACACAGAAAACTGCAGGGAACCAAAAAGTCAAGTACAAATGTGAAGGCTGGGAGAGATACAGTTTCATAAGGGCACATGTGTTTCTTTCCGAACTTGATGGCTTTAGTGAACCATAACTGTGACACAAATCAGAACATGAGACAGTTCTGCCAGAGACAATTCCTTATTCATCTCTGGACATCCAGCACCTGACGCAGGCCTTGGTCCAACACAGAAACTTGGGAGATGCCTGTAAATGGGGGCACAGATGAAAACAGCTGCCACAAGGTGGTTTTAGGGTACTTAAAAGAGAACAATACAGAGTTACACTGATTTAATGACCCTAAAACTTCATGACATCTGTTCAAGGAACCATCTTTTAGGAGGGATGTGGAAACCAATTCAGGGAAATGACCAAGATTCTAAGGAGTCTAGATAGATTTCATATACGAATTTGTTGAAATGCTTTCTCATTCTGAGTTGAAATTTTAAGAGCCAAAGATGCCAAATGATGGAATAGCTTTCTTTGGAAAGTTAGATCCTTCTCACCGGGATAGTTAATAAAGGGTAACATTAAAAAAAAAAAAAATACCAAGAGTTAGATGGTAGAATAGACTGTGCTTCTCAAGTTCCTTCCAGCTTTGAGACTCTTCTTCCAAATATGGTCTCAACCCAATGCTTTTAAGTTCAGGAAGTCAGAAAATTATCAAAACAAAACAAACAAGCAGAGAATAAAATTGCAAGCAGGGAAATACTACAAAAATATACTGGGTCCAGTGTTACGTGAGTAACAAGATATCGTGAGAAATGCTGGACTTGGGAATGAGATTGACCTGGGTCATACTCCCAGCCATGCTATTTACTAGATGTGTGGCCATGAACAGTGAATTGACAAATATTTACTGGGCACATACTAGGTGCCAGTCATTGTGTTAGGCACTGAGGATATAACAGATAAAATAATCCCAGTTTCTGGCCTCCATCAAATATAAATAATCTATTACAAACAATTAATTATAAGGGTGCCTGGCACTACCCAAGAGAAGTGTCACTGGAACACAGAGTGTGGTGTCCCAACCTGATCAAGGAAGACACAGAATATTAACTAACTTATTGCTAGACCCTGATTTCCTTATCTTCCTAAACTATAGTGAGGATTAAAAGAGATAATATATATACAGTGCCTAATAATAGCTGGCATATAGTAAGTACTCAATGAATCTATGTACCCTCAAGTTTGTTATGCTGTCACAGTCGTCTTCTGTTCTGCCTGACCAAGCACAGCCTACTCAGGAGCCTATTCATTTAAAGCACACACTACTATTTGCAGAGAACTGTCTTTAGGAATTAGGCATACTTTCAGCAATAGATGACTCACAGCTGGGGGAAAGGATCAAGTTAGAGGTGACGGGAAAGCAATAGAGCAACATATTAAAACAGTAACCCAGGCTGAGATGGGGTCATCGATTCCATCTGATATGACAGAGAATATTTTCCTAGCCTGCCCATGTGCATTTGCTTCAGACCAGCAGGATATTCTCCTTCAACCACAGGGGTGAATATTAGCAAATGACCAGCAAAGCTCAAAAACACTGGGAAAGCTGCAGAAATTGACAAGTCCTAAATGCAATCACTGGTGGGGAAACATGATGCTCCCTCCATCGAACTAAATCAGCAGTTCTCAAAGTGTAGTCCCTAGGACCCCAGGATGGGGTAGTGGGGTGGCTGGAGATCCTTTCAGAGAACTATAAGATCAAAACTATTTTATAATATATCTCAGACACCATTTGCCTTTTTCACTCTCATTCTCTCAGGAGTGTACAATGGAGCTTTCTGAAGGGCTACATGACATGATGACATCATTGCCCTGATGGCTAATGAAATGTGTGCTTGTCTACTCTTGTATTTTCCAGAATTTTCTAAGCACTTTGAGATATTCCATAATTTAAGAGTACAAGGAGATCCTGAGACCAAAAAGGTTGAAAATCAGTAAACTAAGTAAATCTGTCCCTGCAAAAATAAAGAGAAGAACAATTAAAGGACTTTCTAGGGAAACAGCACACTCCAGTCAATGTGGTGTTTGGGAGAAAGATTGCGCGGTGCAAACTGGAGGTTGCATAAGGAGAACTGTCAACTGAATCTGAAATGCAGTCCAATGAAGAGAGGCATTTTTGGGTACGCGATCAAAATGACAATTGGATATATGGGAAAATAAATTTGAATGTTTCTGATCTCAACCGGAAAGTTTCATCCGAATACGCTCTAGCAATTTTCATCTTAATTGCACCTCGCTGATCTAGAGAATTATGAAAGACACTGCACCAGTAAGAATTCAAGAACTCAAGGTTAAAACACAAGGTAGTTTCCTAACTGCTTTTTGACATGAAAAAAAAAGTTCTTTATGCATAATTTCAATTTTCATATGTCCAATTCTAAAACTATTGTATACATTGTCTGAATCAAAAACACGACTGATTTTTTAAAATAAAATCACACTGTCTTAAAACCAGTTAATGAACTGTAACACTAAGTACCTAAGATGTAGATGGTGAACATAACCTGCAGAAACTCTGCTCCATATTGACAGACGTGTATCTACCAAGTGGGCAAAGGAAATACCGGTGTTCAAAGAAGTAAGCTGAATTTCTTACATTTCCCGTGTTATTAACCTGCAGCATAGCTTCTTCATAATGTATCCTTAGGTTCAAGCAATGGGGACGTAATAAAGACAACAGGCACTACATAAGCTCTCTTATGCTTATTGAGCACCTACAGCAAGGCAAGTACTGTGGTAGGCACTAGAGACAAACAAGACACAGTCCATCTCCTAAAAGGAACAGAGTATAATGCAGGAACCACTGAGTACAGAAATAACAACAAAACAAATGGCAAAGATGTTAAAGACTGATCACATGCATTGTGGGCAAGAACACAAGAAAAGAGATGCTGCTGCTGGAGGAGAATTTAAAAATAGAGTGAGAAAATTAGCAGTAGCCATCATTAAAATGTACATACCCTTCAATCCGGGAATTCCAAATTTACGTATCTATCCTACGGAAACATATGCACACAAAGACACATATACAAGTAGGTACACTATAGCATTCTTCATAAAAGTCAATATTTAAAATAATAAAATGTCCATCAATAGAAAATAATTAAATAAGTCATGGTATTTCCAAACCATGAAATACTATGCACCAGTTAAAAAAAAACACAAGGTAGACATGCCTGTACTACCATGGACAGATCTGTTATATGACCCAAAAGATCAAGGTGCAGAATATGTACGGTGTGATTTGAGTAGAAACAAATACATTCGCATAATTAACTGTTCACAAGGTTCCTCTAGGCAGAGGAATAGAAAGAGATCAGAGTAGTGAAGGAGAACTTTCATTTTTCACTCTACTCATGTACCACTGGTATTTTCAGAATGACAATCTATTCATGCATTACTCGTGTAATTACACACACACACACAAACACACACACACACAGTGCTCCTGTATGGTGGAGACCAGTACAAAACCTGAAAGGACGCTGGTGCTGGGTAAGCTGGGCCCTGCTCTATTAATAGCTATTCCTACTATCAAAGAGGGCTGTGGCCCTAGGCCCAGTAACCACATTCTCCCCACCCTGCCTTCTCATTCACAGCATAGGGACAACACAGTTGACCACGCTGGCCTCACTAGGTTGCCGTGAAGACTCTGTGCCCTCTGACACCTCTGGGCCTTTGTTCATGCTCCTCATATTGCCTGGCATGCCTTTCTGTGTTCTTTTCTGCCTAATAAAAATGAATCTTCAAGGCTCAACTCAACTACTATCTTTTCTGTGACGCCCTCAATAGCTCCCAACTTGGTATATACTGTTTCTTCTTCTAAGCACCCACAGAACTCTGCTCATATCTCTTTTCAAGTGTCTGTTTCCTTCTACCTTGCCTTTATAGTCAGTCTCCCTAGTAACCTATAAACTTGAGTGCAAAGACTTTACTACTCAACTGTTAATTGCCTGGGGGCCTTGGGCATATTAAGATTCATTAAAATTGTATGTCCTGGGAGGGACAAAGATAGGGAGAGAAAGAGAGGTTTAGAACATTAAAACTGTATAAATGTGAAAGTCCCCTTGGTTAGGATTCAAGACAGACTGAAAGATGCCAGATTCCTCATATTAGCACTTCACAGTGCACCAAGGTGCTAGTGCAGTAAAACTCACGTTAACTGTCATCTCATGGGCACCTACTATGTGCCAGGTACTAAGCTAAACACTTACCATTATTCTCCTTTAATCTTCATACAACTCTGTGAGGAAGGCATTATTTCCTTATACAGATGAGACACCCAAGGCTAAGAAAGGGGAAGTGACTTATTCAAAGGCATGTGTGTATCACACCAATATTTGTCTAACTTCAGAGTCTTTGACATGATCTCCACAGTAAAGCTATCACTAATGGCAGGCACGATCAGTCTTCTTTGGGCATTGAAAAGAATAATGCAGGAGAGTTAACATAGCAGGGCTGATCTTGAAAAGGGCTGGCTTACAAGGCTGGCCCTAGGCTGGCAGCCAGGAACTTGGCTTTTGAAATGTTCCCTAAGTGATAAGGTTGCTGCTTTGTCAGCCCAGGGCACTGAACAGCTGCTTTCCTTCCAGGAGCCTGCAATTTTGTTAGTTATTACTGGCAGAGAATGCCTACATGAGCAGTCCTCCATAAAAACCCTGAACTCAGAGTCTCAATCTGTATCACTGCACACATGTTTGCATTTCACTGCTGAAGAAAGAAGCATGTCTGTATGATCCCACCCACTGGGAAGGAAAAAACATAGGAAGCCTGTATCTGAATTTCTCCAGACGCCACCTGATGTTGTGTTTCTCCCTTGCTGATCGCGTTGTGTGCCCTGTGTAATAAACCACAGCCCTGAGTATCACTGACTTTGAGTCCTAGGAGTCCTTCTAGTGACTTCCCAAACATGGAGGTCATCCTGGGATTCCTGGCCCCAATCACAAAAGCCAAAACAAACCAAACCCAAAACAAAAGTAGCCAACGAAACGCCACAGAGGAGACAGGGTGTCAGTAGAACAGAACCTTACTTCTCTGGATTGTCTGGAAACTTAATCCGCAATTCTTGGTTTTTATATGATCTCTTTTCAAATGTGAGGATCATTTTCTTCACTGAGCTTTCATCCAATGGCTCCTCCTGGTACAAAGAGACAAATGCAACAACTTCAGTCCCCAGGGGTTTCACATTCACTGTCACTACTTTCCGGTGGCTCTTATACCCCACCTCACTCTGCCATTGATCTTTCTGGGTTAAATGTACAGTACACACCTTTTTTTCTGAGATGGAGTCAGGCTCTGTCGCCCAGGCTGGAGTGCAGTGGTACGATCTCAGCTCACTGCAATCTCCACCTCCCAGGTTCAAGCAATTCTCCTGCCTCAGCTTCCTGAGTAGCTGGGACTACAGGCACATGCCACCACGCCTGGCTAATTTTTTTTTGTATTTTCAGTAGAGACGGGGTTTCACTGTGTTAGCCAAGATGGTCTCGATCTCCTGACCTCATGATCCACCTACCTCAGCCTCCCAAAGTGCTGGGATTACAGGTGTGAGCCACTGTGCCCGGCCACAGTACACACTTTATCTCCCCGATTACAATGAGGATTAAGGGCCTGTAATCACATGTTTCTTTTTGTGTATATCACTTTCGATGTCTCACATAATGCCCACTATCTGTAACACAGGAAATTCAGTTTGAGGTGTTAAACACTGACTGGGCACTTCAGCACTTCAGCACTTCAGGAGGCCAAGATGGGTGGATCACCTGAGGTCAGGAGTTTAAGACCAGCCTGGCCAACATGGAAAAACCGTTATCTCTACTAAAAATACAGGCACACGCCTGTAGTTCCAGTTACTCGGGAGGTTGAGGCACAAGAATCACTCGAACCCCGGAAGCGGAGGTTGCTGAGATTGTGCCACTGCACTCCAGCCTGGGTGACAAAGGGAGACTCCATCTCAAAAAAAAAAAAAAAAGAAAAGGTGTTAAAGACTCACTCATTCAACAAACATTTCTTGAGCACACTGTGTGGCACAGAGTAAGCAACAATATTAGATAATATTATTATACATTTACCTTGTCTTCCTTTGCTATCCATGTAAGATAAGACTGAAAGGTTTAAAAGAATTGTTTAAGGTCAAACTCTGGGTCAGTGACAGTGACCCTTAATCTTTTCCTACAGCAGAAGTTGGCAAACTGCAGCCCATGAGCCAAATCCAACCTACTGCCTGTTTCTGTACAGTGCGTTAACTAAGAATGGTTGTTAATTAGCTACAGTCACTGCTTAGCATTTCTTATATATTACTTTGCCTGGTCCTTACTAGATGCTGAGAAGGAATTCAGACAGGTACTTTGAATCCTGAAGTAGCATCAAGAATTTAGTAACCCTGCCTAGAGAATGCAGAAAAAAGCTAGTAGACCATACAGAATTTTCTGGCTCCATACATTGGAATAATACCTATGAAAGCAAATAAAATGAATATTTGAAAACTAAATCATTTTTTCTCCAAAAAATCTACACTAAAATTTCACACATTTTATCTTCAGTTTACCTTCCAGTTTAAATTAGTGTGCTGCAATGCACCCTGCTTCTCTCAATACTATCCCAACTCAAAGCTTCACAGCTTTGTAGTCATTGACCATAACTCAAGCCTAAAAGCGATAAAGAAACTGCTATTAAGAGAACCTGAAATAGATCCTTTTGGAAAGCACTGAATCATCCCATAATTTTATAAGTACTCAAAAATGTTAGCTATTATTCTATTATTAAATTTCTATTTCCACATATTGGGCTTTAAGTGGGAGCTACCCATAAATTCATTTTCGGCATGACACATTTCTTAGATTATACCAATGATTCCTAGATCCCAAGGTTCTCTATCGAACCCCTACCTCCTCCCCAGGGTCTACAGCTTAAAGAGAGGTTCCCTGATGTGGTAAAAACAAGTCAGAGTCCTGGCTCAGTCAAGACTCAGAGCCTAATTTCACTACTTACTAGCCATGTGACAATGTTACTTTGCTGAATATATTCCTCAAAGCTTCATCAAGTCCAGCTAATTCTAACTCCTAAATCTTTCCTGAATTCATCCACCACACACTGAGAATAAAATCCCAAACCCCTCACATGATCTATGTAAGGATCTGGCAGGATCTGCCCAGATAATCTCTCCAACCCCAAACCAGGGCAAAGACCCCCATTGCTAGCCCATGTCTACTTGTTCTGTGGCACAAGTAGACTCTCCAGTGTCTGGCACACAGCAGGTACTCCGTGAAGATCTGAGGAAGGAAAGAAGGAAAGAAGGAAGGGAGGAAAGGAGGAAAGGAGGAAAGGAGGAAGGGAGGAGGGGAGAGGAGGGGAGAGGAGGGGAGGGAAGGGAAGGGGAGGACAGGGGAGGGGAGGGGAAGGGAGGGGAGGAATGAAAATGTTACCTGTATCTCTCAAGGTCATAGAGATGACCTAAAGAAAATATGTACATAAAAGTGCTTTGTAAACTACATGAATGCAAGCTGTTATGGTTATTATTAGCAACAGGCACAATGTACCCAACATCCCACTAGAATTTAACCAAAATAATCAAAACATTTCTAGGAAAGAGTTAAATCACTTTCAAGCAAGCTCAATATCTGCTACTTTTCTTTTTCTTAGCTAACATCGTGCCCCACTCTGGAGAAAAACCACATTAGTGTTAACACAGCTCTCACGGGATTTCCGAAGTCCTAGCCTCTCCAGAGTTTGGCCTTCCCTCCTTTAATTTCTCTCCAACACTGGGGGAAACTGAATTATCAGTCTTAGTCATCAGCCACAGCAGTATCTCCAATAGCTCAACGTCAGAAACCAGAGGGAGATTTCAGAAAGATGAATGCTGGTGATGTAGCACAAAAAGGACAATAATATTTTACAAGTTCACGTGACTTTACAGGGGCAAGCATCACTTGTTTTTCATCAAATGGGACTTTGGTGGCAGTGAGAAAATAACTCCTGGACTTGTAGCCTTCCATGTGTCATTTTTACAAAGTGATCTCTTTTTCCCTGTCCCTTAACAGAAGGGCTGGTCCCACATTACATTTCTGTCTCCCAGGCTAGAAACCACTTACCCATGACAGCTACTATCCTAATCCTCCAGTACCAGCCTTGCCCTACATGGGAATTATACCTGCCAATTAACTGCTGCTGCAGGGCTAACAGATTGAGCAGAAGCTGGTGAGGAGGGAAAGGAGGGAGGATGTGCTACACACACTGTTTGTCTAAGCCCTGGCAAGGCTGCTGCCCTCAGAGAGGAAATTCAAAAATTCAGGACTGTCTCCCACCACATATTTCTAAAGTGCCATCATCTTTTAGGGGCAGACCCCCAAATTAACACTAGTACAAATCCTAATAAGGAAATAGCTACTGTCACAACACAGTAAAGACCTTTTTGGAATATGAATCCATTTTTTCTTCTTCTCAGATTCACACGCCAGCCTCATTTTTTAAATCCAAACTTAGCATCGTGTCTTTGAGGGAACCAAAAAACAGCTGGCTCTTAAGACTCTATTTCCATAATTCATATTGAACAAAATGCCAGAGTGAAATAACATACAAGTTAACACTTAAAGATTTAAAAAGACACAGAGGTAAGGTCATTTTGTTTTTAATCACTGATATTTTACCTCCACTCTTCCCAGCTTCATTTATTCATTCAATAAATATTTATTAAGGGCCCACCAAGAGCTAGGTATTGCTCTGGGTACCAAAGATAGAGCTGTGAACAGAACAGAGCCAGTCTCTGTTTTCATGGGAGGTTGGGAGGAGGACAGCAATGAGCACAATAAACAACTAGAATTTCAAATCATGATACGTGCTGTGCAGACAATATACAGAACACAGTGATGAGGGAATGAGAGAACGGCTTGCAGGGCTACACAGGAAAGACTTCTTGGAGGAGGAAACATCTCACTGAGACCTGAATGTGAAGAAACCAGCCATACAAAGCATCAAGGAAGAAGAGCATTCCAACAGAGGGCACAGAGGTCCGAAGGTCCAGAGGCAGGAATGAGTGGAAAAGCCCCAAGGCATCTTGGGGAACAGCAAAGAGAAAGGCCCTGAGGAGTCTCCTTCCCTAAGCTGTACTTTTGCAGTCACATCTAAATATCTAACAATGTGGCACCCCCTTAAACTTCTCCACTTTTGTTGCTTTGCTAATACCACCATTTTCTCTGCCTAAAAAGCCCTTCCTTCCACTTGATAAAATTTGATCCCTCTTTCAAAGGTAATAACACAAGTGCCTTCTATGTGTCCTCAGTAAGATCCAGGAAGCCTGCCTGGATAATTCGAAAACTCTGTCTTGTTCTTTACATCTCACAAGATGCTTTCCCAACTGCCCTAGCCCACTTAACCTTCACATTAACGCGATGAAATATGAATTCTTAACCCCATTTTACAGATGAAGATGGGAAGCTCAGACAAGCTGAGTATTTGGCCCAAAATTACATTCTATAGGGCCGGCCATCTCAGCTCCCACCCATCGCTGCCATGTTACCTCTTCCTCTTCCTCTTCCCCATCTCTGTCAATAATCTGAAGCAGCCTTTTTTTGTCATCATCCGCTTCTTCCACCACAGTCATTTCTTCTTCCCGATAGCGGCCACGTTCTCGAGTACCAGTTTGTTTCCGACGCATCTTCTGCTCCTCCTCTTCATCATCCCGGGGACGTTTTGTGCCCCTATTGGGCTGAGAGAAAAGAAACACAGGATTTTAGAGCTGGACATGACATAGAAGCTGGGCATGGTGGCTCACACCTATAATCCCAGCACTTTGGGAGGCCAAGGAGGGCAGATCTCTTGAGCCCAGGAGTTTGAGACCAGCCTGGGCAACATGGTAAAACTCTGACTCTACAAAAAAAAAAAAAAAAAAAAAAAAAAAAAAGACTTTGCAAGGCATAGACAGCAAATATCCTAAAAGCTTTCAAGAATTCTCTGACTCAAAAGCAGCCAGCATACAATTTCTCCCACCACATGGAGTAAAGCTCTATGTGGTCATTTTTCAGATCCTTAATGATTCTATAAATATACCATGAAAGTCAGTGGGAATTTTTTTATATACAGTTTTGCCATTTCACAAAAGTTCCTATGTATATGGAAATAGCAACAAAGCTATCTTAAGATGGCGACGCCAGGTTAGGCTCATGTACTAGTCAAGATATAACTCCCAATGTCAACCTCTTAGCACCTGGTTTTAATTCACATCTATGAAAGATTACAAAGCTTTCTCTACAGTTACTCACAAGTAGTCCAAATATAAAATATTACATATGTAACTTCTGAATGTCTACTGCACTCCCAATTCTATTTTACAGAAGAGTTGAGTTAAGGCCCAGAGCCTGGGCAAAGGACCTAAATAGACACTTCTCAAAAGAAGATATACAGATGGCCAGAAGATACATGAAAAAAAAAGCTTACCATCACTAATCACCAGGGAAATGCAAAGAAAAACCACAATGAGTTATCATGTCACGCCTATCAGAATGGCTATCATGAAAAAGACAGAAGATAAAGCGTTGTTGAGGGTGTGGAGAAAAGAGAACTCTGTGCACTGTTGGTGGAAATACAAATAAATACAGCCATGATGGAAAACAGATGGAGGTTCCTCAAAAAATTAAAAACAGAATTATTATATGATCCAGCCATCCCACTTTTGGGTATGTAACCAACAGAATTGAATTCAGTATGCTGAGAAGATATCTGCCCTGTGCGTTGTAGCGTTATTCACAATAACTAAGATATGGAAGCAACCTATGTGTCCGTCACTAGATGAATGGATTTTAAAAAGTATATATACACAATAGAATTCTACTCAGCTCTAAAAAGCGGGGAAATTCTGACATTTGAGACAACCTAGATAAAACTGGAAGACATTAAGCTAAGCGAAATAAGCCAGGCACAGAAAGACAAATACCTCGTAATCTCACTTGTATGTAGAATCTAAAAAAGCTGAACTCATAGAAGTAGAGAGCAGAATGATCGTCACCAGCGGCTGTGGAGGAAGGGAATGGAGGGAAATGTTGACTGAAGAGTATAAAGTTTCAGTAAGGCTGGGTGTGGTGGCTCACACCTGTAATCCCAGCACTTTGGGAGGCCGAGACGGGCAAATCACCTGAGGTCGGGACTTCAAGACCAGCCTGACCAACATGGAGAAACCCTGTATCTGCTAAAAATATAAAATTAGCCAGGCGTAGTGGTGCATGCCTGTAATCCCAGATACTTGGGAGGCTGAGGCAGGAGAATCGCTTGAACCTGGGAGGCGGAGGTTGCGGTGAGCTGAGATCGTGCCATCGCACTCCAGCCTGGGCAACAAGAGAGAAACTCCGTCTCAAAGAAAAGAAAAGAAAAGAAAAGAAAAGTTTCAGTTAAACAGGAAGATAAGCTTTAGTAACTTATTGCACTGTATGCTGAATATAATAAATAATGCACTGTACATTTAAAAATTGATAAAACAGATTTTAAATATTTTCACCACAGAAAAAATATTAAAGGTGATGGATTTGTTAATTAGCTTGACGTAATCATTCCACACTGTAGACATATATCAAAATACCACCTTGTACCCCATAAATATATACAATTATTTGCTAATTAAAAGTTTTTAAATCAAATATTATAATAATAATAATAATAAAAGCCCAGAAGCCAAATATTACATAAGATCACAAAACCATTAACGCACCCCTGAAAACAGAACTGGCACTTCCAGACTCCTAGGCCAAGGACCTTTCTACCGTACTCTGTTAGGACCTCATTTTGCCTTTTATTGTTGTTGTTGTTGTTTACTTTTTAGAGATGAGGTTTCACTATGTTGCCTAGGCTGGACCTGAACTTCTGGACTCCAGCAATCCTCCTGCCTCAGCCTTCTGAGTAGCTGAGACTACAGGTGTGTGCCACTGCAGCCAGCTCATTTTGCCTTTTACAATGCAATCAATTAAGAAGTTCTTAGTGTTGTTTTCCATTAAATTAGAATAAAACAGAGCAGTAGTGAAAGGGGCTTCAGAGCTGAAGAGACAGAGCACTGCCCAGACACCAAACAGCCCAGTGTCTCCATTCAGCTCAACTTACTCCTGATTCGACTCTGGGCCGGTCGCCTACCTCTCTAAACCTTAGTTTCCTTATCTGTAAATGGACATTATAATTCTTTCCTCTGTGAACTTCAAGTGAAAGAATTCTAAACCATAATGGTATTGAACAAATACCTAAAATCATCACTGTGAGGTAATCCACATGATTCTGTCTTCTCCAACAAAACATTTGTGTTAGATTCTTCAATGAGATTTTCTTTATCTGATATAGTAATCACACCCACCAGCAATATGCTTGGTGCAATGTGGTCCGTTACTACCAAACAGAAGAAAATGCCACTTTCACTGCCAGCCTGCTAAGTTGTTTGGTAATAAGAGAAAATTTTCTATTATACATGTTACACATCTTCCCTTTTGACTTTTATTGAACTGTACTCTGCCAGTGGTAGAAAGGCATTCCCCTCTTTATTCATGTTTCCTGCTTGCTCCACATCCCAGGTGCTTTAGTAAGTCTGAGCATATGACATTGTTGAGAAAACTCACATTCGACAATTTAGTTTGTAGGGTACCACCTGCTATTTTTCACTCTCTTCCTAGTCTCCCTGAGCTAGATGATAATTTCATATGAACACACTCTATTTTCCATAAGGACAAAAATTACAAAAATCTACTATCATCATTACTACTCTACCCTAAAAAAGAAAAATAAAAAGGAAAGCAACATGCCAGTAACCACAGACAAGCTACAAATAAAAAAGGAGGTGGTGGTTTTCATGTAAGAAGAGGAAGGGAAGGTAGATTCATCCTAAAGGAGGGCAGCCTTCCAACCGGAAATCTGTAGCTCCTCAGCAGGTAAGGAACTTCAGCCCTCTGGGAAGACTAATTCTTTCAAGCTCATAAAAGAAGCCCTGCTGCGATTCTGATTAGCGTGAGCCTACTGCAGCAGCCAAGTCAAGGCATGAGCTCCATAGTTCTCCACGGAAAGGAGATTTCTAGATTGTTTATCTCCGAGGAGAGAAAGAAAAGTTAGTGGGCCACAATTAAAAGGAGAAAGCTAAATATTGCCACAGTTAAGAAATGCAAAATAGAAAAATACACTAGCAATGTCTCTTTAAACACATCCTCCAATCCTCTCCTTTAAAACAAACATTTCAGAAGTCAGGGGAGGACGGCCACTGCACTCCAGCCTGGGCGACAGAGCGAGACTCTGTCTCAAAAAAAAAAAAAAAAAAAAAAAAATTCAGGGGAGGAGTTTCATTTATTTAATTCCCATTAAAATGGCACTTTTCTTCTGCAGAACTTCAATCTTCACCACATCTCTGGCAGTGAGAAGCAGTTAACAGCTCTATTTTATAACAGGAAGACAGGATGCCTAAGATCTTTTAATAAACTCTGGCAAAGACAACCTGGTCCCTTCTCAAAGGTGAATCTGATCTCTGGAAAACGCCAATCTGCCAAGATTCCAGGACCCTAACTGAGACAGATCTGAGGACTTTTCAGGCAAGAACATTCACCTATAAATATGTCACATAAGACCTTGGTTACATTAAAACAATACTTTTTAAATCATTAATTCAACAAATAACTTACTAAAGAGTCATAACGCTTGAAGGGTCTTCAAGCAATCAGCTGCCAGTCCCAGGCTTCCAACAGGGTCATGTATAATTAGGGACACAGGGATAAACAGGGCCAGTGTGGATTCTTGAGACAAGAATAACTCTGTTAACTTTTATTAATAGTGTTTAAGTATAACATCCCTAAGAGGGCTACCTTTAAGTTCACCAACTGTTTCTCCAACCTTCTCCCTCACACACAGTATTCAGCTTTAGCTTTAGCTCCTCATGACAACTCTCTGGCAGAGCCGAACCCAACTGCGACAGCTCCCTCAGCAACACAGCAGCTCCCAACTCCCTCTCCAACAGAGAATACGCCATGCAAAGGCTCTGATATGGTTTATTTCCACATTTCTCTTCTAAAGGCAAAAACTGTAAGAACTTCTCTTCATTTCTCTTCTTAACCCGCAAATGTCTCTTTTTCAAACACTAACACTGCAAATCGAAAAGTTTTGAATCATTCCTGAGATTTGACCACTCTGAATAATAAGAGTTAGGATTCATTTCTTCAACTAAGTGCCAACTGTATGAGGTACTGTGATGGGTACTGGACACATAAGTGTGAACAAGACAAACACTGCCTTGTTATCAGAGCTTAACAATCTGGAACAGTGTTCAATCGAAATATAGTACAAGCCACAGATGTAATTTAAATTTTTTAGTAGCCACATTTAAAAAGAAACAGGTAATAATATGTTTATTTAATCTAACATACCCAAAATATTATTTCAACATGTAATCTATATTTAAAAATTACTAATTTGTTATTTTACATTCTTTTTTTCACACTAAGTTCTTGGAATCTGGTATGTATTTTACACTTATGGTGTATCTCAATACAGACTGGCCCAATTTCATATACTCAACAGTCACATGAGGCCAGTGGCTACAGCACTGAATAGCACAGGCCTAGAGGATTTCCATCTGAGGGGTTCCAGCTCCCTGATACAAGCTAAAATGGATTTGCCTTTCCAGCAACATTGAATGAAATATGGACTAAAAAAGTGGAAGTCCTGCCTGTTCGTGAAAGATTCACACTAAAAATTATGAAGCTAACTCAACACCCTGACCAAGAAATAAACTTCCTAATTTATATTTACCCAATATTCACCACTGAGAGAGCGACAGGTTATATAAAACAAAACAAGAATTTTAAGCAGGGAAGAAGCTCAGAGCTGTCAAACTGATTTCACCAAAGGGAAGCCAAAGGGCTCTTGATCCACAGAAAGAATGTAATACTCACAGCCTGTCACAGAGGTCAACAGCTCAGGCTGAGCTCTCCCTGTGTCTTACACAACCAATCCCAAGAGGCTTAAGCCATGCTTACCAGTCACCTTTGGAGACTAATTTGTTTTGGTATCTGAAAGGTATTTGGAATCCCTCAAGATGAAGGAATGACAAAAGCAACTGTTCTTAATAAAGTCATTTCTCTGCCTCTGCTGCCCACAGGACTAGAGAAAAATGATTAACTCTTAACTTCCGAACATCAGCCTTTAAGGGTTTTTACAATCTTCTACAATTCCCTGCCTTACTCCCAATAGGTGGTAAGTGGTATAAAAGCTAAGTATTTCCCACCAACCAACCACACAGCTGGTAGCCTTTCTAGGATAAAGGTTTCCCATTCACTCAAGCTCAGAGTGGACTTCACGATAATAGATAGATGCCTTTACTCGCCAATAATCTTGAGGCCTATCACGTGTGTGTGTGTATGTGTGTGTGTGTGTGTGTGTGTGTGTGTGTGTGGCTCCAACCATACCCCTGAAAACAGAAATCAAGACATCTTCATGAGAGCTCTGAAGGAGTTAAAAAAATTAAATAAGCAATCTGCCTAGGATACTCCCTGCGTACCCAGACAATATCCAACCTAAGCTCTGGGTTTCATTTTTCCCTCTTTTTTTTTTTAATTAAAAAGCAGTGAGAAGCTGTAGCTATAATGAGGGGCTGTGGGAACATGCAGTTATATTGAGCTCAAAGTAATGTACCATAGGAAGAGGCTACATCACCAGAACGAATCCTAAATTAAAACTCCACTATGAAACCAACCCCATTTCCTCTGAGCATGCAATCTATATTATCACATTTATGGGCTGTCTCGACCTCAATTAGGCTTGGGGGCGGGGGGTAAAAAGAGAACTTCTGTAATGAGCAATAATAGCATCATTATGATAAATTATGAAAACACACAATGCAATTATTAATGTGAAGAGCTCATTTGTATCAGAATGTAAGAGTGTAAATGTGTGCATGTGTGTGTGTCTAAATACAGCTCAACATTCCAAGTTCCCTAGCTAAGAAAGGGGATAATTTGTAAAAGGTACTTTTATGAAAAAAGATGTCCAATTCTAATAAGAAAATGGAAAAAGTCAAAGGAAACCTTCTAAACCTTGTAATAAACCAACAATTCTTCATCTAGAACTTAGGAGCTTGGCTAACTTCAGAAAAGGATCTTCCAAATGGAGCATGAAGTACTCTTTCCAAGATATCAGACAACAGGAAAGACAGTAATTTGAACCAGGAGAAGGAGATAATTTAGTCTTTCTCTCTCTTTATATTAATAGAATAGGGAAATCTGAGGTGAGTGAGTTTAAGCTACTTGCCTATGGTGAGCAAGACCACAAGGCTTCTAAATCCCAATATAGTGCTTTTCCTTTTTCTCCATGTTACCTTAAAACTGGTTGGTAAGAAAATAAGAGGACCCAGAAGCAGCCACTAGTAAATAAGTAAACAAAGCTGCTATTAAAATATAAGAACACAAGACTAGTGGCTATTTTAGACAGGATATAACTAGAAATAAACCACCATCAACAGGAAAAGGCTTTCAATTCATTTTGCTAGAGCTAATGATTCCTAATCTGCTTGCAACGGTGACAACCTGTATGGAGAATCAGTTTTGAAGTCCTAAATTCAAATTCAAATTTGAATTTCCTAAATTCAAATTCAAATTTGAATTTCCTAAATTCAAATCCTAGCACCTCTACTCAGCAGCCCTGGAAAGTAAGTTATTCCCTCTACGCTTCAGTTTTCTCAGTCTATAAGCTGAGAACAATAACCTCTTTCACACAGACATTTATGCATATACGTATGCATGTACATAAAAGCCTATGTTTCTTTTCTTTTTTTGAGACGGAACCTCACTCTGTCACCCAGGCTGGAATGCAGTGGTGCGATCTCGGCTCACTGCAATGCAGTAGTGCGATCTCGGCTCACTGCAATGCAGTAGTGCGATCTCGGCTCACTGCAATGTCCGCCTCCTGGGTTCAAGCGATTCTCCTGTCTCGGCCTCCTAAGTAGCTGGGACTACAGGCATGTGCCAGCACACCCAGCTCATTTTTGTGTTTCTGGTAGGGATGGGGTTACACCATGTTGACAAGGCTGGTCTCGAATGTGTAACCTCAAATGATCAGCCTGCCTCGGCCTCCCAAAGTGCTGAAATTACAGGCATGAGCCACTGCACCCAGTCTAAAGGCCTGGGTTGCTAAAGTACAGAAGCAGTTTGGTCCATAGAAAACACCACACTGAGCTCCCTATCTCTCCTGACATACTTGATTAAAAAATCAAAGAGGCGGGCTAGGTGCAGTGGCTCACGCCTGTAATCCCAACACTTTGGGAGGCTGAGGAGGGAAGATCACCTGAGTTCGGGAGTTGGAGATCATCCTGGCTAACATGGTGAAACCCCGTATCTACTAAAAATAAAAAATTAGCCAGTCGTGGTGGCGCGTGCCTGTAATCCCAGCTACTGGGGAGGCTGAGGCTGGAGAACTGCGTGAACCAGGGAGGCGGAGGTTGCGGTGAGCTGAGATCGTGCCACTCCACTCCAGCCTGGGCAACAAGAGCAAAACTCTGTCTCAAAAAAAAAAAAAAAATCAAAGAGGCTTAAGGTTGAAAAGAACTCTGACCACTAATAGTTAGGTTTTTAAATGTGGATCCCTTTTCTAATGTCAAAATATTTGACAAGACCAATCAGGTGAAGTGGCGCACTCCTGTAATCTCAACAATTTGGGAGGCAGAGGAGGGAGGCTCGCTTGAGCTCAGGAGTTCGAGACCAGCCTCAGCAACATAGTGAGAACCTGTCCCTATAAAAAATTTTAAAAAGTAGCAGAGCATAATGGCATGCACCTGTAGTCCCAACTACTGGGGAGGCTGAGGTGAGAGGATCACTTGAGCCCAGGAAGCTGCAGTGAGCCAAGGTCGTGCCACTGTACTCTAGTCTGGGTGACACAGACAGACCCTGTCTCAAAAAAAGAAAAAAAAAAAATGACAGGACTACCTGCCCCCCAGACTTCCATTTTTTGGTACCCAATGATTAAGACACAATGACGACGAACAAATAAATTACTATATATTATTTGGTAATATTTTTCATTGAATTTGTGTTTTTAATGTCCACATTTACAAAAAAAGAGAGGAGAGAGAGAGATTATGTATTCATTTCTCAGAAAATGCTTGTGTACTTCTGGATCCACAACTTCTTGCAATAATTCTGAGGCTATCTAGAGACAGTTCAGGCATCAGGCACCCTTGATCTCACCCAGTTATCTATCTTAGGTTTTGAATCCTTTTTAACATATCTCTGCCCAGGCATATGCCAGGGCTTTCCTAACACCTCCAGTGACCAGATACTCACCTCCTCCCTAAACTGTGCCGCCTCCACCTTTGAATCACTCAGTTAGGAAGCTCATTCAATTGAGGAGAGACCTTTCCACTTACACTCTCCTTCATGGTTCCTAATACTTCCCCCTTTAAGGAAATGTAAAACATGTCTAGTCTCGCTCATATTAAAAAAAAAAATTACATTTTTCAAGACAGCAATCCTTCTTATTTCTTCCTTCCCAATTGCCTTTTCTATTTCAGAATAAACACTTTCAACAAGACGGTCGGGCAGGGGGCAAGGGGGGGGGGGATACACACATAATTATATTCCTTCCTACCATTATTTTGGAATTTCATAATTTTAAAGCTTTCTAATACCTCTTGGAATAATTAGACATATGGAATGTCGCAAACCCGTTTGTGGATGCATTGGTCTAACCAAATTGAAATGCTCAGAAATCATCTGCTGTTAACCTCTTCTGATTACCTTTTGTCAGAATAAAAGGGAGTTTTCAAACATTCATTTTTACCAGATGGTAGTGAGTGGCCTGACCCAGAAATTACAGATGAGTTGCAGTAATGAGTTTTCCCTTGCCTTTACTGGCTGCACATTCACTGGTGACATTTTACAACTAGGACTTCTGGCTCAATCAATATTTGCAGGCATGAAACCTGCCAAAGTTAACATCAGGGCTCCCTTGCAAATTTGCTTAAGGCACCACAAATGAAAAAGCTCACACTCTCTAATGCTGCAACTATCATCAGCCAAAGTTCATAATTAGATATCAAAGGAATCAGAGACAGAAAATGCCACTCACCTCAAAGGGTTGTTGTGATGATTAAACAATACGCCTCACAAAGGTGCCCTAGGTAAACTACAAATCGCTATACCAATGAAAGGTGTTATCATCATCATATTTTTAGGAAATGTCTGAGTGAAAATGCCAGATATTCATATATAAATACATATTACACCTCTGCAAATTTGCAAGACTAGCTTCAAAAAAAGATCAATGAATTATGTCAACCTACTACCTTTTTTTCTGGAGGAAAAAATAGGTATCAAGAACTCCTCAAAATCCCAAAGCAGAGTCTTTGCAAAATATAAAAGAGAACCACCATTTATGCCCAATTAAAAAAAAAATTACAGGCAATAAGACTACAGTAATTACTGGAGAATATGGTCTTTATCAATGTTCACAATGAAGGGGAAAATATCAATGTATCAAAAATCAAAATTACAAACAGTCTCACTTATGATCTGTAATCTGATTGGCTGACAGCTAAGATGGTTGTGATTTATGATTTAAATCACTAGTCATGAAGACTACTTAATCCATTTTTCCTACCAAAAAATTTTTATTCCTTGTTAAAGCCTGAATATATATTCATCTCACCGCCAAAGGGTGTATAGATTTCTTTTTTAGAAGTACAAACTATACTTTAATGACCATGATTTACTTTGACATCTGCTCTGATTGATTCTACAGCTACATCAGAAAGCTGAATGTTGATTTGGTTTCTTTATCAAAACTAACATAGGCAGATTACTTGTAAAGTTATTGGAAGGCAAACTATCTCCATTTAGCACACTTATGAATCTGTTTTGTCAGCTACACCAGAACCATCAGCATCCATTCATTCATTAAGGAAGTATTTACTGAGCTAAAAGAACCTGAACATCACTCTATTAGGTGCTGGAGGGACTGTTAGACATCAATTTAACAACAAAACAGCACTGATCTAAAAGAAGTAAGGTGGTACAATGCAAATAGCAAACCAAAAATCAGAAAAATCTGCATTCTAGTGGTAAATCACTTAAGAGCCACGTGACCTTGGATAAGTCATTAGACTTATCAATGCTGCATTTATAAAAATGCTCAGCCCTTGCTTTGCTATCTCACAGGACTAACTTTACTTTAGTAGGCTAAGGGATAGGAAGATTAAAATGAGATAAAAATACAGGACTTCGGAGAGAAAGCACAGAATACAATTTCTCTCATTGACTGCAAACTGCAAAGCCCTGTATATACAACAGACTTTCTTTCTTCCTTTCTTCCTTCCTTTCTCTCTTTCTCTCTCTCTCTCTTTTTCTTTCTTTCTTTCTTTCAATTTTAGATAGAGTCTCACTTTGTCTCCCTGGATGGAGTGCAGTGGCGCGATCTTGGCTCACTGAAACCTCCACCTCGTGGGTTCAGGCAATTCTCCTGCCTCAGTTTCTCAAGTAGCTGGGACTACAGGCATGCACTACCACACCTGACTAATTTTTGTATTTTTAGTAGAGATGGGGTTTTGCCATGTTGCCCAGGCTGGTCTCAAACTCCTGACCTCAAATGATCCACCTGCCTTGACCCCCAAAAGTGCTGGGATTACAGGCATGAGCAACCATGCCTGGCCAGACTTTAAATTATTTAAAGCCAGCTTTTGACAAAGAACATAAGAAGATGATCGTAGAAGAAAAAATACTGAGTAGCCCATAAGCATATAAAAAGTAGTCCAACCTCATTAGAAATCAGGGAAATGTACATAAAACCATTAGTTATCACCGGATTGACAAAAATGAAAAAATAAAAAATCTGGTAACACCAAGGGTTGGTGAGGATATGGGGAAGCAAGAACTGTTAATACTTGCTGACAGAGAAGTATAAATGAGTACAGAGCAAATTGGTGAGGACGAATACCACTGATGCACATATTCTATGACTATCTCAGTAGTTCTACTACTAGGGACATAGACATTAGAGAAATGGCACACATATGCACAAGGAGTTATTTAAAGAATGATCACTGGACAATAAGAAACAAAGTTAAACGATCTATGGATGCATGCATAAATAGTAACAGTAAGAAAAAAGTACATGAGAATAATAATCACCAAATTCAGGATAGTGATTGCTTCTAAAGGAGGTTAAGAGAGAAACTGGATTAGGGAGGAGTATGCGATGAAATGAGATTAGGGAAGGGTGCAAAGGAGACTTTATCTATATTTATAATGTTTTATTTCTTAAAGTAAGATCTGAAGTAAAGTTGGCAAAATGGTGTGATTATGGCACACACTGAAGAGAAAAAGGTTGGGGGGACCACCAGAAGCTAGCAGGGATCATGCAGACCAAGTCATGCCCAACTGGCTGTGCTTCTTTGATATTGTTACTGTTGATTAAGATTAAGGGTTTATAATACTCACAGGGTACCTGAAAGTCAACAAGATCTCTCACAGAGTTATTCAATGAGTCAACAGGATGACCAGCTTTAATTATTTTTAAAGCTAATGCATAGTATGGGTGCACTTTTAGAAGTATAAAACCCAATTCACCATAGCTCGACAGCAGTGAGTTAGCTACTGTGCGTTAAGAGACATTACCACCTGGAGAATATACGAGCAGGATAGCAGAGGGTCTGGAAGCCTTGCTATAGGAAAAATCAATAATGGAATCCAAGAAGATTCAGGGAGGGACCCAGGAGTGAATCGCCATTAGTTATTAACAGATGCCTTAGAATAGAGTAAGTGCGAACAGTGCTACAAAAAATGGCAGATCACCTTCCATCCTCCTTCACTGCAACTAGAGAAGTCCTACTCAGTCTTAAGCTCCCGCTCAAATGTCACCTCCCTTGAGAGTCCTCCACATACTCCAGTAAGACTTGTCAGCTTCCTCAACGGTGTATCAGATCTCTCCCAGTACACCATGTATGTGTGAGTAAGTCTCTGTTTCCTCTACTAAATCATGAGCTAGGTCTTCAAGAGTAGGGGATCCTAGGATTTGACCCTTGCTCCTAACAAATATCTTGGCGCCTAAGAGTGCCTTGTTCATAGCAGGCACTTAACCCTAAATCAATGAGAGAGAGATTTTTGGCTCCATATATATTAGCATATACATACTCACTAAAGTGAAAAAGAAAAAGACACATTCACTGTCAGTGTCCCAACAGAGTCCAAATTATATGTCATGCTGCTGTCAACAGGCCCTCCTAGCTGGACTCTCTAGACCTCTAAGATTCTCGTAGTCAATGTCCGGGCCTTAACCCAACTTAAATGAAAACTATTTTTCTGTTTTTCAAAACAATTATTTACCACCACCTTTTTTTTAATTTAAAAATAATTTATTTTATTCATCCTGTTGAAAAGGTTTTTAAGTTGTATAGGCCATGGAATGTGGCTCACACCAGTAATCTGAACAATTTGGGAGGCCAAAGCAAGAGGACTGCTTCAGCCTAGGAGTTCAAGACCAGCCTGGGAAACAGTGAGACCCTGTGTCTACAAAAAATAAATTGAGGCCAGGCACAGTGGCTCACGCTGGTAATCCCAGCACTTTGGGAGGCTGAGATGAGCGGATCATGAGGTCAGGAGATGGAGACCATCCTGGCTAACATGGTGAAACCCCATCTCTACTAAATATACAAAAAAATTAGCCAGGCGTGGTCGCGGGCACCTGTGGTCCCAGCTACTAGGGAGGCTGAGGCAGGAGAATGGCGTGAACCTGGGAGGCAGAGCTTATAGTGAGCCAAGATCACACCACTGCACTCCAGCCTGGGCGACACAGCGAGACTCTGTCTCAAAAAATAAATGAATAAAAAACAAAATTTTAAAAAATTAGCCAGGCACAGTGATACATGCATACGCCTGTAGTCCCAGCTACTCAGAAGGCTGAGATGGAAGGACTGCTTGAGCCCAGAAGACCAAGGCAGCAGTGAGCCGAGATCACAACACCGCACTCCAGCCTGGGCAACAGAGCAAGACCCCATCTCAAAAAAAAAAAAAAGAAAAAGGAAAAAAAGAAAAACAAGTTGTATAAATACCAGTCATGAACAAATGCAGGATGAAAACAAAACAAAATCTTTCTGCCTACAGATTATATCTCATTTCAAATAAAATAAAATGTCTTCTAACATTTTTCTAAAGTTGCTACATTTAAAAAGTAAGACAAATCCTACTTAATAGCCAATGGGTGTCATGTATACGGGCCCTTGTGAACATGAAGGGGAGATGAGAAAGGAACTGTCCTCATTGAGCTTTACAGGGCACCCTTACTAAGCACCTACACAGCTCCATGCCAGGAGCACAAGGTTTAAGAAACAAAGAAATAAAAAAGGCGTGTTCTTTCCTTCAAGGCGCTTTCAATCTTTTGGGAACCACAACATGGACAAGTCAATGGAGGATTATTGAAACTTCTGGTTAGCGCTGTGGCTGAGTAGGCATAGAGAACAGAGAGACCATGGATGGGGCATCTGTATCAGACTGGAGATCAAGGAAGGTGGCATAATTCAGTGGGAGAGGACAAGTAAAACCAATGAACTCACCAGGAATCATAATTTACTATTAGCAAATATATGCAAATTCTCAAAGTTCCTCGGACCATTAGGGCGACTGCAGCCAAGCAGAATTCATCCAAGTCTTGGGCCATTAGGGTGAATTCTCCAAGCAGAATTCATCTCTTCTCCATCTACCTGTCTACTTACTTTATACCACACTGGGCTATATCTATATATAATCTGGTAAATTTTCCAATGGTGGCATCAAGGATATTCAGAGGCTAAGTATAGTAAAACTCAGATTCAGACAAAGAATACTAGTCTAATCCTGTAATTTACAGATGAGTAAACTGAGACTCAAGTTAGTGACAATACTTGAGCCCGAAGCCATAGAACTGGGCCTGGAATCTAACTCTCATCTTAGTAGGAGCAGTATTACACAACCTCCAGACTCCTTTCCTCAGTCAAGACCTCAGAAATTACCATCTTCAAGGCATACTTTGCATCAGCTCTCCCTGCTGTCATCATCTTTCAGCCAACACTAAAATCCCTTTGTTGCTTTTCTGCCCATGCTTTTAATCAGGTGAGTTCCATCTGCAGTTGTTCCTTGCCTATTTGCAATTTTGCTATCCAGAAGAGACTAGTGTCATCTGTCTAAATGGAGATTCCAGTAAGAAATTCCTCCCCCGTATCATTTAGAGGAACCCACACTAAGCACTGGGTCACCTACCATTGACACCAGTCCACTCTGAACCTTTAAACATTAAATAACAAATTAATATGGGAAAGTTATTTAAAATTGTTTATAGGTTTAAACCAAGGCTCAGATACAATAAATTTACTTTACTATTTAGGATGACACAAATGCTGATACTTTGTAAGTTTCTAAGAGAGGAGGGTGGAGTATACATTTTGCAACCAGCGAACCCATACAATGCTTCTGCATGTTACAAGACATATCTGTTAACAGAGAAGTCTCCAGCCAGTGGAAGACTGCCTCTAGCAATGCATGATTTTATTAAGACCAAAGTGGGCAAAGAAATATTTAATTATTTTTTCTACAAGTTGTCTCTGAGGTCACTGCCAAGACTAAAAACGTAAAACTGCATTCCTTTTTCAAACAGGGGTAGTTGGGGGAAAAGGGAGTATACTACCAGAAGTAGAGACAGGAAAAAAAGAGAAAAGATGTTTTGGGGAAATAGGAAGAGAGGAATGAATGATCCAGGACTGAATGAGTGAGAACCAGATCATGTGTGAGAAACTAACCATTTTATTCACTTACAAACACCTGCTTATTCATTCCTTAAGACTTCTTATATGGTTTTGGTCTCAGCTTAGGACCTTAGACACTGCCATTGTTTCTTCAAAAGCTTAAAACTTATCCATATAAGTCTGTTATTCAATAGCTGCCACATTTATTTCAAGGAAGATAGAACGCACATGGAACTTTCCCTTGAGTATCCTGTTAAAGAAGAATATTTTTCAACATTATGGGCAATACTTTAGAGTCTGAAAATGTAGCAAGATTATATAATATACTTTCCAGCACTTGAGTGCTGATTTACCTATCCCCCTCAGCTTGAATGAAGTATCTGGTGTTATGGCCTCAAAACATGCCTGTTGATGCGTCCATCAAAGACAACGAAAAGATATGGTTTAATATCTGCTTTTGTGTAAGATGCACTTTATTTTCCTCAACTCAAAGGTTTTGCTATTTCTAGAAGCTTTACAAACCACTAAAGTTAGCAAAATACCTCCATTCCCAATAAAGACAAGGATGGTGAATGAGTTATTCTTAGATAAGACAATTCAGTGTCAGAAATACTTCCCCACCTGGAAAAAACACAGAGAACCCTGACCTCCTGACCATGTGGATGATCAAAAGGAATCCTCTGGCAGCCTGGACAAATGCGTCTTGGCCACCTACAAATTCTCCCTACGAGTTCTATCCACACCACCATAGCTTTCTCTCAGGGAACCTATAAAATTGATTTCAAAGTGGTTTTAAATTAACACTTGCTCACTTCAAGAACATTTTAAGATACTCAATTTCCTAGCAAGTGCATCTAGTAGACCAAATAGGCAAAATGCACACCTTGCTGGGCAGGAAGAAGCTCTACCAAAGGTAATATAAATAAGAAAATAGGTGTCTTATACATAAAAACAAATAGTAGAATAAAATAATTATTTTGACCCATCTTCCCCTATTTAAAGTTTTTTTTGAAGCTTGGCAGCCTTAGGGTATCAAAAATACTTAAGAATTGGTTGCCTTAAAAAAAAAAATCTAAAAACAGTGCACAGACAATACTACATATTACTATAGCTTTACTTTCTGATAAAGGAATGTAAAGTGAATTTTCATAAGCAAGTTTCCTCTGTGGGTGAATCTCCAGTCAGTTACAACCAACTCAAAGAGAGCCATCAAGGCAAACTACCCATTAGCTGTCAATTTAGAATGACTTCAGAGAGCTAGCCTCAGAGCTCCACTGATATCTTTTCAACAACCTCTTAATCTTGTTTATAACACCTGTGTTAAGGCAGCCTGACATCAATTCTACTCACTTGTCTCAGACTGAAATTACTTAGAAACCTAAGAATTCCAGTAAACATACCAAAAAACCACAAAGATGCATGGCCTGAAAAACCCTGTACACAAGGGAATTCGGCCACTTCTTTTAAATAAAGCTGCATACGTGAGCCAGAATGGGCCTCAAAAGGCAAAGTCAGATATAAATCTCACAAATAACTGCTTAGAAGGCACCGAGGTCACAGCATTGTGGGGTTTACAGAAACCATAAAGAATTTCTCCTACAGCTTCCTCACCAAACGATTATACAAACTATTCAATAGTTACCATTAACTATGTGCCTACTCTGTACCAGGAACTTAACATTTTCATTATCTTTTTAACCTCCACCCAACTCTTCTAGGTAGGTGATACCATTTCTCATTTCCACAAGTAAGGAAGCCAAAGTGCGGTGGCTTGCTTAGCAAACTGCCAAAGACCAAAGAGCTAGAAAACAGTGGAGATGGGACTCAAATGCTGCCTGCCAGTCTAAGCCTAAAGCTCTTTCTATGACATCATACTACCACCATGAGTTTGAGAAATCATTTTGCTGTAACTGGTTTCTGCGTTTACTACAGATCTGTTTCTTGAGGCTCCTTTAACTCAAGTGAACTGTTAGCAGCTCTAGTACTTTGTTCTAGAAATCCATGTTTGTCCTAGGCCTGTAAGAAACATAAAACACATAAGGAATTGATGCTAAACTAGTCCCATGAATAGGGGAGTGCGGTACAGTGAAGAGAATGGACTTTGGTAGTCAAAACCCCTGGGTTTGTTGTCACTAGTGTGTGACCCTGGACAAATAACCACCGTTTCAGCCTTAGTTTCATCCCTGGAAAAAACCGTCCTAGTGTTGTGGGATACTAGTGTTGTGGAAGTACCTAACCCAAAAAAAAGCACTCAATAAATGTTTAAAGAAAGAAAGAAAAATGTCAAATGGAAATGGATAGGCCAGATCCAACCAACACAAAATAAAACCTAATTTGGTTGTTCTGTACGAACTCTTACTGTTTGCCTATAAGGCTGGGTAAAGAGAAAACAGCAATCATGGCCCACAGTAGACTTGCAACAAATCTTTGGCAAATAAATGAATCAATCAATCTCCTGCTTTAGTGTCAGAGACAACATCAGCCTTTAAAAGGAATGCCAGTCAACTCTCAGATTACACACTAATAGAATCAGGCTTTTATGAAGATCATCTACTATTACCTAAAGCAAGATTCACTCAACCCCGAGTTATCGATGACTAGGGCTACTATCATTCACAAAAACACCTTTATCTGCTCCCATCAAGGAAAAGGCAAGAAAAAAGGCAACTGGGGAGGTGCTAAGCCTCAATATAAAAAGATACCTAGAGAAGACTCAAATTCAGTCACCTAATCATTCATTCACTGCTTCATTCATTCATCCTCATCCTTTCCTTTCTTTAGTCAAGAGATATTTATTGAACATTTACTCAATGGCAGGCACTGATCTGGTCACTGTCCTTGAGCAACTCACAGTCCAATGAGAAGAAAAGTATGTAACCAAGTAATTCCAATAGAGAGTGGCAGGCAGAGTAGACTTGGAGGCAAGCACAAGGTAGATTAATGGTAGGATTCTGCGGCAGTTTATTCTCGAAGGTCCTTCTCCTTCTCCTTCTTCATTTTTTTTTAACCCACTTTCATCCATTGGAGCCCTCTTCTAGGAAGAAGATTCCACCATCCACTTAATGGGTGGGCAAGTTACTAAACCTCTATGAGCTTCCTTTCTTCATTTGCAAAATGGAACTAAGAATATTGACTTCCCAGCGTTGCCTTTAGGATGAGATGGGATAACATACATAAGTCGAACAGCACAAAGCCTGGCTCTCAGTGGGCTTTGATACCGAGTAGTCCCCAGCCCTTTGTTTTGTTCTTTTGGCCTGGTTTCATGGGAAGGAGAAAACAAATATTCTTTTATTTCATTAAAAGTAGGAAAATATCCATGCTCCTCTATGAGCTGCTTTGCATTCACTTCAATTCAGGAACACGCCATCCCTGTAAGTGACGCCCTTCCCATAAACACAAAGTCAATCTGTCAAATGAAGGGCAAATCTGCCCTTAGTGCAGAGACAATACCCCAAGGCCAGCTGCACACCCACCTCATGATATTATCTGGCTAGGCTTGGTGTCATGCTCCTGAGAAAAGCTATGCTCACTACATTCAGCAATCAGAAAGTTCACACGGTCAGAGGTGCCTCTGCCTCACACAAGGTGAAGCACAGCTAAAAATTGCTTTTTTAATTAAAATAAGACTTCCTCAACTGCCTGCTGACAATCACAACTAGAACATGGAGCCCAGAACCAGTTAACCAGTCTCCAGCCTGCTCTAATGGTGGTTTTAAGCACTCAGAGAAGGGAGGGGGAAAAATTACCAATTTAAACAAAATGTTTCATCTTCTAATTATGCGACAGGCTCCAAGAGGATGGGAAGTGATTTGCAATCTTCATTATGGAATCCCCATGCGACCACTGGCACACGTCATGTCAGCCAGACGCACATGCCATCTTTTTCCCCCACCGAGTCTTCTGTGTCCTTGTAAGTTTTGTGGTAATGGAAGAAGAAATCTTCAGTCAAAAAAATGGGGCAGAAGCTTACGAATTTCTGTCTCCAAGTTCATCATACTGAGTGAGGTGTGAGGATCCCCAGTGAGGAGCCAGGGAGATAATATTCAGTGACTTTACACTGGCAGGCTTAGCAGCCTGAGGCTCTTTGAAACTCTAAAATCTTATAAAAACTGCCCAGCTCAGGTGGTGCTTAAGCCATTTTTTAAAATTTGCTGAAAAGTTCTGTCATCAGCGCTAAGAGATGCATTGAAAATTAGGGCGGTGCCCACCAACGGCACCTCTGGCCAGAAGGAAATCTGTTCCTCTGCAGATATGCTTGTATCTTTGCTCATTTGTGTTATCTCTGTCCGTTCAGATCTCTATGTGCTAACTCAGGAGAAAAAGTCCCTGCCAACCAACTCTGACAAGTCTGATGGCAGAACTCCCACTGGAGATCCAGCAGAGACAGCAGAGGCAGGCAATTATTCCCTTTCATTAAGGACAGTTCTTTTTAAGTTTGGGTGTTTTGTATTAGTATTATTTTGAACACAAAAAGTAGCCATTCACAATCGCTGCTCAATGCAGTCACTTAACACAACTGACAGAAACTGTAATTTCCCCATAAGCCAACTGAAAAAGATGTTCTGGAAGTAACTAGAAATGGTTGTGCCCCCTTAATTACCCACTGTAATGTAAAACCAGACATGGAGAGGATGGCCACAGCAGATCTGGGCAAAGCGGCAGTGATATTTAATCATCACTTCAGACCATCTGCAACTGTTTTGCAGAAGCACATCAAGTTTATAGATTCTAAAGCTTCTACAAGTTACCAGGTGCTGAGGGTCAGCTGCATTGTCCTCAGGCCACAAGGGGCTGCTTTCTTCATTCTCTCCAGGCCAGGGTGCTCAACAAAAGGCACCATGCCCACATTTTCTGAGCCAAGCCTGGCACAAGGAGAGCGCTGCTTCTTGATTAAGCCAGAACACAGATTAAATGTTTAGAAGTGGAGATTGTGAAAACAACCTAGGCGGGAAAGCAATTATCCCAGGAACAGCACGGCTTCAGCTGCAGCCCTCTGCAGCACAAAGGTGAATTCCACACCCTCCAACAGCTAAGCTAGCCAGAATGCTCCTCTACAATTCTCCACTCTGTAGATGCAGCCATCTTTTAAAACATAAACCAAATTGTGTCACTCCACAGCTTAAAATCCCTAACGGCTTCCTACTGTGCTAGGAATAAAGTTCAAAAATGTTAGGCTTCTCCCTCCTCCCGAAGCTGGCCCCTCTGTCCTTATCAACTATCCCCTCTTCACTCACCAAGCTCTGGCCATACATGACAAATCTGTTCCCACCTCAGAGTTTTTGTTTTGGCTTTTCCCTTGATCTTTACTGCTAGTCCCACAGCTCTTCATATGTCTGGATCTTCCTCATCATTTAGCTCACAGCTCAAATGTCACCTCTCAGAGAGGCCTTCTAGAAGCTTCCAAAATAAACAGCCACTGCTCCCTCAACACTGTTACATCAGCCTATTTTTCTCCTTCATGTTCCTATTTGAAATTATCTTGTTTGTATTTATCTAGTATGTGTTTGCTTGTTTAGGTATTGCTATTTATTGTCTGTCTTGCCTCCTTGGATGTAAGTTCCATAAAGACAAGGACTACAACTGTCTTGTTTAGCACTCTATTCCCAGTGTCTAGTATAATACCTTACATTTAGTAGGCATTTAATAAATACGTGTGGAATGATTAAAGAATGAGAGGTTCAATATGGAGCACTAATCCAAATGAAATTTGCTAACCCCCCCAAAATCTGGATTGTCTCACAGCCCGACTAGCAGCATATGTCACAATGCCCTAGAAACAATGGTAAATAACATCCTATTTCCTCACCAACCGCTGGTGAATGACTAGGAAACTATGGCAAAGGGTGATAAGACCGAGAAGGAGAACTCACAGACTGTCAAAGTTGCAGAACTGGAAAATCTGTAAGCTTCTCAAGCAGGGTTTTGCTCAAACTGTCCTTTCACAGGAGGATCAGATGGGTCAGATAACAGGCTAGGGCCAAAGGTTGGGTCTTACAGGTCCAGCTAGGGTAGGGTACACCATATGAGGCACACTGTATACGGCAGCTGCCGTCCCAACCATGCAGAGCCCTTCCTAATAGACTCTGGGTTGGGAGCCGGAGAGCACATGTACATACCAAGCCCCAAAAAACTGGTATGTGTTGGAGGGGAGGGGAAAGGAGAGGTAGGATATGACAGAGAGCCAAGAGTCAGACACAAGACAAGAAGTGAGCAGAGGCATAAACTGGTGAAGAACAAGCATACAGCATCTCAGGTGACTGATACAATTAGATTTCACAGGCCTGTGGGTGTGTGTATTTGGATATAAGGCTGACTAAAAGATACAGGGTTTAGGCAATCAGACAGGTAAATGGCTACCCTCCAGAAAGATAAGTAATCATGAAAGAAAGGATCACCCCACAGAAGGCCAGGTTAAAGCCCCTATTTGTGAGTGCTAGTTTCTCTTGAAAGACTCATGATTAGTGGACAACAGCAATTGCTCAGATGTTCTCTAGACCCCAGGATGGCAGGGGGCGGAGGTGGGGAGGCGCAAAGAGATGCTAAAGGAAAAGCTACCCGGAAAATAAAGACTACTCAGGCTAAAATGATTTCTAGTATCTCGCAGACTTTGGAATCTAGCAACAGAGCTCTAAAATGTTTTGCAGTTCATCCAAAAATGACCAAGAATACTAATGCTTCATTCATCCAACAACTTCAACTTTTCAAAACACCATTAAAAGAAAAGGCAAAAAAGGCCTCAGAGGTTAGATAACTTATCAAACAAACAATAACACTAAGGAGTGACAGCTGACACCAAGGAAAAGAATGCAAACTACACAAAGTAGGCACAAGAACTCAAAATCCCTACCATTCCACAGTGCAGGAGTAAAAGCTTTCCACATTTCAAAAGGTCATGAGAGAATCCAGACACAACTAACTTGTACATAGTGAGGCTCCTGAGATCACAGTGTGTCCTACTGAGAAAGGCAAGAATGTTTATGTTTTAGAAGGATCTTCATACAAAATGATGAAAAATGCATGTTCTGCACATGGAAAAGAGGAAGCATCATCATGGACACAGCACTGTCCTGAACCCCATTTTGTCACCAAATCATTGGGGTCCTAAAGTTATTCCCTCTCTGGGCTCTTTGGTTTACCCATGTGTACAAAGAAGCAGCTGGAATAGATCATCTCACCAATTAAAAGCTTCAGTTACCTGGAAAGTCTGTTTCTGAAGGGCACCACACTTTCCAAAGACACCAGAGAAACAAGAAGTTAGTACAATTCAATACAACCTGTGCCACCTTTCTTAAAAAAGGAACCTCATTATGGGCTTCTTTCAGCTACCACCCTCAATCAATCATAATGTCTTTTTCATGTCCTTGTTTATTGCTGAGTTTCACCATTCTGTTAATCCTTTCGCATCTTTACCTTCCCTTGCCCAACAGAGGTACTCCAGGCCAGAGCCCCTATTCCATGTTTCAGCTTCTCTGTGAAAAACTGTGTAACCCTAAGATGCTCAAAAGTTTCCCTCATCATTAATCCTATTATGGAAGTATTGATGTTGACAGCGTCTGCTAAAAGATAACATGACAAACTATAGCTACAATTTGTTTCTTTTTATGCAAAGCTGAAAAGAAAATCGCATTCCAACATTATGTACCAGCAGAGGACTGATGTGCTGCTAATGTTTAACTCTATCAAGGATCCCAAAAGAAATTTTAAACTGAGATGCTCTTAACTGGAAATAAGGGATTCAAATAAAGAAATGTCATCAATCCTCAATTTTATGTATTAACAGAATGAGCACATGAATAATGCCAAACATTAAGCCAGAATCTGCAATAAAAATAATAATGCCAACAAAACTGTTCAATAATCAATCATGCCTGCTTTTGGAATAAAGTCAGATATATTCAGAGAGATGCATCATGATACTCTACTTGGTTTCAACTCCCTTTTTTTTTTTTTTTTTTGGACAGAGTCTTGCTCTGTTGCCAGGCTGGAGTGCAGTAGCGCGATCTCGGCTCACTGTAACCTCCACCTCCTGGGTTCAAGCAATTCTCCTGCCTCAACCTCCTGAGTAGCTGGGACTACAGGTGCACACCACCACACCCAGCTAATTTTTGTATTTTCAGTAGAGACGGGGCTTCACCATGTTGGCCAGGTCTCAATCTCTTGACCTCATAATCCGCCCACCTCGGCCTCCCAAAGTGCTGGGATTACAGGTGTGAGCCACTGCGCCCGGCCAGTTTCAACTCCTTCTCAGTTCAGCGACTCTAGATATTGCTGGGTAGCTAGCTGAAAGGAAGTCCAAAGAGCCAGTGCACATAATCTGCTTACAAGCAGCTGATAATCCAAAATGAGTTAAAAGATAGAAAGGCACTGCAGTAGTCTCACTAGATCCTTCACTGAATCCCAGGATGAAGAAAAGCTAATTTCCATTTACCAACCCACAATGGAGCTGGAGTTCTAAAGTTTAGGCTAAAGCATTTTTCAGATCAGTCACTGCTGGCATTCTATGGAAAAGAAACTAGTTCTGAACTACAAGCATACCTCATTTTTTTTTCCCCTTTGCAGATACTGTGTTTTTTACAAACTGAAGAGTTGTAGAAACCCAGCATCAAGAAAGTCTATCAGCCGGGTACAGTGGCTCACACCCGTAATCCCAACACTTTGGGAGGCTGAGGCAGGCAGATCACTTGAGTCCAAGAGTTTGAGATCAGACTGGGCAACATGCCAAAACCCCATCTCTACAAAAACCACAAAAAAATTAGCTGGGCGTGGTGGCACACACCTGTAGTCCCAGCTACTCTGGGATTGCTCGAGCCCAGGAGGTCAAGGCTGCAGTGAGCCATGATCCCACTGCTGCACTCCAGCCTGGGCAATAAAGCAAGACTCTGTCCCCAGAAAAAAGAAAAAGAAAGTCTATCGCTGCCTTTTTTCCAAAATCATGTGTTCACTTCATGTCTGTGTCACACTTCGATGATTATTGCAGTGTTTCAAACTCTTTCATTATTATCATATCTGTTATGATAATCTGTGATGGGTGATCTTTGATATTACTACTTTCTTTTCGGGTACCACAAACCACGCCCATGTGAGACAGCGAACTTAATCAATAAATGTGTGCGTTCTGACTGCGTCAACCAGCCTTTCCCCTTTCTCTTTCCTCAGGTCTCCCTATTCTCTGAGACATAACAATACTGAAATTAATTAATTACCCTACAATGGCCCCAGGTGTTCAAGTGAAAGAGTCTCACATCTCTCACTTTAAATCAAAAGCTATACATGATTAAGCTTTAGTGAGGAAAGGATGTTGGAAGTGGCAATGGGCCGAAAGCGAGGCCTCTTATACCAGACAGAAAAGTGTGAATGCAAAGGAAAAGCTGTTGAAGGATATTAAAAGTGCTACTCCAGTAAACATATGAATAGTAAAAGAGCTAAAGAGCCTTACTGCTTATATGGAGAAAGTCTTAGTGCTCCAGATAGAAGATCAAACCAGTCACAACATTCTCTTGAGCCAAGCCTAATCCAGAGCAAGGCCCTAACTCTCCTCAATTCTATGAAGGCTAAGAGAGGTGAGGAGGCTGCACACGAAGTTTGAAGCTAGCAGAGTCTTATTCATAAGGCTTAAGGAAAGAAGCCACTTCCCTAACATGAAAGTGCAAGGTGAACCCAGAAGTGCTGATGTAGAAGCTGCAGCAAGTTAATCAGAAGAATTAGCTAAGATCATTGATGAAGGTGGCTACACTAAACAACAGATTTTCAATGTAGACAAAACAGCCTTCTGTTGGAAGAAGAGGCCATCTAGGATTTTCACAGCTACAGAGGAGAAGTCAATGCCTGGTCTCGAAGCTTAAGGACAGGCTGATGCTCTTGTTAGGGACTAATGCAGCTGGTGACTTTTAAATTGAAGCCAATGCTCATTTTCCATTTTGAAATCCTAGGACCCTTGGGAATTATGCTAAATCTACCCTGCCTGCATTCTAGAAATGGAACAACAAAGCCTGGATGACAGCATATCTGTTTATAGCATTGTTTACTGAATATTTTAAGCCCACTGTTAAGACCTACTGCTCAGGGAAAAAAAAAAAAAAATTCTTCAAAAATATTGCTGCTCACTGCCAATGCATCTGGTCACCCAAGAGCTCTGATGGAGACGTACAAGGAGATGAATGTTATTATATGCCTGCAAACACAGCATCCATTCCACAGCCCATGGATCAAAGAACAGTTTCAACTTTCAAGTCTTATTATTAAATATTTAAGAAATGCATTCATAAGTTCATAGCTGCCATGGATAGTGATTCTTCTGATGGATCTGGGCAAAATAAATTGAAAACTTTCTGGAAAAGATTCATCATTCTAGATGCCATCAAGAACATTCATGATTCATGGGAGGAGGACAATATATTAACATCAACAGGAGTTTAGAAGAAGTTGATTCCAATCCTCCTGGATGTCTTTGAGGAGTTCAAGATTTCAGTGGAAGAAGTAACTGCAGATGTGGTAGAAACAGCAAGATAACTAGAATTCAAAGCACAGCCTGAAGATGTGACTGAATTGCTGCAATCTCATGATCAGACTTGAATGGATAAGGAGTTGTTTCTTAAGGATGAGCAAAGAAAGTGGCTTCTAGAGATAAACTCTACTCCTAGTGAAGATGCTGTGGACATTGTTGAAATGACAACAAAGGATTTAGAATATTACATGAACTTAGATGATAAAGCAGCAGCACAGTTTAAGAGAACTGACCCTAATTCTGAAAAAAGTTCTACTGTGGGTAAAATGCTATGAAACAGCACAGCTTGCTACAGAGAAATCTTTCAAGAAAGGAAGAGTCAACAGATGGAGCAGACTTCACTGTTGTCTTAAGAAATTGCCACAGCTACCCCAGCCTTCAGCAAACACCACCCTAATCAGTCAGCAGCCAGCAAGAGCAGGCAAGACCCTCCATCCACCAGCAAAAAGATGACAACTTGCTGAAGGCTCAGGTGTTGGTTAGCAGTTTTTAACAACAAAGCATTTTTAATTAAAGTATGCACATTGTTTAGACATAATACTATTCCACACTTATTAGGCTTCAGTATAGTGTAAATAGAACTTTAATATGCACTGGGAAACCAAAAAATTCATATGACTTGCTTTACTGGAGTGGTCTGGAACCAAACCCTCAATATCTCCAAGGGATGCCAATATTCAGCTGAAATACTAAAGAGCTAAATGGCTGGCCTTGGAGAAGGTAAAAGCAGTATCAGAATTCCTACTGCATCTTCTCCTAATTCCAATTTCTCTACAGCTACACAAGACTTAGACCAAAGTCAACTACTTCCTTTAGGACGCTAAGGGGAAAAAAAGACAAAGGAAGGAGCAATTTGTAAATGAGATTCTTGGAGCTAGAAAATAGGAAAACTGAGATATCTTAGTAATATTTAAAGAGACCAGGGGAAAATAATTACTGTGGTGATGACATAATTCTTGATATCAATGGCTGCTAACTGTGGTGGAATAAGGTTGTATTTTAACCTACTGTGAACATTTCTATACTGTGGCACGTATGGGCAACAAACTGTTCTCACTTGTTTGTATAGGATCCTGAACCTTAATCTCCAAGGGACCAATGACCTTGGGAATACTGAGGCAGCTTTATAGAATTAAATTTAAAAAAATTTTTTTCGCCATGTTGCTGTAGCATGTGTGTTCTTAGTAATGAGATGAATAATGAAAATTAATGGCTAACACTTACTGGGCACTCACTATGTGTCAGGCACTGTACTACTTAACACTATCCAAATTGTCTCATTTAATCCTTTTTTTAAGAAAGATGGGAAAGCAGAATTTTTTTAAAAGATGGTTGGGCTGAGATAGACACTATTATACAATCTCTATTTTAAAGATGAAGACCTGAGGCTTAAAAAGGTTAATTAACGGACCCAAGGTCACACAGCTAGCAAGTAACAGAGCTGGGATTCCAATGCAGGCCGTCTGACCCAGAGCTCACGCTCATGCACTACGCTAAACATTAAGGGATGCCTAACGGGCTTTGAAGTATTTTCTCCAACAGTGCTGACAAGCTATTGTGAACCATCCACATTCTCCAGTGAAGTCGTTTTTATATAGGAAAACTTCTCTACTGGGTTAAACTTTATAAATTCAATCCCTCAATTTAAACAACGACAACTACTGAGAGATTGCAGAAAGGCATAGCTGTCTTCATCAAATTCACCTTCAAAATTAGCGAGGCAGCTTAGTAAGAAGACCTGTCTCCAAGGAAGCTGAACTAGGTAGGACTGAAGTCTATGACTGAAGAACAGTGTCCTCTGTTGGCCTCTGTTGGATCTCGCCTTGCCAATATGAGATTCACAATGGTAAAAGTGAGACCACCCAGGAGGCTACTTACTTGACAAAGTCTTCTTTTTTTTCTTTTTTAAGACAGAATCTAGCTCTGTCACCCAGGCTGGAATGCAGTGGTGTGATCACTGCTCATTGCAACATCAATCTCCTGGTCTCAAGCAATCCTCCCACTTCAGCATCCCCAGGAGCTGAGATTATAAGTGCGCACCTCCAAGCCCAGTTAATTTTTTTTTTTTTTTTTTTTTGAGACGAGGTCTCACTGTGTTGCCCAGGCTGGTCTCAAACTCCTGAGCTCAAGAGATCCTCCCACGTCAGTCTCCCAAAGTGATGGGATTACAGGTGTGAACCCCTACACCCTGTTGACAAAGTCTTAAGAGTCTACACTAAGGTGGTGGTGGTTGGAACAGAAAGGAAGGGATGGAGAGAAGACTCCTGAAGATGCAGCGTTCCCGCCATAAAGCCTTTCCCAGCTTCCCAGCGGCAGCGCTGCTTGTGCCTTTGTGCTACCACATCTTGTTCATGGCTCCATAACAGCACTGACAGCACTGACACTCTGTACTTGGATTTCAAATCTGGGATATACCCCCATTAGACTGCAGGCTCCAAGAGAGCAAAAACTGTGAGTTAATCATTTTCATATCCTAACACCTTCTTTACTCTGAGAGAGAGGCAGGCTCTGTGCTCATGAGACTGTACAACCCATGAAGAAAAGAACCACGGCCAGGCGTGGTGGCTCACACGTGTATTCCCAGCACTTTGGGAGGCCGAGGCGGGTGGATCGCCTGAGGTCAGGAGTTCGAGACCAACCTGACCAACATGGAGAAACCCTGTCTCTACTAAAAATACAATTATTAGCCAGGTATGGTGGCATATGCCTGTAATCCCAGCTACTTGGGAGGCTGAGGTAGGAGAATCGCTTGAACCCAGGAGACAGAGGTTGCAGCAAGCCAAGATCGTGCCACTGCACTGGGCAACAAGAGCGAAACTCTGTCTCGGGGGAAAAAAAAAAAGTAAAGAAGCTTGTCTTTCATCTTTGAGCCCTTTCATCTTTGAGAAACAGCTCCAAGGCTCCTTTCAAGTCTGCTGAATGTCAACACCCCTGACTAAAATGCAAAGTTGGCCATGGGGATAGGCAGGGGAGGAAGCAGAGAATTATGTGATATCTGAACATTTGGCCAGAATGTTCAGTACACACATGAAACGTTAATCAGGGATGGTGAACTAAGAGCTGTCTGCAAAAAGATGCTGAAAGGAGAAGACTCAATGAGTTCTTCTAAAATGATGAAGAAGAGGGTTACAGAGTCAAATTCTAGTGAAGATTCCAGAATAAGGAGGCCCAAGAAAATCTTTGGCAAAAGACAGCACTGGCAACTTCAAGAATGTAGGTTCTGAACATTCTACAAAATAGCTGTCCAGTACTCTTCAACATAAAAGACAAGGGAAGACTAAGGAAATATGACAAACATTATGTGGGATCCTGGATAGAAACCTGGAGCAAAAAAATGACCAGACATCTCTGATGACATCTGAATTAAGTGTGCAGTTTAGTTACTAGTATTACACAAATGTTAATTCCCTAGTTTTGATCTTTACATAATGGTTACATAAGATGTTAACTTTAGGGGAAGCTGGATGAGGATTATATGGAAACTCCACTATTTTAATAATTTTTTCTAAGTTTAAAATTCCAAATAAAAAGTTAAAAAGCAAAGAATGTAGGTTTTGTAGCAAGAGTGGCAAGATATGATAATAAGGAAGAGGAAAATGAGTAAGCAACTGAAGTATCAGATGTGAACCCAATTTTCTTGAAGTCTGACATGAAAGCACAGAGATGTAAGCCAACAAGCTAACAAGATAGTAGAGCAAGAGCTTTCCAGAAGGGGAAACTACCAGGGCATATACAAAGGCATGCCTTCACAGATGACATATACTAGTCTACAGTTTAGTAAAGAATGTGTGTAAAAAGACATATAAATAGAATGTGTTTTGTAAGTGTGAGAAGAATGGGCCAGAAAAAAGAGATGATGAGAAGAATGCAAAGGGAGGAAGTGACCTTAAGGAAAAAAATTCCTCATGAGATGAAAGAGAAAAACAGTCTGAAATGTTATCAATGAGAATAGTTCTGTATCCTTATCTGTTATAGTCATACTTCCAACAAAAAGTAACTTCAAAATGTACTAAACTGACATGCAAGAAGAGCCTATATAATATGACTTCATGATTAGAATCACATTCTTAGGGCTACTGGGAGGAGGCCTTCACAGAATGAAGGATGTATCTGAGCACCAGTTTTCAGATTTTCAGTAATGTTTCTTATACACACAACAACAACCACCAAAAAACCCATAAAACAGAAAAACTCAATTACGAAATTACAACTACTACCTTATGAGACACACAATAATACAAATGATAAACTCACACAAGAAAAAAAAAATAATGCTTATTAAAGCAACCTTGAACTAGTCTTTTATATACCTACTAGACTAGTGGAAAAAATAAATTATGACAACTAGTTCTATCAAGATTGTAATAAAACTGGGGCCAGCCACAGTGGCTCACACTTGTAATCCCAGCACTTTGGGAGACTGAGGCAGGAGGATAGCTTAAGACCAGCCTGGACAACATACAGAGACCCTGATTCTATTTTTTTAAAAAGATTGTAATAAAATTGGAACACACACAAACAGTATACTGTTAGCACTGTAAAACAACCAATGATTCATTCCACGTGAGTACGACGTATTGCGCCACACATCTGCAGCTGAGATGACCCCCATCGTCTCCGGCCACTCCCTGCTTTTTACCCATTGCTGCATTTACCCAATGCTCTGAACATATCACTCCCCTGCTTTTGCTCTTAATAACCCCAGTCAAGAATCACTGTCCCCAGTGTCCTTTACCACCCACAGAATCCCTACTCATTCATCAAGGCTAGGATTCCAGTGTCATCTCCCTTTTCTTCAATGACCAAACCAAATCCATCCCCATCAATACATCCCCTTTCCATACCCAATCCTTCCTTCCATTGTGCTCCCATAATACTTTTATTCATACAGTTAGTTTTTAAAATGTCTGTCTTGCTCCTTACATTATGAATTCTTCTTTAATGTCCATGGTTCATGTCATAATAATTTTAGTGCATGCAATACTTGGTACAGGAGATGGCACATGGTAATTACTAATGACAGATGGGAAGGAAAAAAATGCTACATGAACAAAGCACTTCACTACAATGCTATCTCCAAGAACAAAAACCAGAAAACCACCTAAATATCCAATTATAGAAGAGCAATTTAGGGAAAATGGTCTATCACTCAAGCAAAAAGTATGCAAATATTAAAAATAGCATGAAGGCTATGTAGAAACGCAGAAAATATTCCTGGCAATGTTAAATTAAAAACATAGAACACAAAATAGTATATATGCAATGGTTCCAGCCTCACAAAATACGTAAGGACTCTGGGAACAGAAAAATATTGATTGAATTAGGGTAATAGTTTTCCCGCTTCTCAAGTATTTTCTTTAATACTATTTCTATCCCTTTATTACCGTTCACAATTTTATTTCAAAAGAAAAGACTAAGAGGGGGAAAGGAGCAAGTTTAGATATTTCTGTAAGCTCCTGCAATCCAAGAGATATGCTAAGATATTACTGATAGAGGACAAGAGGAGTGGGTGTCTGCAATATCACCAAAACCAAGGGTCCCTGAACCCAATTTGCCTCAAAAAGAATACCTCTCATGTCACAAGCCACACTAAATGTGAATTCTTTATTGGAAAACTTGAGAGGTAAGAACTTTTTCCAGACATCTGTGGAATTAGATTTAATGAGAGTGCCCTGGAGTTCATACACGCGTCTATGCCAGCAGAAACTTCTCAGCCAAGGTACTGCTGGGCACACTTCTTGATGAGATGTCTAAGCCTGAAGGCATCAAAAAAGTACATTTCCATATTGGGAACATAACTGGTTTCCTCTTGAAGACTTTTTCCACCACCTCCTGCCCATATTGTAATTCTCCTATCTCTTCAAATGAATAGTTAACGTATGTCAAGGATATACGGCATATACTGAGGCGCTGAGTGCCTATCTCTATTACTTGTAGAAGAACCAATCTCAGCAGAAAATTGGAATCTCCCCACCAAGTTGCCTCAAAAATGAAAAGTAGTAAGCACCCAAAAAATGTTAAATACTTTTAATAAACATTTCTTGACACTGCATGATATTTTTCCTGGCTGAGTCTCTGAATTTTAGATACAGCATCCATCTTAGTCTCTGAATTTTGGAAATGAAAAGAACCAGAAGTCATATCGCCCAGTCTCCTCATTTTACAAGTGACTGGAAAAAAAAAAAAAAAAGATGTACAGAAAAGGAAAGTGACTTGTCCTGAGTCACCCAGATAAGTAATGATAAAAGTGGGATTAAAACCCAAATCTCCCAGATTCTCAGCCCCACTCAGTCTACCACATGAAGCGTTTTTATCCCTTGAAATCTCTGGAGCCCCGGTCTAAATAATTAGTACCACAGAATTTTAAAGCTAGAAGGGGCCTCAGAGAGAGTTGCGTACTTAATCCCCTCATTAGGCATATGAGGAAACTGAGGCCCAGGAAGATTAAGTGATTTGCTCTCAATATCTTGAATGGCAGGGAAAAAGTATAACTTAAGCTCAAAAATCTGCAAACCAATGCCCACAAGAGGGGAGGAGTATGTCTCAGCTGGGGAAAAATTGTTCAAGGAAGGTAGATCATTTCAGACCAGGGGATCACAAAGTACAGCGTCAGCATCACCTGGGATCTGGTTAGAAATGCAGAATCTGAAGTCCCACAGGAGACTGAATCAAACTCTAGGGATGGGATGTTTAAATCAGACAATTTTGTTCCTTTATGTCCCCAAGAAGCAAACTTCAGTGGTCGTGCTGAGTCCACTTTGTAAATGATAACTATAACCAAAGGTTCATTAGATGAACGCATTCTTTGACATGTGGACTATACCTCAACTTTAAAAAGTTTTCAAATCTGAAAACAAAATGGAAAACTACCTCTGGGTGTTCAGTTGGCTTCAGTTCTGGCCCTGCTCCTTACTGGCTGTCTGGCCTTCAGCAGGCAGCTTAATCGCCCTAGCTTGAGTTTCCTTTCCTATAATACAGGCATGCTGCCGACCTCAGAGGTCATGTTGAGAATTAAATGTGATAACTTGTCTGAAAACACTTTGGTTCTGCATCTGGCATACAGCAGGCAGGCAATACGGCACAGTAGTTAGGAGCTCCAACTATGAAGGAAGACTGCCCAGGTACCCTGGCCTTCCTCTACCTGGCTAGACGCCTTAAGGTAGGTGCTTTTTTTGTACCTCAGTTTCCTTATCCGTACAACAGGGATTAACAACAGTACCTTCCTCATAGGGTTGTTATGAGGATTTAGATAGATTATGCTGGTTAGTAAAGCATCTTTCATGTCTACAAAATGTTACTGTTTTCAAGGAGTTTTTTTGTTTGCTTGTTTGTTTTTCATTTTTGAGACAGGGTCTCACTCTGTCACCCAGGCTAGAGCACAGTGGCGTGATCTTGGCTCAGCATAACTTCTGCTTCCCAGGCTCAAGTAATCCTCCCTCCTCAGCCTCCTAAGTAGCTGGGACCACAGACACACACCACCACGCCCAGCTAATTTTTATACTTTTTGTAGAGACAGGTTTTCACCATGTTGCCCAGGCTGGTCTGGAACTCCCGGACTCAAGTGATACGCCTGCCTCGGCCTCCCAAAGTGCTGGGATTACAGGGGTGAATGACCACGCTTGGCCTCAAAGAACTTTTGCATCCATAAACTCACGACTTTCTGCAAGAGGATGGGTGCAACCGATTATGAACTAGATTCCAGACTTCACCATCTTTTAGGAACAGGAAGAGGGACATGGATCTTACAAAAAGGAAACTGAATGAACAGAACACAAGGGGATTGTACAGAGCTGGAAAAAAGGAGACCAGGATTCTGAGATAAGGCCAGGTGGTATAAGGAAGCCAGGGCCTCAGTAAGGTCCTGAGGTAGATTTTGGGACCGGTGCTGCTTTCCAAGCCTTAGACCATAATTCTGAATTTGGGTTCTGAAACTTAGCCTTGAATTGAGGATATTTCGCTGAGCAAAGGCCCAGAGCTGGTTTTTGGTGCCTAACAGGTGGGCCTCTCACCTCTCGAATGGCTCTGGCCGGTCAATTAGCCAAAGTGGGGAACTTGCGATAGGGAAGGAGACGCTCCTGGCTGGCCAGCTGGACGTGAGCATGCCCACCCTAGGCTGGCGAGATGAAAGTGCTCTCCAGTAGCAGACTTAGGAGGTTTCAGCCCTGTCACCCAGTTCAGTTCAGTATTGTCAACCTGAATTAAATGAGTTCCACTATTGTAGTTCCTTATTGTGCAACCAACATATTTGCATTTTAAAACTCTTAGGTTGAATCCTCAGAAAATGTAAAGATAAAGGCCAAGATCCAGGATAAGGAAGGCAAGTAAAGTTTTGTAGTTCAGGAAAATTAGCCTGTGGCAAGCCCAATCTACCTGCAGGCGCTAGGCATATTTGCTCTTGGTGAGGGGGAAAGGGGTCAGATTGACAAAGTGAAATACTTCTGGAATAACACAATAAACAAGTGTTGATGATCAAGAAGCAAAGCTACCTAGATTCGAATCCTTGAGGTACATTTCACTTGTGTGAATTTGGACATGTTTTTTATTCTCTATACCTATTCCCTCACCTTTAAAATGAAGGTTCCTATATTAACATATTCAGTACTGTCATTAAGATTAAATGTGGTAAGATGCGTAAACACTAAAAAATAATAATAAGGAGATCAGGATTCTAGTTTCAACTCTGGCCACCACCTTGGCCCACAACCTCAGGTGAGTCCCTTTATCAGACTAAGGTTCACTTTTCATCTGTGAACAAGTGGGTTGAATGAAGCTACCTACTGTAGCTCTCAAAAGTCAATGTCTTTATCATGGCCCACAAGGAAGGCCTACACAGTCTTGTCACATGCCTACATCTTCAACTTTGTCACTTACCATTCCCCTGCTCACTTCCCATGTTTCAGCTACATCGATCCTCCTTCTGGTCCCCTACGAGGCTGCACCAGCTTCTACCAATAGCCTATGTCCATATTTGCTGTTCTCGCTGCCTCCATCATTCTGCTCCCTTCACATGACTAGCTCCCTCTCAACCTTCAGTCCTTTAATATCCTTTCCTCTGTGTCCTTCCTCAAACACATTACATAAAGTAAAAGGTCTTGTCCCCAACTCCCAAGGGTTATTTTCTACTGGAGTGCTGTCCAATAAAAATACAACAAAAGCCACAAACAAAACACCTAACTTTACATTTTCTTTTTTCTTTCTTTTTTTTTTTTTTTTTTTTTTGAGACAGAGTTTCACTGTTGTTGCCCAGGCTGGAGTGCAATGGGATGATCTCAGCTCACTGCAACCCCCATTTCCCAGGTTCAAGCGATTCTCCCGCCTCAGCCTCCCAAATAGCTGGGATTACAGGCATGCATCACCACGCCCGGCTAATTTTTAATATTTTTAGTAGAGACAGGGTTTCTTTTTTTCTTTTTTTTTTTTTGGAGACAGAGTCTTACTCTGTCTCCCAGGCTGGAGTGCAGTGGTGCGATCTCGGTTCACTGCAAGCTCCGCCTCCCAGGTTCACACCATTCTCCTGCCTCAGTGTCCCCAGTGGCTGGGACTACAGGTGCCCGCCACCACGCCCGGCTAATTTTTTTGTATTTTTAGTAGAGATGGGGTTTCACTGTGTTAGCCAGGATGGTCTCAATCTCCTGACCTCGTGATCCGCCCACCTCGGCCTCCCAAACTGCTGTGATTACAGGCGTAAGCCACCGCGCCTGGCCAGCGAGACAGGGTTTCTTCATGTTGGTCTGGCTGGTCTCAAACTCCTGACCTCAGGTGACCCGCCCGCCTCGGCTTCCCAAAGTGCTGGGATTACAGGCATGAGGCACCACACCTGGCCCACTTTACATTTTCTAGTAGCCACATTTTAAAAGTTTTTAAAAAGGCAACACCAATTTTAATAATATATTCTCTTTAATCCAATACATCCTAAGTGTCATTTATTCAACATGTAATCAGCATAAAAGTTAAGATACTGTACATTATTTTCATGTGGCCAGTGGCAATGGCTCACACCTGTAATCCCAGCACTTTGGGAGGCTGAGGCTGGCAGATCACCCGAGGCCGGGAGTCAAGACCAGCCTGACCAACATGGAGAAACCCCGTCTCTACTAAAAATACAAAATCAGCCAGGCATGGTGGCGCATGCCTGTAATCCCAGCTACTCAGGAGGCTGAGGCAGGAGAATCGTTTGAACCCGGAAGGCAGTGGTTGTGGTAAGCCGAGATCACGCCATTGCACTGCAGCCTCGGCAACAAGAGCAAAACTCCAACTCAAAAAAAAAAGATATTGTACATTATTTTCATACTAAATCGTTGAAATCCAGTGTGTATTTTACACATGTAGCAGATCTAAATTCGAAACTAGTCACATTTTAAGTGTTCAAGAATCACATGTGCCTAGTGGCTACTATACCCAGCAGTGCAATTGTATAGCATCCTCTGCTATATTCCCTTCCTAGCACTCACCACAATCTGAATGTCTTGTTTACTTATTATCTTGTAACTTCCCACCAGATGCTCCACAAAGGCAAGAATCTTGTCTTGTATTCAGTGTTATATATACTCAGCGGATAGACTGCCTTGAACACAGTAGGTGTTCAATATATATTTGTTGAGCAAATGAATGAACCTTTTCTAGCTTTAACGGGCTAGCCATTCTAGAAATTCCAAGCAGGCATACAATCACTCATTTAATAACTTGCCTATTTCCCTTCATCTTTCACTATCAATTAAACTGTCTTTAAAAGAAAAATCTCTTGGCTATATAGCTCCCCATGCTGAATTGTGCTTTCCCATGATGTCTTAAGTGTCCAGGGTCAATTTCTTGTATGTTGGCTGAGGGAGTGGTATGAAAATAACTGCTAATATTTACTGAATGTTTACTCTTTGGCAAGCATTGTCTAAACACTTTACATTTCTCAACAGCTTCACAACAGCCCTCTGAGGCAGCTACTGTCATTGTCCCCCACTTACAGATGAGGAAACCAACGCACAGAGAAGTTACGTATTTTGTTCAAGGTTACAGCAGCCAGTTAGTAGCAAAACAGAGATTGCCAGCAACCTAGGGGTCCAGACTCACGGTTCTTAATCACCTATTCTTGATTGCAGAGCTGTCCAACAAAAATATAAGCTGAACTATATATGTGATTTTGAATTTTCTAGTAAACACATTAAAATGTCAAGAGGAGCAGTTAAAATTGGTTTTAAACATATTTTATTGGCTGGGTGTGGTGTGTGGTGGCTCATACCTGTAATCCCAGCACTTTGGGAGGTCAAGTGGGAAGAATGCTTGAGGCCAGGAGTTTGAGACCAGCCTGGGCAACATAGCAAGACCCTGTCTCTATAAAAAATTTAAAAATCAGCCAAGCATAGTGATGCCCCGCCTGCAGTCCTAGCTACTTGGGAGGATACCTTAGACCCAGGAGTTTGGGGCTACTGTGAGCAATGATCATGCCACGGCACTCCAGCCTGGGCGACAGAGCAAGATCCTGTCTCTAAATAACAAAATAAAATTTTTAAAATTAAGTATATTTGATTTCACCCATTATCCAAAATATGATCATTTAATCAATATGACCAATAACCAATGTAATTGATATAATCAGTACGACCATGTTATCAATATAAAAATTTTACTTTTTCCATACTAGCCTCCAACCCAAATGTGACTTTACACTTACAGTACTTCTCAATTCAGACTAGTCACATTTCAAGCAATCAACAGCCTATGTGGCTAGTGGCTATCACATTCGGCAATGCAGCTCTACTGCCCCTCACAATGACCCTCCTATGGAATCAAAGCGGGGGAAAAACTTTGGGGTGGAAGTCAGTACGCCTGAGCTCAAATTCCAGCTCCTTGTTTCTGAGTGACTTTGGACAAGTCCTTTCTGCTCTCTAGGTCCCAAACAGTTTCCCCACAAGTATCCTAGCCAAGGGGGACCCTGAGCAAGATTCCTAGAAACTCGTTCCATGCTAGAATTCCCAACATCTCCTCCAAATCGCAGTAAACACAAGCACAGCTTTCCACACTTTAAACCCAGCTTTCATATACATCAGTTTACGGTACAGTCCTCAAACAACCCTACTAAGGCAGTTATTAGTGTCTCCACCATATAGATACAAAAACTTCGTTCAAAGAGGGGGGGAATGACTTGTCCAAAAGCCACACAGCCAGTCAGTGGAGAAGCTGGAGATCAAATCCAAGAGGGATCAGGGCGCTCCCACCGCCGCCACCACCATCACCTCAATGACTGGGGGGACATGAGAGCTGAGAGGACATGGTTGTGAAAAAAGGATAGTCCGGGGTTTCAGAGGAGTTTCAGGGAACCAGGTCCCAGGGTGAGGAAGAGGAGGTGAAGCGTTCAGGTCTTGAGAAGGGATGAATCGAAAGGGCCCAGGAGGGCTTCGGGGAGGAAAGGAAAACGAAGGGCTGAGACCCCGGGTGGCATGAGAAGTTAGAGGGCCCGGGAGTGAGGCGAGAGGAGGTGAGATGAAGGGGCTCTGGCCCCTGCGACCCCTGCCGAGGTGAGAACGCGGTCGCTCGGCCCTCCCTGCCCCTCATACCTGGTAGCTCAGAAGTTCGCCCACGTCCATGGTACCCGGCACAGCAAATACTCCGGTTCCCTGCACTCACTCCCAGACTGCGGGCCCGTCAGCGGCTGCTCCAGCCACACTGCCGTAAAGTGCGGCGAGCGGGGCCGCAGAGCCAATAGGGCAAAAGTGTGCGCGACAAGCGAGGCGGCCACACCGCGGTAAAAGGACGCGCCGCCGTAAAGCGCGCTGCATTTGGAACAGGGTTGCTTCCGCCTGGAGCCTGAGGGGGCGGGGGCGGAGGCTTAGAGGAGGGATGGGAGGGGAGAGCAGGGAGCAGAAGAAACCAAACTTGAAGGGGTTCCCCCCATGTCCAGGGCGGAGCGCCGGGTGCTTGGTGTGTGCTCTCGCGAGCTTCCAGTCATTTATCCTCATTTCACAGAAAATGAAACTGACGCTGCCAACTGCACCTTCCGGCACTTTACACATTAGCCACATGTGGCTACCTAGCGCTTGAGATATGGCTACTCTGAAGTGAGATGTGCCATAAGTGTAAATAAAATTCACACCAGATTTCTAAGACTTTTATTGATTACAGGTTGAAATGATATTTTGGATATATTGGGTCAAATTCATATATTATAAAATGATTTTTACCTGTTTCTCTTTACTTCTTAAATGTGGTTGGTAGAAAATTTTTAATTACACATATGGCTCTCATTTGTGGTTCCCACTAATTTCTGTCAGGTGGTACTGGCTCAAAAAGTGGCTTGTCCCAAGGCTATACAACTATTACTGGCTGAGAAACTGTTGGTGATCACATGTCCCTCTCTAGGCTTGTGTCTGTTCATCCATGCAAAGTCTAACGGTCACTAGATGATTGCTACCCAGGTGATATAAAAAGGTTTCTGGAGGAGAAAGTTAAACAAGATCAGAGTGCACCTGGGACTTAAGGCTCCGTCTTCAAAGGAAATTAAACCTCCTTCCATAAGCCCCTGCCCTTTACATTTATACTTATATTTATATATTATATTTATATGCCCTTCATATTTATAATTTTGGTCCCCATCCCATCTCCACTGGCTCCAATTTACAGAAATTATTCTTATTCCTCAAAATGACGAATCCTTTCCCCTTCTGCCTGGCCATCAGCCCCACACCTCATCCAACTCTCTCATCTTTCAGGTCTCAAATGTCACTTTCTTAGAATGGCTTCTTCAACTCACCCTCAGTCCAAGCAAGCAACCTCTGTCCTCATTATTCTTTTTCCAAGTACCTTCTCCACTACATATATATATCTCAGTCTATCATTTTGTGCTTAATGGTTAACTATTTGTTTCTTGACAGCCTCATTTACTGGACTGCAAGCTCCATGCAAGCAGGACATGTGTATGTCATGTTCACTGTATCCCCCGAGCCTAGTACAGTACCTGGTAGAGGGCGAGGTTTCATAATGGGCCTTGTGTGCCATGGTAAAGAGATTGGATTTTGACTAGGCGTGGACGGGCGTGGTGGCTCATGCCTGTAATCCCAGCATTTTAGGAGGCCAAGGTGGGCAGATCACTTGAAGTCAGGAGTTTGAGACCAGCCTGACCACCATGGTGAAACCTCGTGTCTACTAAAAATTACAAAAATTAGCTGGGCATGGTGGCACGTGCCTCTACTTGGGAGGCTGAAGCAGGAGAATCGCTTGAACCCAGGAGGCAGAGGCTGTAGTGAGCTGAGATTCCACCACTGCACTCCAGCCTGGGTGACAGAGCAAGACTCTGTCTCAAAAAAAAAAAAAAAAAAAAGAGAGAGAGAGAGAGGGAGAGAGGTTGGATTTTATGCTAACAGCATAAGGAAAGTTTTAAGCAAGGTAGTTTTGTGATTGGGCTTATGTTTTTAAAGGATCACCTATGCAATCTGCATTGAATTGAGTTTATTTGGGTGTCTTCTCCCCTCCTACTTATATTCTATCAGAAGATAGACTGTGCTGGGCCGGGCGTGGTGGCTCATGCCTGTAATCCCAGCACTTTGGGAGGCCGAGGCGGGCAGATCACGAGGTCGGGAGATCAAGATCATCCTGGCCAACATGGTGAAGCCCCGTCTCTACTAAAATGCAAAAAATTAGCCGGGTGTGGTGGCACGCGCCTGTAGTTCCAGCTACTTGGGAGACTGAGGCAGGGGAATAGCTTGAACCAGGGAGGTGGAGGTTGCAGTGAGCTGAGATGGCGCCACTCCAGCCTGGCGACAGAGCAAGACTACGTCTCAATAAAACAAACAAACAAACAAAAAGAATATAGACTGTGCCTTGTTCAGGTAGACAGGAAAGAGTAATGGTGAGGGTGTACCCTTCAGACTGAGCCCCCTGTGTTCTAGTTCATGGTATGTTAATGCCAACTTGCATAGACAGGTTTACAAAAGCCCATGGTTAAATTTGCAGGAAACTTGCAAGCTGATTGACACCAGGTTGATAGCTTGAAATCAGCCATGCTAGGAGTATTTATACAATGTAAATCAGCAAATGCTACAAATCAGGGTTGTTAATGTTGTGTTTCCAGAGAGCCACTTGTAGGGTTTTTTTGTTTTTTTGTTTACTTTTGAGACAAGCTCAGGCTTTATCACCCAGGCTGGAGTGCAGTGGCGGGATCTCAGCTCACTGCAACCTCCCCATCTCAGGCTCAAGCCCACCTCAGCCTCCCAAATAGCTGGGACTACCGGCGTGTGCCACCGTGCCTGGTTTATTTTGTTGTTGTTGTCATTGCTGCTGTTGTAGAAATGGAGTTTCACCATGCTGCCCAGGGTGGTCTCAAACTATGAGCTCAAGCAATCCGCCGGCCTTGGCCTCCCAAAGTGCTGGGATTACAGGCATGAGCCACTGCACCCAGCTGAGCCAGTTGTTAAACATCTACCAACACACCCTGATTCTGGTTCTAGTGGAAATTCCACCACATCTAGCTATGGGTCCTTGGGTAACTTACTTTCTCTGTCTCTAAATTACACTTTCCTTATCTGTAACATGACTCATTCATTCATTCATTCAGCAAGTATTTACTGGGAGCCTACTCAATGCTAGGCAAAATTCTGGGCTGTGAGGATACACAAGTTTATAAAACAAAGCTCCTGCCTTCTGGAAACCTACATTCTAGTTTGGGAGAAAACCTCATAGAGAAAATGTTGATATCAGTCTTATTTTACAGATGTGGAAACAGTGGCAAGGAACTTCACCTCTACATACCTGATTTTCACCTGCAAAGTGAAGATTCAACCAAATCTACCTCATAAGGTTATGGAGGGTTGACATGAAATGCTATATGCAAAGCACTTGGCACAGCACCTGGCACAGAAAAGTGCTGAATGTCTTAGATTAATATTATAAGGAGCGAGCTGACAGCTGGACACGGTGGCTCACGTCTGTAATCTCAGAGTTTTGGGAGACCAAGGCGGGTGGATCCCTTGAGCCCAGGAGTTCAAGACTAACCTGGGCAACATAGTGAGACCCTGTCTCTACAAAAAAATAGGGAAAAAAAATTAGCTGGATGTGGTGGTGTGTGCCTGTAGTCTCAGCTACTCAGGAGGCTGAGGCTGGAGAATCACTTGAGCCCAGGAGGCAGAGGTTGCAGTGAGCCAAGATTGCACCACTGCACTCCAGCCTGGGTGACAGAGTAAGACCCTGTCTCCAAAAAAAAAAAAGGGGGGGGGTTGAGTGGGAGGGGGGCAAAGGAGAGGGCAGGAAGAATGAAATAATTCCTTATAACCTTTCCTTTTTAGGCATTCAGTCTTGTCTGTTTTTGTAGAGACCAGTTCTAAAACATAGAATTATAAGGCAAAAATCCTGTAAGAACCAGGTTTGGTGAGCACCCTGAACTGGGGGTAATGTGCTCTGCTAGAGGTTTCCCTGAGAAAGTAACATCTGGACAGGGGTTTAAAGGGGAAGAAGGGTTTACCAAGAATATACGGCAGGAGAATGGGGACCCAGGCAGAGGGAACCGCATGAGCAAAGACGAGGCAATTGGACCCTTCCTTGTGGAGAGAGCTTCAAATGTGTGGAAGAAATGATGGACAGTAGGCAAAAGAGGCTGGCTGGAGAAGCTCATGAAGAGGGTTAAGAGATTTAGCAAATAAAAATACAGGACACCCAGTTAAATCTGAATTTCAGACAAACAATGAATTTTTTATAAATTTGTCTCATGCAATATGTAATACCATACTAAAAATTTTTTGTTGCCTATCTGAAATTCAGAATTAAATGGGCATTATTTATTTTATCTGGCAACCCTAATCTTGGAGACACTTGAATGCCAGATTAAGATATTTTCATTTTATCTTGATGAGAGGGTCCATTAATAATTCTTTGGGAACCCCCAGGGATGAGACTTGGGGCACTCACTCTTCAGGTCTCAGCCTAATCACACACATCAGAGGAATCTTTCCTGACCACAAGATTTAAGACAGTTCCTTCCCTTCAAGATTCTCTATCAGCATTCCTGATTATTATTATCTTCAGAACACTTATTGTTTTTGTTTTTATATTTGTTTGCTTTTTACTCATTTGGGGACTGCTTTCCCTTCCAGATTCTAAGCTCCAGAAGGCCAAACATTGCATCATTTACCACAGTAACCTCAGAACCTAACACAGTACCTGGCGCTTAATTGGTACTCACTAAATAGTTGTTGATTTAATAAATGAACCAATTAATCTACTGATTGATGCATTAATTCCTGGTCATAATAATTTCAAATACCTTCAAATTCTCACCCAAGGGCCAGGTGTGATGCCTCCTACCTATAATCCCAGCACTGTGGGAGACCAAGATAGGAGGATCACTTGAGGCCAGGAGTCTGAAACCAGCCTGAGCAACAAAGTAAGACCCGGTCTCTACAAAATAAAAATAAAAATATCAGCTGGGTGTGGTGGCATGTGCCTGGAATCCCAGCTACTCAGGAGGCTGAGGTGGGAGGATTGCTTGAGCCCATGATGTTGGGGCTGCAGTGAGGCAAGATCACACCACTGCACTCCAGCATGGGCAACAGAGGGAGACCCTGTCTCAAAAAACTCTGTTTTTACTTCTCACCCAAAATCCTAACAATGTGACTATATCAATTTTAAAGATTAAAAAAAAAGAATGCTCAAAAGAGCTATGTGCTATGCACCAAGCAGAATGAAATCGTGACGATAATGATTTCAGAGTGGCATCCAGGAGGGAGTTGGGAGAAGAGCACCATTCAAGAAGCCAACTGCTGGGCTGTAACCTTTTAAAGAAATGTGGAAGAATTACCCCTTCCAGAAAGCTTTTAAATAGCCATCGGCTGCCTAGGTTCCTTAAACTTCACGCTTTAGATGCTCCAAAGTGTCATCAGAGTCACCTTCTCCATTTTTCATTGCCCAGTAAATCATTTATTGGAACAGCCTTTAAGAAAATATTCTCAAAAAAAAAAACACTCATAAAATATATTTGTCATCTATATTGAGCTCCTACCCTACAGTCTTGGGTTGATTTGAAACATACAACACTGCCGAAGAAATCCTGACTCTTCCAATCAGTGCCTGAATGGGTGGGGAAGAGTTACAGAGTGGACAATGGAAAGGGGAACCTGTTTTCTGGGGAGCAGAATGCAATTTCTGGGGCTCAGGAAGAGTCTGTTCCCTCTGCTTCCTATTCCCAACATCCAGGTCCATGAGTCCCCTGTACTGTCATATTTTTAAATAATTGTGATAACTGAGATCTGGAGTTTAGCTACTTGCCCATAGTCATAGTTAGTAACTGGCAAGACTCCAATCCAAGTCCATCTGACTATGCATTTCACAGTAGGGATTTGGGCTCAGTTAACCTTTCAAATAGTACTGACACTTACGATCCAAGCACAGGAGATTACTGACTGCTGACGAGTAATTATCTCTCCCAGCAGGCATAGATCTCACTTAGACACAAGGAGAATTTATGTCCCTAGACAAACTGTGAGCCACGTACAAACTCAATAGTCATGGATATGCAATGAAAAGGAATAATTTGGTGTGGGAGGGAAAGGGAATCTGAGGTATGATAAAGGAATTGTGATTGTGTTAAGAGTCCTCATCTTTTAAAGATACATACTAAAATTTATGTATGAAATAATATGATGACTAGAATTTGCTCCAAAATTGTCAGAGGTGGGAGAGGTATGGATTTGAGTGGAAGTATAGATGAAAGAATTATCGGTAAGTTGTAATTGTTGAAGGTGGGTGACAGATACATTGGAGCTCATTTTACTATTCTTCTGGAAATGGGATGGCAGCAGCAATTCCAAGAACAACAACAGCAAGAAGAATAAGAGAGATCATGTTTTCCTGGGGCTCTCTCTTAGAAAGAAGGGAGAAGGAATGCTGGTAAGGACCAACTGTGCCCATTGCACAAAGAAATTATTCCATGGCCAAGAATGTTGAGCTGTAGAGCAGCCTGGGAAGCATGACAAAACCCCATCTCTACAAAAAATACCAAAATTAGCCAGATGTGGTTGTGCACGTCTGTAGTCTTAGCTACTTGGGAGGCTGAGTAGGAGGATCGCTTGAGCCTGGGAGGTGGAGGCTGCAGTGAGCCGCGATTGTACCACTGCACTGCAGCCTGGGCAATAGAGACCCTATCTCAAAAAAAAAAAAAAAAAAAAAAAAAAAAAATGTTGGGCTGTCAACCCCGAGAAAGCCAATTTTAAAACAGAAATAATAAAAAACGATATTGAGCTGGAAAAACCATGAAACCAGACTCACGATGAGTCATAAGAGTCAAAGAAATTGCATAAACCCCTAATTCTGAGAAGTGCCACTCATTAGTGCCCCATACCAACGACTGTCATGAGTCAGACCTTTCAGAGATGCTTAATATGAAAGGACAGGGAGAACTATTTGTGCTCCATTTGGGGCCAAAGGACATTGGTCAAGACCACTTTTGGCTTGGGAAGTAAGCAGATTCCTTAGCTAGTGAGCTGAATTGGTTGCTTATTACACAGCCTTGGCACTAAGTATGTGTATTAGTTATCTATTGCTGTGTAACAAGTTATTCCAAAACTTAGTGGCTTAAAAAAAACTAAGAACATGTATTATGTTACACAATTTTGGTGAACCAGGAATTTAGAAGCAGCTTAGCAGGATAGTTCTGGCTCAGGGTCTCTCATAAAGTTGTAGTCACGATGTCGTTCACTTCCAGGACGGCTCACCCACATGGCAAGCAAGTTGTACTGGTTGTTGACTGGGGACCGCAATTCCCTGATGCATAGGTCTCCTTACCAGGCTGACTGAGTGTTCTCACGTGGCGGCTGACTTCCCCCAAAGCAGGTGATCCAAGAGAGAACAGGACAGAAGTCACAGTATCTTTTGTGATCTAGCCTCAGAATTCACAGTCCATTATTTCTATGATATCCTATGGAGTACACAACACAGGCCTGTTCATTATGGGAGGGAACCACACAGGACATGAATACCAGGAGGTGAGATTCACTGGGACCATCCTGGAAGTGGAGGCTTCAACTCCGGCCAAGCCTTTAGGTGACTGCAACCTCATGAGACATACGAAACCAGAATCACCCATCTAAGCCATCCCTAAATCCCTAATTCACAGAAACGGTGAGATAATAAATGCTTTTTGTTGTTTTAACCGCCTACGTTTTAGGCAATTTATTGTGCAGCAAGAGATATACAAAGTCCAAGCAGGTTAGGTACCAAAAAGTGACAATTCTATCATTGGTAGCCGCTGTGACCTATTGATAAACAGAGAAATTGATAAACACCAATTAGATGCCCTGAATCATTCCCAGCAGCTATCAGCGAAATTAACACCAGCAACAGTGAAAGCAAAGAATGTTCTAGCACCCCAGATTGGGAAGAGGGGTAGCTGTTAAACTCACATCTTCTCAGGGAGACTCATTATGCACATGAATATATGAGAAGCCCTGTGCAGTCTTGTAGGAAGAAAACTCTTTAACTGTTTCACCCAATGTTTTCCAAACCCATTTGATAACAGAAGCTATTTTTCATCTAACACCTATTAGCATCCTGTGGAACTAGTGTTATGAAATACACACCTTAAGAAAAACTGATCTACCTCAACCTCAGAAGTTTCAGAAAATTACGCATCTTTTTCCTGTTCTTTCATTTTCTTAAAAATAAACCTGACATTGAAAACATAGAAATCACAAGTTTTTGTTTAGAAAAAAATTAGTCAGATGTGGTGGTGCACACATGTAGTCCCAGCTACTTGGGAGGCTGAGGTAGGAGGATGGCTTGAGCCTGAAAGGTCAAGGCTACAGCTAGCAGTGCCACTGCACTCCAGCCTGGGCAACAGAGTGAGACCTTGTCTCTAAAGTAATTAATTAAATGCCTATGTATATATTTAAAAGATCTAAATTTTTCCAAGCCTGACCTTCTGAGCACATACATGATTCTACATTGATGTTCATTAACTTTCTCTGACTCAAGAGCTTCCACATGCACCAGTAAAAGAATCTGAGCCCAGCTGTCATGAACAACCATGTTCTTTCTGCATGTGCTTAAGCTCGTGTATACTCCTGCCTCATGTATACTCCTCTCCAGGGGTTCTCTGCTCAGGTGCTGCGTTGGTATCTGCAGCCCCCATGTCACTTGAAAGGGGAGCCTCACCCCTGCCACTGCTGCCCTACCTAGGGCACTGCTCCCAGGCACTTCAGTAGCTGCAGGACCCTAAAGGGGCATGGCCTTCTGCTTGGGTGCCCATAGCAGCAGAGCCGTACTGTGCCCTGTAGAAACATGGAGTACAGGCAGCCATCCTCAGTGCTGAGTTACATTTGTCTGGGCACCAAGGCAGTTCTGCTTCTACCCTGTTTCTCACCTCTGCTGTCCACAACATCTCACCCTAGGTGGGTTAGATTTCATCCCTGAATCGGACCAGGCAGCAGATACTGTCTGGTCCTCTCAATTCCCAGTTTACCCTCAAATGCCTCAAAGGCACACACACAAGCCTCAAAGATTCTTTCTGTTCCCGTCATTACCTTCTCCCTCTTTCTTCCCTTCCCCCTCCTCCTCTTTTCCCTCCTGTACTCCTTTTCCTTCTCCTCCTCTTCTTCACCATCCCCCATTACCTGCTCTGATGGAGCATTAATCCGTCAGACCCCAAGCCCTATTCCAAGCCCTGCTGGGAACCCCTCTCCAAATCTTGAGTAAAGAAAATGAAAAGGTGGGTGCGATGGCTCATGCCTGTAATCCCAGCATTTTTGGAGGCTGAGGCAGGAGGATCACTACCATCTTGGGCAGTATGGCAAAACCCCATCTCTACAAAAAAATACAAAAATTTTACCCCCTATCCAAATTTCACCTAAAGAAGTTTGTGGTGGTGGTCTCTGACTAGTGAAATATGGATGACTTTTATTTTGTTCCTTTTTACTTATTTGTATTTCCTCAATTTCTACCATGAACAAGTATTAGAGAAGTCAACAATAAAAGAAATATATTAAATCTGTATCTATAAAAGTAAGTAATGAAAATAATTTTTGGCGAGGTATGGTAGTTTATGCCTGTAATCCTAACACTTTGGGAGGCCGAGGTGGGTGGATTGCTTGAACCCAGGAGTTCCACACCAAGCTGGGCAACATGGCAAAACCCTGTCTCTACTAAAAATAGAAAAAATTAACCGGGCATCATGGCACACACCAGTAGTCCCAGCTACTGGGGAGGCTGAGGTGGGAGGGTCACCTGAGCCCAGGAAGCTGAGGCTGCAGTGAGCCGTGGTCGCACCACTACACTCCAACCTGACTGATGGGTATGAGATCCTGCCTCAAAAAAAATAAAAAATAAAAAAATAGGAAAAGAAAATACATGTTTTTATCTCCATGGTATTTCTTAAAGTGATCTGTAATGCTTACACTTTGGGTTTTGTAAAATCACACACATCAGCCCCCACAGGATGCACATTCCCCTCCAGCACATCTCTAATCATCTTATTTCTTTCTGCAAAAAAGCAACCACTGTTGATATTTTAGGAATAGGTTTTTATAGAGCTTGTTACATTTTATATTTATTTATATTTATGTTGTATGTTTTTATTTATACCACCATATTATTCCAGAAAGGATTTAAGATTGCTGACAAAGATATGTAAAGCACAACAAGGTGGTATAAATGAAAACAAGACATAAGAAAAAGAAAAGTTGGTCGGGCGCAGTGCCTCATGCCTGTAATCCCAGCACTTTGGGAGGCTGAGACAGGTGGATCACCTGAGGCCAGGAGTTTCAGACCAGACTGGATAACATGGTGAAACCCTGTCTCTACTAAAAATTCAAAAATTAGCCGGGAATGGTGGTGGGTGCCTGTAGTCCCAGCTACTCTGGAGTCTGAGGTTGAACCCCGGAGGCGGAGGTTGCAGTGAGCTGAGATCGTGCCACTGTACTCCAACCTGGGTGACAGACTGAGACACCATATCAAAAAAGAAAATAAGGCCAGGTGCGGTGGCTCATGCTTGCAGTCCCAGCACTTTGGGAGGCCGAGGTGGGTGAATCCCTTGAGGTCAGAAGTTCAAGACCAGCCTGGCCAACATGGCAAAACGCTGTCTCTACTAAAAATACAAAAACTTAGCTAAGCATGGTGGCAGACACCTGTAATCCCAGCTACTTGGGAGGCAGAGGCAAGAGAATTGCTGGAACCCAGGAGGTGGAGGTTTCAGTGAGCTGAGATTGCACCATTGCACTCCAGCCTGGGTGACAGAGCGAGACTCTGTCTCCAAAAAAAGAAAGAAGGAAAACCTCGGAGAAGAGCATAAAACAGAGACAGAAGTGGAGCTAATACAAAAACGCTTGCAGGGAATCCTGTTGGTGTGATCTGAGGAGGTCACGAGTTGGTTTTAAGGTACTAATGAGCAAATATGAAAACAGAACTTTGTCCATTAATTAACTGATCCCTCCTACTTAACCAGCTCATCTACTGGTTTTCAAATTATGCGCCTGTAGACTACTTCTGTGAACTGGACCCAGCCATTCTACCACCAAAATCCAGTAGCGGAGAACTGGTGGTCTTAGGCCAATCATGGGAGGGAAGGATGGAAGGGAGAAGTACCTTCATTTGTGATTATTCTCCAGTGCACTTCCCCAACTTTTGCACCTGTTTCCAATTTTTATGGTGGAGCCCAGTACAAGATGTCATTTGATTTCGTATAAAGTTATATATTTACTCATTTTAACATTAATTTATCACTATTTTATGGTAGTATGCAAGAGAGACAATGATGTCAAGGTACTTCTTGGCTGGGCACGGTAGCTCATGCCTGTAATCCCAGCACTTTGAGAGACTGAGGTGGGTGGATCACTTGAGGCCAGGAGTTGGAGACCAGCCTGGCCAACATGGTGAGATCCCGTCTCTACTAAAAATACAAAAATTAGTGAGGCATGGTGGCATGCGCCTGAAATCCCAGCTACTCGGGAGGCTGAAGCAGGAGAATCACTTGAACCTGGGAGGCAGAGTTTGCAATGAGCTGAGATCACGTCACTGCACTCCAGCCTGGGCAACAGAGTAAGACTCCGTCTCAAAAAAAAAAAAAAAAAAAAAAGTACTTCTTCATCACCATCTGAAAAAGCTGAGGAACACCCAGTCCAGGCTGTCTGTGAGGATTCAGTTGAGCAGCCATGTTTGCACACCCACAGTGTACCAAGTGTTGTGCTAGGCAGAGTGAAAGATTTAAAAATGAGTACAAAAAAAGCATGTCTTCTAGGAACCTACCATCTAATGCAGCAGATCAATACATCTTTATTTATTTAATTATTATTATTATTGGTCACTGTGATTTATTTTTGAACTATTTCCCCTGTAGTTTCTTAATATAAAAACTAGGGAATCAAGACTTTTAATTGCATTTATTCCACAAATATTAATTGAAGGCCTACAACGTGAAAAGCAGCCTTGGCTACATGTTGCACATATTCTGGAGTCAAAATCCTAGCTCTGCAGGCTGTAGCTGTACAAACCTAGGAAAGCCACTTTCTCTCTGAGACTCTTTTCTGCCTTCTATAAAATGTGGATGAAAATATTATATTATTCGAGTTATCTACTGTAATAAACAACAAAATCGATGTTTATTTCTTGCTTATGCAACAGTCTAATGTAGACGCTTGGCATGTGGCCTTCCACATGTCAGGTCAGGCATCCAGGTTCTTTCCACTTTGTGGCTTTACTGTCCTTTAGGACCTTGAAGACTTTTGCTTCCAATCTGCGGTGGGAAAAGAGCACATGGAGGATCCTGTGAGAGGTATATAGCCTGCAAGTGGTGTATTTTACTCCCTCATCCTGTCACCCAGGAAGCAGTCCTAAGGACAAGGAAGGTTAGGAAATGTAGTCTCTCCACGGGCCCACGAAGAAGAGGGAGTGGTGAGAGAAAGCACCTTTGTGGAGCAGAGAGGAGGCTGGGACCCGGGGAGTGAGGGGAGAGTGGGATGAGGGGAGGAGGCAGGAACTGGCCCACTGAGGCCTGATAGAGTGGAGCAAATAAGTTGGGTCTTCACAGTGGCTCACACCTGTAATCCCGGCACTTTGGGAGGCTGAGGCGGGTGGATCACCTGAGGTCAGGAGTTCAAGACCAGCCTGGCCAACATGGTGAAACCCTGTCTCTATTAAAAATACAAAAATCAGCTGGGAGTGGTGGCGGGTGCCTGTACTCCTAGCTACTCAGGAGGCTGAGGCAGAAGAATCGCTTGAACCTGGAAGGAGGAGGTTGCAGTGAGTCGGCATCGTGCCATTGCAGTCCAGCGTGGGTAAAAGAGCGAAACTCCCTCTAAAACAAAACAAAACAAACAAACAAAAAAACCCAAAGAACTTGGGTCTTTACTCCAAAGAGCAGAGGGAAGCCATCAGCGGGCTTTAAGTCAAAGCCTGTGTCTGATAGAAGAGATGCTGCCAGCGCCTCCTCGCCCACACCCCCTGACCCTCACACTTAAGTGTGCACTGGGCAGACTTCCAATTGCCAGCACTGTGTCTTTTTTTTTTTTTCTTTTTCTTTTTAAAGACAGAGTCTCCCTCTATCACCCAGGCTGTAGTGTAGTGGCGTAATCTTGGCTCACTGCAACCTCTGCCTCCCTGGTTCAGGTGATTCTCCTGCCTTAGCCTCCCGAGTAGCTGGGATTACAGGTACCCGTCACCACTCCCAGCTGATTTTTGTATTTTTAGTAGAGACAGGGTTTCACCATGTTGGTCAGGCTGGTCTTGAACTCCTGACCTCAGGTGATCCACCTTCCTTGGCCTCCCAAAGTGTTGGGATTACAGGTGTGAGCCACTGCGCCCAGCCCACTGTGTCTCGTTACCTAAAGACTTTCTTTAACAACTCTGGAGCACACTCTTCCCGCCTGTGAAGCAGGCCAGAGGTGCCTGAGAATGAACACCCCCACCCCCATAGGACTCAGTAGATAAATACCCGGCTCCCCCACTCCACAGGCAGGAGAACTCCCAGGGCTCCCAGAGGTCTGGTGGAATCAAGCCCCCATTATCCACAGTGTAACCTGCTCGATAACCCTTTTCCTGGCTGCCTACCCCTCCCTGTCTTCCTTTCCCACTCCCCTACTTCCAGGTGTTTCCTGGGATGGCCATGCAAATAAATTCTGTACATCCAATTCCTTATCTCAGGCTTTTAGGTGAACTCATATAAGATAGTCTATAAGGAGAATGAATTTGCCGGGCGCAGTAGCTCAAGCCTGTAATCCCAGCACTTTGGGAGGCCAAGGCGGGCAGATCACCTGAGGTCAGGAGTTCAAGACCAGCCTGGCCAACATGATGAAACCCCATCTCTGCTAAATATACAAAAATTAGCTGGGTGTGGTGGTGCACACTGTAATCCCAGCTATTTGGGAGGCTGAGGCAGGAGAATAGCTTGAACCTGGGAGGCGGTGGTTGCAGTGAGCCGAGATTGTGCCATTGCACTCCAGCCTGGGCAACAAGAGTCCGTCTCAAAAAAAAAAAAAAAAAAGAAGAAGAAGAAGAAGAAGAAGGAGGAGGAGTTTGAGAGCAGCAGAGGAGGATGGGGTAGACCAACTGTTGAGGCAGGAAATGCTTGGGGACTTGAACTGAGTAATGCTGGACATAAAGGAAAGGGCAGGTGAAATCAATAGGACCAAGGGATGTAGCAGATGTACAGGGAAAGGAAGAGGATGATGCGACGGCTGCCTCCTGGGCTTTTGTCCTCCCTAGAAGAGAGGGGAAGGGGAAGGGTCAATAATACATATGTTAATTTTTTTGTGCGTGTCACAGAACAGCTTGTAACCACCAGATTTTCTGCAACTCTCTTCTGTCTTCTTGCCCTGCCTTGACTCACCAGACTCTAGAACAACGTAGCTGCCATCGTCCGGGGAAGCCTGCGTTTTCTCCTGCAGGGCAGGATCCAATAACAGTGTTCTCATCCAATAAAGGAGGCTGGCGCACAGGGACAAAATATTGAATTAAAAACAATACCAGAGTCGCTGAGCTTGCGCCACCCCTGAACTGCCTGTGCATGCCTTTGCTCTGCAAATTGGTAATGGGAGCCCCAGGGAAATACTGTTCAGGAGAGGGGGCGGAAGGCAGGCACGCAGAGCAGGGAAGCAAAGTCAACTCTTAGCCACAGTCGGCCAAGCCAACGCCAGGGAGTACAGCAATAATTCAGCACCCAGAAATCCAACCCTGAGCTCTGGGCCCTGGCCTTGGTGCTGGCACCGTGAATCTGCCTTCCAGAGGCAGGAGGATGCAACGGTTACACACAGAGCTCTGAGCTCAGGCCTGAGATGCAGCCTGCCTCCACCATACTGGTTGACTCTGTGACCTTGACTAAGTCCTCAGACACTCTAATCTTATCTATTTATTTATTTATTATTTTTGAGATGGAGTCTCGCTCTGTCGCCCAGGCTGGAGTGCAGTGGCCCGATCTCAGCTCACTGCAAACTCTGCTTCCCAGGTTCAAGCAATTCTCTGCCTCAGCCTCCCGAGTAGTTGGGATTACAGGCGCCTGCCACCATACCTGGCTAATTTTTTGTATTTATAGTAAAGATGGGGTTTCAACATCTTGGCCAGGTTGGTCTTGTATTGCTGACCTTGTGATCCACCTGCCTCGGCCTCCCAAAGTGCTGGGATCACAGGCGTGAGCCACCGCGCCCAGCCTCGAATCTCAATTTTTTGGTGGTTGTTCCAAGGCTTAGCACATGGTAGTGCTACACTCAGCACTTATTTAATCCTAACAGCCTCTTTATTTCCATTTTACAGATGATGGAGCCAAGGCTCAGAGGAGTTAAGTAGCTTGTCTGGGTCACACAGCCAGGTGTAGTCAGATTTTGGACCAAGGCAATGTGACCGATGCATGTACCCTCCGCTATGGTCCAAATATTTGTGTCCCCTGAAACTCATATGTTGAAACCTTATCCCCAGTGTGATGGTATTAAGAGGTGGGGGCCTTTGGGAGGCTTGACACCCTCTTTATTTCTTCTATCAGCCAGAATAGGCTGCAAAAATGAAACCACCAATCCAGCTGGTTAACAGTGAGAAAAATGTATCAACTCAAAGATTAAGTTCCGTGGTATGGTGGCTGTAGCAGTCATTCATTCAGCGGCTTAATGATGTCCTTCCCGTCTTCCCACTGAGTCATCACCCATGTATTAGTTCCATCTGTGTAGTCACAAGGCAGCTGCCACAGTTCTAGGCATCACGCACGCGTGTGACCATGTCCTGCAAAAGAGGAGGGGCTTTCTCTTTCAAAAAACAAACCACAAAAACTGGGCACAATGGCTCATGCCTATAATCCCAGCACTTTGGGAGGCTGAGGTGGGCGGATTGCTTCAGCCTAGGATTTTGAGACCAGCTGGGGCAAAATGACAAAAACCTCCCCTCTACAAAAAAATACAATAAATTTGCTGGGTGTGGAGGTGCACACCTTTAGTCCCAGCTACTCAGGAGGCTGAGGGGGGAGGATCACCTGCACCTGGGAGGTTGAGGCTGCAGTGAACAGTGATTGTGCCACTGCAGCACTGGGTGACAGAGTGAGATCCTGTTTAATAAAAAGAAAACAAACAAAAAAGTATTTTCCAGAGGTCCCCGAGCAAACATTCCTCTTATTTCATTCATCAGAATTGTTCTCATTCCTGTTTCAAAACCAGCCACTTACAAGGGAATTTGAACCTCATGAATGTCTTGGTAAAGCCCATGGCTCTTTATAGGAGGATAGATTACCAACTCCCCCAAAATTTTGGCTCTATTAGAAAGGAGAGGCCGGGTGCGGTGGCTCATGCCTGTAATCCCAGCATTCTGAGAGCTGAGGCAGGCAGATCGCCTGAGGACAAGAGTTTGAGACCAACCTGGCCACATGATGAAACCCCATCTCTACTAAAAATACAAAAATTAGCCAGGCATGGTGGTGGGCGCCTGTAATCCCAGCTACTTGGGAGGCTGAGGCAGGAGAATTACTTGAACCAAGGAGGCAGAGGTTGCAGTGAGCCGAGATTGTACCATTGTACTCCAGCCTAGGTGACAAGAGCAAAAGTCTGTCACACACAGAAAAAACAAAAATAAAAAAGAGAAAGGGGACAGTGTCTGGTTTGGGTAAGCAAACAAAAATGTATGCAAATCCTCTCCATTTATCTTCTCACTCCCAAAACCCTCTCTTCCTAAATTGTTGCCTTATTTCTCTATCATTTAACATTTTACTCCCCCTTTCAGGACCAACTCAAATGTCACCTCTGACAGGCAGCCTTCCCTGACTTCCTCCTTTTGGATTAATTGTTGTCTTCATGGTTCTTCCAGGGAACATGGCACATGCTGCTGCTTCTGTGGCTTTTTTTTTTTTTTTTTTTTTTTTTTTTTTTTTTGAGACTGAGTTTAACTCTTTTCGCCCAGGCTGGAGTACAATGGCGTGATTGGCTCACTGCAACCTCCACCTCCCGGGTTCAAGTGATTATTCTGCCTCAGCCTCCCGAGTAGCTAGGATTACAGGAGTGCACCACCATGCCTGGCTAATTTTGTATTTTTAGTAGAGATGGGGTTTCACCATGTTGGCCAGGCTGGTCTCGAACTTCTGACCTCAGGTGATCTGCCCGCCTCGGCCTCCCAAAGTGCTGGGGTTACAGGCATGAGCCACCGTGCCTGGCCCTGTGGCCTTTTTATCACATGATTGTGGAGAGAGGTCAGGCTTTAGAGCAACTAGACCCAGGTTCAAATCCCAGGTCTTCCACTTACTTCATGGGGAACTTGGATATGTCGTTTCTCCTCTTCAAGCTTCGGTTTCCTCCTCTGCAAAAGTCTACATTCTTTTTAGGGCAGTTTGGAGAATCAAGGTAGACACTGTGTCTGGGATTATTGTCAAGGGAGGGAGGGAAGGAAGAAGGAAGGAAAGAAATGATCAGGCTGTCCCAGAAAAAAGTCAACTCTCAGCAAAAAAAAAAAAAAAAAAAAAAAAAGTCACTCCAAGGTGCTGACCAGACAGCCCCTCACCCTGAAGTTCCCCTCCCCCGGGTTCTCCCAAGAAAGTCATTTTTCATCCCCAAAGTCATTTGGCTTAGAGAAAGGGGAGAGAGGCAGTGGCAGGGTCTGTATTGTGCCTGCCCTGCCACCATCCATCACCCAGCCGACAGAAACTCACCTCCCACAAATAAAGTTATGACAAGCGTCCCCAACCCATTCTTTCAGCTGTCGCCTCCCTGTTTCCATCATCTCTGACATTATAAGCCATCAGCCAAGCTGTTTGTCACGCCTCTGACAGGGCCTTGGCAATGCAGGCAGGAGGGCTGTGCTGAGGTATGGCTGGACTCCGGGGTGCATGTCCCACCCCCGCCTGACATTGGTGATCGTGAGCTATGTCACAGGTGCTCCCAAAAAGGGTTTCTCCCCTGTGGAGCAGGAGTCCAGAGGTGGAGCAGAACTGGAAGGGAACTTTGGTTCATTGATTCATTCAGCAAACATTAGTGAACACCCCTACTGTGCCTGAACCTGTGCGAGGCACAGCTGCAGTCACAAAGAGAGGACGAACACAGTCTTTGCCCTTGTGGAGTGCCCAGTCCAGTAGGGAAGCAGAGAGCAAGCCAGGTCAACAGATAGTGTCAGCATGATTGGCACGGGTGGTCCAGGAAACTGGGAGCACAGAGAAGGGTAGGAACCCAGGGAAGGCTTCTTGGAGGAGGTGCCATTTGAACTGAGAGTTACAGGATAAGGAGGAGGCAGTAAGAGCAATTCCTTGAAAAGATCTCCTTTCTTCTCTGAAGATTTGTCCACTTATAAGCACCAAAGGGCAAGTTGAGAAAATGTTTGGGAAAGAGAAGAGGATCATGTTCCAGGCAATGGAACAGCATACACTAAGCCTCTGGACTCATTTGCCAGGGCTGCCGTCACAAATTACCACAAACTTGGGACCAAAGACAACAGTCGTGTATTCTCTCACAGTTCTACAGGCCAGAAGTCTAAAATCAAGAGATCAGCAGGGTTGGTTTTCTGGAGGCGCTGAGGGAGAATCAGTTTCATGCCTCTTTCCCAGCTTCCAGTGACTGTGGGCAAGCCTAGGTGTCCCCTGCCTTGCAGATACACCTTTCCCATCTCAGCCTCTGCTCTCCGTATTCACATGACCTTTCTCTGTGTCTGTGTCTCAAGTCTCTTTCTCCTTTCTCTTATAAGAACACCTCTCATTGGATTGCGAGCTTATCCTAAATCCAGAATGATTACAACTCAAGATTCTCAACTTCATTACATCATTAAAGACCCCATTTCCAAATAAGATCACATTCACAAGTAGCTGGAATTAGGACTTTGACCATTCTCTCTCCCTCTCTCTCTGTCTCTCTCTTTCTCTAAAACGGGGTCTCACTCTGTCACCCAGGCTGGAGTGCAGTGGTGCAGTCTTGGCTTACTACAGCCTCCCCAGGTTCAAGCAATCCTTCCGCATCAGAACCCCCCATAGCTGGGACCACAGGCATGTGCCACCACACCTGGCTAATTTCTGTGTTTTTTATATAGACAGGGTTTTGCCATGGTGCGCAGGCTGGTCTCAAACTCCTGAGCTCAAGGAATCCACCTGCCTTGGCCTCCCAAAGCGCTGGGATTACATACATGAGCTACTGTACCTGGGCTAAAAGTTCTTAAGGGAAATTAAAAGTGTCACTCCAGTGAACACAAGAATGATAAGAAAGTGAAACAGGATTATTGCTAATATAGAAAAAGTTTGAGTGGTCTGGATGGGAAATCAAACCAGCCACAACATTCCCTTAAGCCAAAGCCTAATCTAGAGCAAGGCCTAACTGTCTTCAGTTCTATGAAGGCTGTGAGGAAGCTGCAGGGCTGTGAGGAAGCTGCAGTTCTATGAGGAAGCTGCAGAAGAAAGCTTAGGAACAGGCTGAGGTTGGTTCCTGAGATTTAAGGAAAGAAGCCATGTCTATAACGTGAAAGTGCAAGCTGAAGCAGTGAGTGTGATGGAGAAGCTGCAGCAAGTGATCCCGATGATCTAGCTAAGATCATTGATGAAGGTGGCGTCACCAAATGACAGATTTTCAGTGTAGATGAAACAAAACAGAGTTTTGATGTACACTAAACAACAGATTTTCCTTATTCTGGAAGAAGATGCCATCTGGGACTTTCATAACTAGAGAGGAGAAATCAACGTCTGGCTTCTGATCTTTAGAGATCAGGCTGATTCTTTTGTTAGGGACTACTGCAGCTGGTGACTATGTTGAAGCCAGTGCTTATTTACCATTTTGAAAACCCAAAGGCTCTTATAAATAACTAAAAGATTAGCACAGGATGAATCTACTCTGCCTGTGTTCTATAAATGGAATAACAAAGCCAGGATGATAACACTTATTTTTTCACCATTGTTTAATATTTTAAGCCCACTGTTGAGAACTACTGCTCAGAAAAAAAAAAAAAAAAAAGATTCCTCTCAAAATATTACTGCTCATTGACAATGCACTTGGTCACCCAAGAGTTTTCACGGCAACGTACAAGGAGATAGAGATTAAAGCTATTTACATGCCTGATAATACAACATCCATTCTGCAGCCCATGGATCAAGGAGTAATTTCAGCTTTCAAGACACATTCATAAGGCTATAGCCACCACAGATAGTGATTCCTCTTATGGATCTGGGCAAAGTAAATTGAAAATCTTCCTGGAAGGACTTACTATTCTAGATGTCTTTAAAAACATTCATGTTTCATGGGTGGAGGTCAAAATAACATTAACAGGAGTTTAGAAGTTGATTCCAATCCTCATAGATGACTTTGAGGGATTCAAGCCTTCAGTGGAGGAAGTAACAGCAGATGTGGTAGAACTAACAAGAAGCTTAGAATCAGAAGTGGAACCTGAAGATGTGACTGAATTGCTGCAATCTCATGATCAAACTTGAACAGATGAAGAATTACTTCTTACGGAGAAGCAAAGAAAGTGGTTTCTTGAGACTGACTCTACTCTGTTGAAGATGCTGCGGACATGGGTGAACTGACAACAAAGGAGTTAGAATATTACATGAACTTAGATTATAAAGGAGCAGCAGGGTTTTAGAGAATTGACTCCAATTCTGAAATAAGTTCTACTATGGGTAAAATTCTGTGAAACGGCATCGCATGCTACAGAGAAATCTTTGGTGAAAGGAGGAATCAATGGATGGGGCAAACGTCATTGTTGTCTTAAGAAAATTGCGGGCCAGGTGTGGTGGTTTATGCCTATAATCCCAGCATTTTGGGAGGCCGAGGCAGGCAGATCACCTGAAGTCAGGAATTCAAGACCAGCCTGACCAACATGATGAAACCTCATCTCTACGAAAAATACAAAAATTAGCCAGGCGTGGTGATGCATGACTGTAATTCCAGCTACTCGGGAGGCTGAGGCACGAGAATCACTTGAACCCAGGAGGCAGAGGTTGCAGTGAGCCGAGATTGTGCCATTGCACTCCAGCCTGGGCAACAAAGCAAGACTGTCTCAAAAAAAAAAAAAAAGAAAAGAAAAGAAAAGAAATTGCCACAGCCACCCCAATCTTCAGCAACTACCACCCTGATCAGTCAGCAGCCAACAACATGGAGGCAAGACCCTCCATCCACCAGCAAAAAGAGTGCAGCTTGCTGAAGGCTCAAATGATTGCTAGCTTGTTTAAGCAATAAAGTATTTTAAAATTAAGGTATACACACTATGGTCTTGGACATGCTATTGCACAATTCATAGACTACAATATAGTGCAAACAGAACTTTTATAGGCACTGGGAAACCATAAAGTTTGTGTGACTTGCTTTATTGTTATATTTGCTCTATTGTGGTGGTCTGGAACTGAACCCTCACTATCTCTGAGGTATGCCAATGTGAAGTACCCCTTCTACACTGAATACCGGGCTTAGTCATGTGACTTGCTTTGGTTAATAGGTTATTAGCATGTGTGAGGCAGGAGAGACTGCATAAGCACTGGTATATTTGTGCTTGATGTCTTGGAGTGCTCCTTCTTAGAACCCTGCTGCCATACTGTAAAGAACTCTGGGCTGCTGGGGACAGGGGCTCACACATGTAATCCCAACACTTTAGGAGGCCAAGGCTGGAGGATCACTTGAGTCCTGGAGTTTGAGACTACCCTGGGCAACATAGTGAGACCCCCATCTCTACAAAAATTTTTTAAAACTTAGCAGGGTGTGGTGTCACATGCCTATAGTCCTGGCTACTTCAGAGGCTGAGGTGGGAGGATTGTTTGAGCCCAGGATGTCAAGGCTGCAGTGAGCCATGACCGTGCCACTATAATCAGCCTGAACGACAGACTGAGACACTGTCTCAAAATGCTACCTTGCTGAAGAGAGAGATCGTGTGGAGGGGCCCAGAAGATGAGATGCCACATGGGAAAAAGGTTACACAGAGGAGAACAAAGATACCCCAGATGACAGTCACCACAAAGGGTCTAGACCTTGGGAGAGGCCTTTGTAATAAAGGAGGGTGGTGGTCTGGATAAAACACTGGAGTGTTTTATCACTAACATGGTTGAGAATTTCCAGCACCCAGTGAGGATAAAAAACAGATTGATTTTTAGTCAATGTTATGATTTTTAAGCTCTCTGCAAAATATGTACCTCTTGTTGCCTGCACCTGGGGTGGACCAGTCTCACTGCTTTCCACCCACTGCCCCCCCATATGCCCCCTGCCGCCAAACACACACACTCATGCATACACAGACAGTATTGACTCCTGGCCCTTCCAGTCCTGCCACAGCTGAATGGAGCCACCTGAATGACCCCAGCCCACAACGTATGGAGCAGAAGCCCTGCCCTGTTAACTCACAGAATCATAAGAAATAATGAATTATTGTTGTTTTAAGTCGCTATGTTTTGGGAGTGGTTTGTTATGCTACAATCAATAGCTCAAACATATGAGGAGCTCCAGTTCTGATTGCTGATGGTTCAAGTACATCTAGAAAGAGCAAGACTTTTCTGACAGCTCCTGCAAACATCCTGGAATTCATTCTAATTTGCTCCTCTAGGGTCATGTGCCACCTAAGAGCCAATTGCAGGGTCAGGGGAGTGTGATACACTGATTGGCTTAGCTTGGGTCACATGCTTTACCCTGAAGCAGGAAGTGGAGTCTCTCTGGGACCACATGGACTGAGGGTACAGGAGGGATATGTGTCTAAAGGAAAGCGGGGCAAAAGGGGAGAGATGCAAAAGACATTTTGTGGGGGTGAAGCTCAGGGAAAATTATCCTTGATGTTCTCCATCCAGTGACAACTTACACCTAAAAGAAAGGGACAAAAATGGATCCCAATTCTAAGGAACCCTGTGGTAAGGAAAGGAAAGAGACCATTATACTTTGTCCTGGGCTCAAGTTGTGGATCCAACTCTAACTTCCTTTTTGGAAGCTGCTTTGGACAAACTATCTAACCTCTGTGTACTCATCTATAAAATGGGTTTGTTAATTCCTATGCGGATGGGTTGTGGTGGGAGTTAAATCAGATTATGGTTGTTATAGAAAACAAAAATAGAGGCTGCCCAGACACTCCTTTAAGGAAGGGCTTGCTGTCTGATGTGAGGAGGGCAGTCAACCTCAGCTACAGAAAGCCACCTGGCCAGAGGTCACACCCTTCCCAGGGCAGCCTGCGCCCAGTGACCAAGCAAATAAGGATGTAAAGGTTTGGCCGTTTCAGCCTGATGCAGAACAACTCCTCCAAGCAATGCCCATTCCCGGGCTCCCTGCCCAGTTGGCAGAGACTTTGTAGAGCCTGCATCACCATTGTCTTCTCCCTGTATCCAATCCTGCTTCTCCCCTTCCTATCACTGGCATTGATCCCTAATAAATATCTTACACCCCAAACTCTGCTTATGAGATCCCAATCTGTGATAGATGCCAAATGCTTAACCCAGCACTTGGCACGCAGGATGAAGTGGTGAAAGTTTACTAAGTGAAAATTAGCTCCTTGAGTGAGGAAAGGAAAAAAGAAAAGAGGGGCAGATGAGGGAAGTTGGTGTGAGGATGGCAGGCGCTAAGCAACTGTTGTCATGGAAAGGACCTGCAGGCTGGCACAGCAGCTCCTTTCTCGGAGGGGAGAGGATGGTCTCTCTGGGGGCATCTCTCCACCTCCACACACCTGCAGCCCCCTGCTTCCCAAGCAACTGTATCTGTTCTGCGTGAGGCTTCATCCACCGCAGTAGACCTGAAGACAGGGGCTGATTTTAGTCTTCCTCCAGGTTGGTTCCCAACCCACGGTGTCTGTCTGGGGTCCTGAGGCCAGGTGGCCCCTGGAGAGGCGGCAGAAACAGCTCAAGTCCTGAAGCAGAGGCTCTCTCCCCTGTTTGTAGAATCTCAGAGTTCTAGAATCTTGGAAGTGAGAATCAGCATTCCAGGACCAGCCATGAACACAAAACTGTGAACAACTCGAGAGTCTTGGAACAAGGGAGTCTCTGGTTTAAAGGATCTCAGTGTTTTCAGGCTAGAAAGGGCCAGGCAGTCTCTTCATGTGAGCTTCTGTCTCCCTGAACTCTGACCTGAACTATGTGGCCTGGATGCAATGATCATTTTCCTCTAGACAGGGCAGACAAACCCCTGGCTGCCAGGTCCCAGGCGTGGAGTCACCAGCACACAGGAAGAATCCAAGAGGACTTAGTAGGCGAGGTTTCCTGGGCAGGAGAAATGGCAGGAGCACAGGTGTCACAGATGGAAAGAGCAGTGTGTGTGTAGGAATGGGATAAGGAGCAGTAGTTATGGTGGGAGGAACTGTATTAAAGTAAGTAAGGGCTTCAAATGAAATCATACACACGTGAAGCACCTGACAGGTGCATTGCAGATACTCAGTAAATGCTACTTCCCTTCCCCTTCTCTTCTGCTCACAAATCTCTATTTCCTGTTTTTCTGCATTATCCACATTTATACTGAGGAGTTCTGAGAAATGAAAAGATCTTCTGGAAGAGAGACACAGGACCAATTTCCCCCACCCAGAAACAATCACCTATCACAATGGGTAGGGGCTGTGTCCTCAATATAGGCCAAGACTCTCTACAGGGAGGATGGCTGACTGATTGCTGAGAGAAGCCCAGGAATGGGATATTTGAACTGGGTTTTGAGAGTAGAAGAGGAGTTTCCCTAGCAGAGAAGGTGGTGTTGAGAATAAAGGAATTCTATGCACTTTCTGGTACTGTTAAATGAATGAATTGCTAAGATCTCCGGATTTCTAGTTTATACTTTATAAATAATTCAGGCAACTACCCAACTTTGCAAATGGAAAAACTGATGGACATGGGCATATACATGCAATTTCACACTTTATCTCTCATTACCAAAATCCCCAAGCCAAGAAAACAAAGGGAATAACAGTGTGTCCTGAGCCCTCAAGGTAGACCTTGAGATGGAGAGAAGTTTCCAAGAGTTTGGGTACAAAATGAAGAAAAGAAGAGGGTTTTTAATAAAGCTAAATTTATTTCACTTAAAAGACTGTCTTTATTCTGAGGTCATGTTCTTCCTACTTTGGGAGTGTTTTCAACGTCTTTTCATTTATGAAATCATGGAGATAGTAAATGGCCATTCGTAGTTGAATTGTTTTTTGTTTTTATTTGGCAAAATAGTTAGTAACCCTATATTAGTTCTCAAAGAAAAATTTTTATATTGTACAGTCCCTGAAACCTCACATTTTCAGAACCATGAAGTCAGAAGCCATTGGTGGCAGAAGAAGTGTATATTCTTTCTCAACATTTGGGCTGTGCTCAGGGGTCACCTAGCCAGTGACCCTCCCTGATGGCCCTGCCTAAAGCAAGTCCCCTCCTTTTCCCTATATTTTCTTTCTATTCCATCTCCCTTGTATTAGTCCACTGTCATGCTGCTAATAAAGATATATTCGAGGCTGGTTGCGGTGGCTCACGCCTGTATTCCCAGCACTTTGGGAGGCTGAGGTGGGAGGATCACAAGGTCAGGAGTTCGAGACCAGCCTGACCAATATGGTGAAACTCTGTCTCTACTAAAAATACAAAAATTAGCTGGGCATGGTGGCACGTGCCTGTAATGCCAGCTACTCAAGAGGCTGAGGCAGGAGAATCGCTAGAACCCGGGAGGCGGAGGTTGCAGTGAGCCGAGATAGCACCATTGCACTCCAGCCTGGGCGACAGAGCGAAACTCGGTCTCAAACAAAAATAAAAGCAAAAGACGTATTCTAGACTGAGTTAATTTATAAAAGAAAGATGTTTCACTCACAGTGTGGCATGGCTGGAGAGGTCTCAGGAAACTTACAATCATGGCAGAAGGGGAAGCAAATATGTCCTTCTTCACATGGTGGCAGGAAGGAGAAAATGAGAGCAAGCAGGGAGAATGCCAGACATTTATAAAACCATCAGATCTCACGAGATTCACTCATTATGAGAAGGGCATGGGGGAAACCACCCCCATGATTCAGTTACCTGCACCTGGTCCCATCCTTGACAAGTGGGGATTATTACAATTCAAGGTGAGATTTGGGTGGGGACACAGAACCAAACCATATCACCCCTGTTTCTTCCTTTTAGAACACTTATCACTCTCGGAAGGCATCTTACTAATTTGCACGTACACTTATTTATTTCTGCCTTCTAAATTTGAATATAAGCAGCGTATGGTCAGGGGCCATGTTTGTCTTGCTCACACACTCTTCCCAGCACCTAGCACAGTTCTTGGCACAGAGTGGGTGCTCGGGAAGTGTTTGTTGAGTGAATGAAGGAAGGAAGGAATGGCCATGGAACTTGAGGACTCAGGCTGTGTGCGGCAGGGATAGTAGAGTGTGGTAGATGCTGCGAGTGCCACTATGCTGCAGGCTTGTGCCCCTCCTCTGGCCTCAGCTGCAGCTGGGCTGCACAGCTGTCATGCACGCTGGCAGATTCTGACCTCAAGTGCCTGCCTAGTCTCTAAGCTTTGCGGCTTCAAGGCTGTCTTGGAAGTCCTGGTCCCTTGTTCTGTGACCCAAAGGCACAGCCCAGAGGTGTGGAAAGTTAATGACCTACCTGGGGTAATGCTTATCCCTTGGGGGAATAGGAGTTAGAGGATAAATGCCCCAGCTTTCTATCCTCTGGGTGAACAATTCTGAGATGGCTTCTGCATAATACTCAGAGGCTATTCGCAGAATCGAATCCCAATTATCCACTGCGGCAACCAGCTCCTTCCCTGTCTTGCTCTCTTGGTTCCCTCGCTTCTACTTCCTATGAGCATCTCCCAAATAAAATATGTACCCAAGCATGTACTCAAGTCTTTGTTTTAGTCTCTGCCTTTCAGGGAACCCAACCTAAGACAGGCTGCGCCAGTTTCTTGCATCTCTAAAATTCCCTTTCACTCATTCTCCTCTCTGAGTACCACAATCCACCCACCCTGCTGTTCCCATTTGACTTCTAGAGAAGTGCCCCTCCTACAGCCCTCTGAACTTCTCTGGCAGACAGGCTGGCAGGCCTTCACTGTCTTCCAACCCAGCCCCAGTTCTGGGAAATTTTAATGAAGGGACTTGGCTGGGCACTTGAGGGTCCAGGTGCTTTGGAGGCAGGAAGGGAGGGAAGGGGCCTCTCTAAATGAGTCTGTAATGACGAAATCATCTGCTGTCCCCTGCGCTCCTCTCTGCCTTTTGTTCTTGGACTGAAACATGGCCCCCAATCCATTCTCTTCTCTTTTATCTCTTGGCCTCCCACTCTGCAGCCACCTCAGCAGAAACACTGATACGGGCTGAAACAGAAAAATCCAAAGTGGATACTGAATTTTACAGTCTACAAAGAAGCTTACAGGCTTAGCATTATTTAGAAAGCATTTTCTTATTTACAAATCATTTCTTTAGTATTATTATTATTGATATTGTTTCTTTTCTTTCTTTCTTTTTTTTTTTTTTTTTTTTTTTTGAGGGGGAGTCTTGCTGTGTCACCCAGGCTAGAGTGCAATGGCGCGATTTTGGCTCACTGCAACCTCCGCCTCGCAGGTTCAAGCGATTCTTCCACCTCAGCCTCCCTGGGACTACAGGTGCATGCCATCACACCTGGCTAATTTTTGTATTTTTAGTAGAGATGGGGGTGTCACCATATTGGTCAGGCTGGTCTCGAACTCCTGACCTCGTGATCTGCCCGCCTCAGCCTCCCAAAGGGCTGGCGTTACAGGCGTGAGCCACCACGCCTGGCCTGATGTTGTTTTCATACCAACATTTGTTAACCCCAGGGAGCAATTCATTCCCTTATGTCTCTTTTGCTAAACAAGGGTAGAATCTGGTTAGACAAGCCATGTAATCAAAACACATTTATTCATTCATTCATTCATTTACCTTTGGGTAGCTTCTCTGTGTCTAAACCCTGGGGATACAAGGCAGGGCCCTTCCCATCAGGAAGCTTGTCTCCTGGTAGGGAAGTGTATGGGTCAGTGTCTAACCAGGAAACACTTGAGTATTTACAAAAGAGAAACTTTAATCCAGGGCATGGAAGGTGGCAGAAGGTCTGAGAAGACAACTGGACATGGCAAAGCAGCCTAAAGACGAGTAATAGCAAGAGGCTGCCACCACCCCAGCCCAGGAGGACGGTCACTTGGTGGAATATGGGACCATGGTGGGGCTCCAGGAGAGCTAGAGACATGGAGGAGACACAGCCACTGCTGGAGATGCTGCCCAAGATGGAGAGGAGAAATACCTGGACTTCTCCCTTCCTTCTGCCCTGTAGCCCCCAACCAGCGCCTCCCATTGGCCAAACCCAGCCCCCTGAAATACAGAGCAGAGGGGCAGAAGGGTGAGAACCAGAGATAAATGGGTAAGCAGATGATACTACACGAGAAGTCTGAGGACTGGGTAGGAGCACAGTGCTGGAAAGCATAAGGAAAGAATTGTGACTTTGCCAAGAGATGTCAGAATATTGGACAATCGGGTCATTTGGAGCTGGGCTTTGAAGGATAAGTAGGAGTTTGCTGAGCATCAAGGTAGAAGGGTGTAGTCCAAGTAGTAGAGATAACATACACAAAGGTGTATCCATGGAGGACGTTTTGGCTGTAACAGAAAATCCCCACTGCCAGGCCTATACCTTTGCTGGTTCCTCTTCGTAGGATGCTCCACCCCCTCACTCTGGCCCAAATTATTCTTCTTGCCCCAAATGCCACCCCTTCAGTCACCTGTTCCTAAACCTCAGAGCTGGAAGCCACAGTTCCAACGTCCCTTCACAGCTGTGGCGATGTGCCAGTGAGGGCCTTCCTGACTCACTTTTTCTATCAGCTGGGAGCTCCTCGTCCGAGGGAGCTGTGCTTTCTGTACCTCTCTGCTCCCTGTCAGAGCCTAGCACTGGGGCAGGCACCTGGTAGGGGCTAATGAATGCATGCTGAATGCATAACTAAATACATTAGCAAGTGAATCAATAGATAAATACATTCATGCTATTCCCTCTGCCTGGACTCACCACATCTGCCGTAACAGTAGCCCTTTTCATTAAGTTCATGTATCAACTTCCATGCTAAATTGCACGAGGGACCTTGTTGAATCTTCCCTAGCAATCCAGTAGGCGGCTGCCAATATTATTTTCATTTTACAGTGGAGGAAACTGAGGCTCAGAAAAGTTAAGCAACTTGCTAAGGTCATCCAATGCTTAAAAGGATAAGCAGGATAGAGGCTTGACCTTACTAGTTGTGTGAACTTGGGAAAGGCATTTCAAGACTCTGAATCTCAGAGTCTCAAGACTGAGAAGAGCTCCCTCCAAGCCCAGCCTCCTCTGGGTCTACCAGGCCCGCACAGTTAACTTGTCTGCGCTCTGCCACCATCAGAAATAACAGTAATAATAATAGCATCTTATGTGAACTGGGAGTTTATCATGTGTCAGGGACTAAGCTCAACACCTTACACTGACATCCTCTGCATCCTCTTCACACAGAAAACACTGAGTCTCCACAGCAATCCTACAAGATGAATGTTCTTAGCTTCATTTTATAGGTAAGGAAACAGAGGCTTGAGAATCAGGAGTCAGTAGTAGAATCAGTCAAGAAGTCAACAAATATTGTTGAGCATCTCTGTGCTGGGCATTGCTAGATGCTGGGGACACGTGACCAGGACAGCCATGGGACCTACTCCCACGGAACTGACTATTGAGAGAAACAGACCCTGAACAACTAATTAGAAACCATTGTGTGAACACCCACAGTGGGCAAGGTGCTATGACCAAGTCCATCCTGGTTGTAATAGAAGGTGTGTGTAATAAGAGAAGCTAACCTTGTCTGGGGACCAGGAAAGGCTTCTTGGAGGAGATGACAGTTAAGCGGGGGTTCGAGGATGAGCAGGTGTTATTTAGACCCCATGTCACAAACTCTCGCCTCCATGGGGGCCTGTGATCAAGGGTCTGTCCACACTGCATGTCCAGATTGGGCCAATACCCCAGCATCTCCTGAACACACTAACTCTGGCTGGCTGTGCTCTTGGCTGGGACGGTGCAGCTGGCCCACTGCTGGGCCTTGCGATAACTCCTAGGCTACTGTTGATGAGAGATTTCTGCCAGGGCCAGAGCATCTGGAACACATTCAGCCCCTCATGAGCCAGTTCCTTCAGGAGCTGCCCGGCGGGCACGGAGCCTTGTCCTCCAAGCCCTGCTGGCTGCCTGGAGCGTTGGCAAACGGTCAGGAAGAGGCGGCTGGGAGGGGAGGACGAAGAGAATTCGATTTTCATTTTGCTCTTGGTTCCCTGTTTCCAGTCCAGATGCCTCCAGATCTAATTCCGAATAAATAATTGTACTGAGTAACCCGGGTCCCTTGGTGATTAAGTAAACACGCTGAGGCGGGTGGAAATTGAATTAGTGCGGTGTGCTCAGCCATTATTACCCGCCCCTTCTCATGAATATTAATGAGGGGTTATTAAGAAATGTAAATGCTGCCTCAGGGGGTTGGGAGATGGGGAGGGGGTCAGGGTTAGAGGACAGACCGTTCAGAAGACCGTTCAGAAGGCAGCGTGATTGAAGGCATTTTAAAAATTATGTCAGATCTTTCTCTTCTGCACCGTGGCAATGTTTCCGGATGCTTCATTTCTATTAAAACGAGGGTAAGGGAACAAATTTTAATTCGAGGAAAAAATTAGCATTTTCCAGGCAGCCTTGTCGGCGGCAAGGACATATTTTGCAAGAAAATGGACATTTGGGGCGGGGCGGTGCGAGGTTGAGGGAGCCTGGGCTGATGGACGAGTTCCCTCGGTTCATCTCCAGGCAAGGGAATAAACAAATTAATCTCTGAGCAGGGAGCAGCCTGGAAGATGATGGAAGCCTGTAGGATCCAGAAGCGTCTTTGCTGGGAAGCCAGGGGGTGTCACCAAGACCTAGGATGGCCTTACTGCTGCTCAGAGAGGCTAAGCACTTGTCTGAGGTCACACAGAGGTGGGTGCTCCGGCTGGGTTTTGTGGGCAAGGTGAACTTTGAGAATGAGGCTGCTTCTCCCAGGCGAGCTCTAGGCAGAGATGCAGCCTCTGCTTCCCCATGTCTCTCACTTGACCTTTAGGCTCCCTGGATAGCTCACCTCTCTTGCTCCAGCTTCTGCCCTCACAGCTGCTTCCTAATCTCTGCTGCCAGGTTCACTTCCCCACTTTCACTACACCTTGTTTCTGCTCCACCGCAGGCTTGAGTGACTCACTATTGCCCCTAGGCTAAAGATCAGACTCCCTCTGACATTCGAGTCCCCCCAGGATCTGACCACATCTCCTTTCCCTGTGTAAGCTCCTGCTGTTCCTTGCAGCTGCAACCAGATGTACCAAAGAAGGACGAGAAGAAAGTGAGAACAAGAGGAATAAAAGAAGGTGAGAAGACAGGGAAAAAGGAGGAAGGAAGAAAAGGAGGGAGAAAGGTAGGGAGAAAGGAAGAGGAAACAAATGTTAAGTACCAAAATATGCCAGATTTGCCAGTCTTTTATAGCGTAATGATGATGGTGATGTGATAATGATGATAATGACAATTGCTGCCATCCAGTGAGTGCTCAGCCTGTGTTAGTCACTGGCTCAGCGCTCCTTCATCCTCCTGCACTGTCCCTAGAAAGCAGGTGTTATCTCCACTTTACAGGGAGTAAAATGATTTGCTCCAGGTCCTACACGTTATAAATGACAGAACCAGCCCGTTGGACATCAAAACCTGTTTTTTTGTTTTTGTTTTTGTTTTGTTTTTGTTTTTGTTTTTTTGAGATGGAGTCTTGCTCTGTCACCCAGGCTGGAGTGCAGTGGTTCAATGTCAGCTCACTGCAAACTCTGCCTCCCAGATTCAAGCGATTCTCCTGCCTCAGCCTCCCGAGTAGATGGGTCTACAGGTGTGAGCCACCATGCCCAGCTAATTTTTGTATTTTTAGTAGAGACGGGGTTTCACCATGTTGGCCAGGTTGGCCTCAAACTTCCGACCTCAGGTGATCTGCCTGCCTCGGCCTCCCAAAGTGCTGGGACTACAGACGTAAGCCACTGCTCTGGACCCAAAACCTGAATTATTCACTACTGCACCTCCCACCTCATATGGGCAGTTATTATTATCCCTATTTTACAGATGAAGACAAAGAGGCTGGAAGAAATAAACAAGCAGAAGCAAGAGGAATCAAAATTCTCTAAACCAGCCTTATTCCATCTTTATAAGCACCTCTTCCAGAGAATACAGGGAAAATTCACTGAACAACCTCATTCCTGCTTCCTGCAGTGGATGGTGTCAGACAGCCCAAGAGAAACTTACAGGATCTCGGAGACCCAGCCCCGAGTAGTGTCCACCAGATGAAGTCTGCAGGTTGCTGCTGCTGGTTCCCATAGGCCTTCTCGCCCCAGGCCATGAGCCCCAGACCTGCCAAATGAAGCTCAGATATGGGACCCAGGGACTTAGCCCCCTATGCTCTGGAAAGGAAAGAGTGAATATGATCAAATTCATGCATTTTAATGACTTCTTCAGCACGCCTCGCTCCACCCGCTCTAGCTCGCAGGAATAAAGGCTGACAGGTGCAGCTGAGTTAATCAGGGTGGATAATAGAGGGAAAGACAGGAATCACTGGCCAAATTGCAGCAGAGAAAAATGGGGGCAAAATAGGCCGGGTGCAGTGGCTTACACCTGTAATCCCAGCACTTTGGGAGGCCGAGGTGGGTGGATCATGAGGTCAAGAGATCAAGACCAGCCTGGCCAACATAGTGAAACCCCATCTCTACTAAAAATACAAAAATTAACTGGGTGTGGTGGCAGGCGCCTGTAGTCCCAGCTACTCCAGAGGCTGAGGCAAGAGAATCGCTTGAACCCGGGAGGCAGAGGTTGCAGTGAGCCGAGATCATGCCACTGCACTCCAGCCTGGTGACACAGCGAGACTCTGTCTCAAAAAAAAAAAAAAAAAAAAAAAGGTTGGGGGACAAAATTATGAGATGCAAGTCAAAAGTGTCCAATTAAAGTGTGGTGGTGTTTAAAGACGGTGCATGCCTGTAATCCCACCTACTTGAGAGGCTAGGGCAGGATAATTGCTTGAACCCAGGAGGCAGAGGTTGCAGTAAGCTGAGATCACACCACTGCACTTCAGCCTGGGTGACAGAGCGAGACTCCGCGTAAAAAAAAAAAAAAAAAAAAAAAATATATATATATATATATATATATATATATGTATAGAGAGAGAGAGAGAATCTAACACGTATGGTTTGATGTATATTATTGCCTAGAATTAGTCTAAATTTTACCCAAAGATGGGATTTAGTTGCTAATTAAAAGAAAACTATATTTTTAATTGTATAGATGAAAGAAGAATATGGCAAAAAAATATGAAATTGGCTCTTATGTGACTGAAGCTTAGGAAACTATATGCTGGTTCCTTGTTACTCAAAGTGGGGTCCATAGACGAGCAGCATTAACATTACCCAAGAGCTTGTGAGAGATGCAGAGTCTAGATCTATGGAATGAGCATCTGCATGTAAGAGTCCCTGGTGATTCATACACATGTTCATATGTGCATTGTTTTAAAAGCACTGATCTTTTTTATTTATCAGCAGGACATTGAAGACCCTTTCAGACTTGATCCCAGGGAAAGAGCCCTGGACTGGGAATACATGCTAGCTATAAAACTCTATAAATTGAGAACAGCTTGTGAGAACAGAAAGAAAAAAAAGACTGTAATTTTGAAGAGCTTACAATCTCATAATTACAGAAGAGGAGACTGAAGTCCAGAGAATACAAATTCAAAACTGCACCATGCGATTGTGTTACGGGTTCAGGTTCACTCCAGGTCTTCTAACATATCGGCCAGTGCAGGAGGGAACTGCAGATAACAAACAAAATTGCCATCAACAGCATGATGTGTTCACAGCCAAAGAAATGAAATGAAATAAAATTTCCAAAAATAAAGAAAATTAATTGTAAAAAAAAAGAGATAGTATGATGTAGCTTTATAAAAATGATGATTAAAGACATTGCAAGGAAAGAAAACTACAGACTAATTTCTTTATTGAAATAAAGATAGAATATATATGGAAAACTCCTCAACAAAGTACTAGAAACACAAATCAAGCAACATACAAAAAGGATAAGACACTATAACAAAGTGGGATTTATTCCAGGAATGCAAAGTTGGCTTAAGGTATGAAAATCAATTAATGTAATACATCATATCAATAGGATAAAGGATGAAAAACCATGATCATCCCAATAAATCCAGGAAAAGCACTTGACAAAATTTAATACCTTTCATGATAAAAAAAATTTCAATAAACTAGGAACAGAAGGGAACTTCAGGCCGAGTGCAGTGGCTCATGCCTGTTATCCCAGCCCTTTGGGAGGCCAAGGTGGGCATTTCACTTGAGGTCTGGAGTTTAAGAACAGCCTGGCCAACATGGTGAAATACTTTCTCTACTAAAAAAAAAAATCAGCCAGGTGTGGTGGTGCACACCTGTAATCCCAGCTATTCAGGAGGCTGAGGCAGGAAAACCATTTGAATCCATTGGGCAGAGGTGCAGTGAGACGAGATCATGTCACTGCACTCCAACCTGGGTGACAGAGCCAGACTCTGTCTCAAATTTAAAAAAGAAGGGCACTTACTCGATCTGATAAAGGCTATCTCAAAAAAAACAACCCACTCCTGACATATCTAATGTGACTAAAGGCATTTTTCTCCTAAGATCAGGAACAAGACAAGTATGTTTCTCTCATCACTTCTATTTAAGACTGTATGGGAGGTCCTAGCCATAGCAATCAAGAAAAAGAAATAAAAGGTATCTAGACTGGAAAGGAAGAAGTAAAACTCTCTCTATTTGCAGATGACATGATCTTGTATATAGAAAATCCTAAGAAATCTAAAAACAAACAAAAACAAAAGCCTATTAGAACTAATACGTGGACCAAGGGATGGTGGCTCACACCTGTAATCCCAGCACTTTGGGAGGCCAAGGCAGGAGGATCACTCGAAGCCACGAGTTTGAGATCAGCATCATAGCAAGACCTCATCCCTACAAAAAATAGAAAATAGAACTAATAAATAAATTCAGCAAGGTTGCAGGATACAAAATCAATATAAAAAATCAATTGTATTTCTGTACCCTAGCAATGAACAGTACAAAATGAAATTTTTTAAAAATCCATTTATGATAGCATCAGAAAGAATAAAATCCTTAGGAATAACTTTAACAAAAGAACTACAAAACTTGTAGTCTTGCTTAACAAAAAGAACAACAAAACTTTTTAAAAATCCATTTATGATAGCATCAGAAAGAATAAAATTCTTAGGAATAACTTTAACGAAAGAACTACAAAACTTGTAGAACTACAAAACTTACATTCCAGCAATATAAAATATTGTTGAAAAAAATTAAATAAGACCTGTATAAATGGAAACATCCCATGTTCATGGATCAAAAGACTTAATATTGTTAAGATGGTAATATTCTCTAAATGAATCTACAGATTCAATAAAATTTCTATCAAAATTCCAGCTGGATTTTTTTTCCAGAAAATGACAAGCTGATCCTAAAATTCATATGGAATTGCACATTGTCCCAAATCACCAAAAGAATTTTGAAAAAGAAGAACAAAATTGGAGAAGTCACACCTTCTGATTTAAAAAAAAAAAAAAAAAAAAAAAGATCAACAGAACAGAATCAATAGTCCAAAAATAAACTCTTACTTTTATGATCAATTGATTTTCAACAAAAGTGCCAGTGAAGAAATAATCACCTTTTTCACAAAGGGTGCTGGAACAACTGGATATACACATCCAAAGAATGAAATTGGACCCCTAACTCATACCGTATGCAAAATTAACTCAAAATGAACCATATGTTTCGGCTGTGTCCCCACCCAAATCTCATCTTGAATTCCCACGTGTTGTGGGAGTGACCTGATAGGAGATAATTGAATCATGGGGCAAGTCTTTCCCGTGCTGTTCTCGTGATAGTGAATAACTCTCATGAGATCTGATGGTTTTATAAAGAGGAGTTCCACTGCATAAGTTCTCTCTCTTTGCCTGCTGCCATCCATGTAAGATGTCACTTGCTTCTCCTTGCCTTCCACCATGATTGTGCGGCCTCCCCAGCCATGTGAAACCATTAAACTTCTTTCTTTAGGAAATTGCCCAGTTTCAGGTATGTCTTTATCAGCAGCATGAAAATGGACTAACACAATGGATCATAGCCATAAGTGTAAAAGCTAAAACTATAAAAACTCTTAGAAAAAAAATCACAGGAGTGAATCTTTATCACCTTGGGTTAAGCAATGGTCCCATAGATACCTAAAAGCACGAATGACAAAAGAAAAAATAGATACATTCAACTTCATCAAAACTAGAAAACATTTGTGACACAAATTACATTATCAAGAAACTGAAAAAGTCCAGGCATGGTGGCTTATGCCTGTAATCCCAGTATTTTGGGAGGCCGAGGCAAGCGGATCACCTAAGTTCAGGAGTTCAAGACCAGCCTGGCCAACATAGTGAAACCCTGTCTCTACTAAAAAATACAAAAATTAACCGGGCGTGGTGGCAGGCACCTGTAATCCCAGCTACTCGAGAGGCTGAGGCAGGGAGAATTGCTTGAACCTGGGAGGTTGAGCTGAGATGCACCACTGCATCCCAGCCTGGGCGACAGAGCACAACTCCGCCTCAAAAAAAAAAAAAAAAAAAAAAAAAGAAAGTGAAAAAGTGAAAAGACAACCCATAGAATGGGGGAAAATATTTGCAACTCATACATCTGATAAGGAACTTGTATCTTTTAGAAGCGTGTGAACCAGAGCAACTCCATCTTAAACAGGAGCTGGGTAAAATGAGGCTGAAACCTAATGGGCTGCATTCCCCGATGGTTAAGGCATTCTAAGTCACAGGATGAGATAGGAAGTCAGCACAAAATACAGATCATAAAGACCTTGCTGTTGAAACAGGTTTCAGTAAGGGAGCCGGCCAAAACCCTCCAAAACCAAAATGTCTGTGAGAGTGACCTCTGGTCATCCTCGCTGCTACACCCCCACCAGCACCCTGACAGTTTACAAATGCCATGGCAACATCAGGAAGTTACCTTATATGGTCTGAAAAGGGAGGGATGAATAACCCACCCCTTGTTTAGCATATCCGCAAGAAATAACTATAAAAACGGGCAAGCAGCAGCCCTCGAGTCTGCTCTATGGAGTAGCCATTCTTTTATTCCTTTACTTTCTTAATAAACTTGCTTTCACTTTGCACTGCGGACTCGCCCTGGATTCTTTCTTGGGTGAAATCCAAGGTCCCTCTCTTGGGATCTGGATCGGGACCCCTTTCCTGTAACATACCCAGAATATATGAAGAATTCTTACAACTCAGTAATAAAATAACCAACTCAGTTTTTTAAATGGGTAAGGAATCTGAATAGGCAGTTCTCCAAAGAAAATATACAAAGGACTAAGCACATGAAAAGACGCTCAACTTCCTTAATCATGAGGGAAATGCAAATCAACACCACGAGATACTACTTCACACCCGCTAGGATGGTTATAAGTAAAAAAATAAAAAATAAATAAATAAAAACAGATAGCAAGTGTTGACATGGTTATGAAGAAATTGGATCCCTCATACGCTGCTGGTAGAAATGTAAAATTGTGCATCTGCTTTAAAAATAGTGTAGTGGTTCCTCAAAATATTAAACATAACATTACCATATGACCCAGCAATTCCAATCCTAGGTGTACACCTAAGAGAAATGAAAACAGGAAGGGTGTGGTGGCTCACACCTGTAATCCAAGCACTTTGGGAGGCTGAGGCAGGTGGATCACCTGAGGTCAGGAGTTCGAGACCAGCCTGGCCAACACGGTGAAACCCCATCTCTACTAAAAATGCAAAAATTAGCCAGGTATGGTGGCAGGAGCCTGTAATTCCAGCTACTCGGGAGGCTGAGGCAGGAGAATCACTTAGACCTGGGAGGCAGAGGGTGCAGTGAACCGAGATTGTGCCACTGCACTCCAGCCTAGGCAACAAGAGTGAAACTTCGTCTCAAAACAAAAAAGAAAAGAAAGAAAGAAAAAGAAATGAAAACATACGCTCACACAAAAATTTGTACACAAATGTTTATAGGAGTATTATTCACAGTAGTCAAAAAGTGGGAACAACCCATATGTCTATCAATGACGAATGGGTAAATAAAATGTAGTATATGCATACAGTGGAATATTATTGGCAATAAAAAGGGATACGGTGCTGATACATGATACAACATTATGCTAGGTGAAAGAAGCCAGTCACAAAGAACTGCATATTGTGTGATTCCATTCATATGAAATGCCTGGGATAGGCAAGTCTATGAGGTAGAAAGTAGACTAGCAGCTGCCTAAGCCTAGGGGAGGTGGGAGGAAATGGGAGAACTGCTCATCGCTGCACGTCTCTTTTCCAGGTGATGAAAATGTTCTAAACCTGATTATGGTGGTTGCCGTCAACCCTGTGAATATACTAAAAATCATTGAATTGTACATTTTACATGAACGAATTGTATGATGTGGTAGACAGAATAATGGCCCCTTAAAGATGTCTATGTCCTAAACTTCTGAGCCTGTGAATATGTTAGGATACATGGCAAAGAAGAATTAAGTTTGCAGATGAGATTAATTCAGTTGCTAATTAGCTGACTTTAAGACAGGAAGGTTAGCCTGGATTACCCAGCTAAGCTCAATGTAATCACAAACGACCTTAAAAGTAGAAGATGGAATATGAAGAGAGAACCAGAGAGGCAGCATCTTGAGAAAAACTCAGCCCAGTGTTGTTGGCCTTGAAGATGGAGGAAGGGAGCGATGAGCCAAGGAGGGCAGGTGGCCTCTAGAAGCTGGGAAGGGCAAAGGAAACCCATTCTCCCCTAGTGCCTTCAGAAAGAAACTCAGCCCTGCCAATGACTCGATCTTTGTCCAGTGAGATTTGTGTCACACTTCTGATCCATGGAACAAGATAGTAAATTTGTGTTACTTTAAGCCGCTAAGTGTGTGGTAATTTGTTGCAGCATCAGTAGAAAACTAATATATACGGTAAGTGAGTTACATGTAAATAAAGCTATTTTTTAAAATGATTGTTTTCTTAGGTGGCATAAATAGAAGTATGACATGTGGAAGGGTGGAGGTGATATCTCTTTGCAATCTGAGTGAGGCAGACCCCATCTGGAGCTCAGCTCTGAATGCCACACTATAAGAGGAATGTGAAAAAAAAACAGGGCAGGTCCCAAGAAAGGTCACCGTGATAGATGGTAAACAGGTTGGAAATGATGTTGGGTGAGAACCCATCAGAGAACCCGGGGGTGGTCAGCTTGGAGAAAGGAAGGCCTGTAGGTTGCTATCTGCCTGATCTTAATGGCTATGGTGGGACACTGGAGTGGGGATGAGATTTTTGGGGACACAAGAGGGCAGACCTAGGGGCAATAGGGAGTGTTACCTGCAGAGAGGATGCAGCTTGGGATAAAGACGAGCTTTATCCTTTGTTTTGAAAAATATTTTCCCCAAAATGCGTGTTCATAAAAAATTAGGAAATATACAGAAGCAAAAAGAAAAAGCAAGTCAAGCGCAGTGGCTCACGCCTGTAATCTGAGCATTTTGAGAGGCCAAGGCGGGTGGATCACTTGAGGTCAGGGGTTTAAGACCAGCCTGACCAACATGGTGAAACCTCGTCCCTACTAAAAATACAAAAATTAGCTGGGCGCGTTGGTGGGCACCTGTAATCCCAGCTACTCAGGAGGCTGAGGCAGAAAATCTCTTGAACCAGGGAGGCAGAGGTTGTAGTGAGCCAAAATCGCACCACTGCACTCCAGCCTGGGCGACAGAGCAAGACTCCGTCTCAAAAAAACAAAACAAGAGGAAAAAACAAATAATGACACACCACTTTGTTGCAAGTTATTCATGTTTCTAGCTGCCCTGCTCTGGGAAGGTAAAAACCACGTCTTTCTTTTTCATTGTTATATTCTCAGAGTCTGGTTCACGGTGGGTGATCATGGAATGCTTGTTGAATGAATATGCAATGCACACACACACAGTGACATTTTTAATTTACAAAAATGGGATTCTACTGTATGTATTGATTGATAACTTGCTTCCCCCACCCCCATTACTAATATATTATGAGCCTCTTTCCAGTTCAATAAATATACATTTACATCAGGGATGTAACAGATACTGCCAGACTGCAAATAGAATTCCGGGGGTCTGTGAACTTGAACAGGAAAAAATTATACCCTTATTTTCACTAACTTGTAACTGAGATTTCTCATTTCCTTCCATTTGAATATAAGCAACAAGCTGCAGTAGCATTAACAGTATCTGTGACTTCACTACCATAGTGATGGTAGATATTTCCGTACCAAATTATCATTGTTGCAGCTATTTTGAAATACTGTTTACACTCATCACTGCTTTGAAATTACAGTGGTTATTACACCTGCCACCACATCTTGTTAATGAATATATTAATAAAGAAGCATGTGTATTTCTACATAAGAAATTTTAAAATATTTTGATAACTGTATTTTAAGATAATTGGTCTTCTTGGAAATCTTAAACATCTAATTTTATATGTTTAAAACCATTATTCCGAGAAAAGGTTCATGGGCTTCACCCAAAAGGCCATGGCACAGCAAAGGTTAAGAAGTCCTGATCTATACCATCACCTTTACTTTAAACTTTTTATTTTGAAATAATTTTAAATTTATAGAAAAGCAATAGCCAGGTGCTTTGGCTTACGCCTATAATCCCAGCACTTTGGGAGGCCAGGGTGGGCAGACCACCTGAAGTCAGGAGTTCAAGACTAGCCTGGCCAACATGGTGAATGCCCATCTCTACTCAAAATACAAAAGTTAGCTGGGCGTTGTGGTGAACGCCTGTAATCCCAGTTCCTCGGGAGGCTGAGGCAGAAGATTCGCTTGAACCTGGGAGGCAGAGGTTGCAGAACCCGGAAGGCAGAGGTTGCAGTGAGCTGTGATCGCGCCATTGCATAGCAGGCTGGGCGACAATGAAACTTGGTCGCAAAAAAAAAAAAAAAAAAATACATAAATAAATAAATACAGAGAGCTCTCATGTATTCCTCACTCAGCTTCCCCTAATGTCAACATGTTATATAACCGTAGAATAGTCATCAAAGCCAGAAAATTAACATTGGTACAATATCATTAAGCAATCTTCAGGTCTAATTGGAATTTTGCTTGTTTTTCCACAACTGTTCTTTTTCTGTTCCAGGAGCCAGTCCAGGATCCTACGCTGTGTTTCGTTGTCATGTCTCTGTGCTCTCCTCCAATCTGTGATAATTCCTCAGACTTTCCTTGTCTTTCCTGACCTTGACACTTTTGATAAGTACTGGTCAGTTTATTTGTAGAGTGTCCATCAATTTGAGTTTGCCTGATTTTCTCACAATTAGATTGAGCTTATGCCTTTTTGGCAAGCATAACCCAAGAGCGATATTGTTCCCATCTCAGGGTGTCATATTAGGGACACATGATGTTAATATATCTTATTCCTGTTCATAATGGCTACAGAATATCCATTGTATATTTAATAGGATGTAACATGTAATTTATTTCATCAGTCCTCTTCCAGTGGACTTTTAGCTTGTTTTCTTTTCTTTTTTAATTTTGAGATGGAGTCTCACTCTGTCACCCAGGCTGGAGTGCAGTGGCATGATCTCAGCTCACTACAACCTCCACCTCCCCGGTTCAAGCGATTCTCCCACCTCAGCTTCCCAAGTAGCTGGGATTACAGGTGTGTGCAATCACACCCAGATAATTTTTGTATTTTTAGTAGAGATGGGGTTTCACCATGTTGGCCAGGCTGGTCTCGAACTCCTGACCTCAAGTGATCCACCTGTCTTGGTCTCTCAAAGCGGTGGGATTACAGGTGTGAGCCACCGTGCCCAGTCTTTTAGCTTATTTTCACCTTAGGACTGTTACAAACAGCACTACATTGAACAGGATATTGTGTGATGGGCAGAGCTGCTTGGAGAAGAAAACAGCAACCAGGAGTGATGGTGCCCCTCTTGAGGCATACATCAGCAGGGTGGCACCAGATGCTGCTCCCGTTTCCCCACTGAAGAGCATCTGGTGACCCAAAACACTAACACGGTGCACATGGGCAGTAGTAAAGGTTGCTCTCCTCCTCTAGCTCTCCACTCAGCCTATCCATCTGCAAGGCAGGGCTTCAGCCCAGGCAGGGGGAAAAAAACGCTCTCCCAGCTAGGCCAGATCTGGTTAGTATTCTGAGCTCCTTGCTCTACTGAGGGCTAATTGCCCCTAAGAGCTGAGATCATTGGAGAGGAAAATTCAAAGTGACCTAACCTCTGCTGGGCTCAGCAAGCCAGCCAGCCTCTCAGCAGAAAAGGTTGGACTACTCTCACCGGCCCCCTTCTCCCTGCTATGATTGCTAATGGAGCAGGGTGGCTCAGGGTCCCAGCACCTGGTGGCAGTGTGGCCATGGTGACTTCAATCTCGGCAAGGCTGGAGCTGCAGGGAAGTCAGCACTGAAACTTCTGGCTGCTGGGTTCCTAGAATGCATGAAGTACAACCATTTAGGAAAACTGGCAGTATTTAGGAAAGCTAACCACATGCCCACTGAAAGACCCAACCACTTCAGTCCTGGATATATGCCCAAGAGAAATACGTGTGTATGTCTACCAAAAGAATGTTCACAGAAGCTTTATTGATAATTGCTGAAACCTGGAAACAGCTCAAATGCCCATCAACAGAAGGGATATAAACAAATTCTGATATATTCATACAGTGGAATACTATGTGGCATTTAAAAAACAAGCTACTGGTCCATGCAGCAACATGATGACTCTCCAGATTTTGTGTTGAGTGAGAGAAGCCAGACACAAGAGGTCATACCGAACGAATGAATATGAATATGAATATTCATGAATATGAATATGAACTTCATGAATATGAAGTTCAAAACCAGCTCCATTATGAGGGACCCCTTCTAAGATGCTAGAAAGGTTCTACATCCTAATCTAGGCAGGTGTTCTGGGAGTGTATACCTAAGCAAAAATCCACCAAACTGTGCACTTGAGATTTTATGGTACTTAAGTTCTACTCTAATTTAACAATGACCACCACAGAATGATGCGTGAGAGCCACAGGCAGGCTCTGCTGGCATCAGGAGGTGGAAAGGGGGAAGGAAGGGAGTGATAGGTTCCAGCTCAGCCATGATTGGTATGTGACCTGAGCAACCAGATCAACTTCTCCTTCTCCAAGTTCTTTTTTTTTTCTCCTGAGATGGAGTTTCACTCTTGTCACTCAGGCTGGAGTTAACTGTCAATGGCATGATCTCCGTTCACTGCAACCTAGGCCTCCCGGGTTCAAGCAATTCTCCTGCATCAGCCTTCTGAGTAGCTGGGATTACAGGTATGTCCTACCATGCCCAGTTACTTTTGTATTTTTAGTAGAGACGGGGTTTCACCGTGTTGGCCCGGCTGGTCTTGAACTCCTGACCTCAGGTGATCCGCCCGCCTCAGCCTTCCAAAGTGTTGGGATTATAGGTACGAGCCACCATGCCCGGCCAACTTCTCCAAGTTCTTCTGCTGAGGAGAGAACTGATGACACCTTGCTCCTTTGCTGATATTGTGAGGAGCAAATGAGAAGGTGCATGAGAAGCCACATTCTGAATTGATGGTGATTTTCATGTATTGATTCAGCCAACACATGTTAAGCACATGCATGTGCCTAGCACTGGACTGGGCACCTAGGTCATGCAGACAGGTTAGACCCAGCCTTGTCTAACTCTCAACCTCAGCAGGGAGAAAGACAATTGACCCACAAACAAAGGAGCAATTGTGAACCATGATGAGGGTTACAGAGGAACCAACAGGTGCAGAGATGGAAGTGGAGTGGAAGTCAGGAACCCATTGGGGTAGGGTTTAGGGAAGGCCACTCAGCAGAGACCCAAAGGACAGGGAGAAATCTGGCCCACAGAAGGACATTGCACGTAGAAGAATCAGCAAAGGTGAGGACCTCACAGCTGGAAAGAGCTGGGTGCACTCAAAGAACTGGAGGAAGCTCTGTGTGGCTGGAGAGGACTCCAGGGCAGCTGGTCCATGGTGTGGGCAGGACATGCATAGTTTGGCAGGCAGGGAAAGTGCTTGGGATTCTACTTAAAGGTTACTGAGAAGACATTGGAAGGCTCTTAATTAAGACATGACATGATCTGATTTGTGTTTTCAGAAGATGACTTCGATACCTCACCAACAGCCAAACACAAACAACTACATTCAGCGTGACTCTATTCATAGGAGATCCAAAATCTCACAAAACTAGCCTGTGGTGAGAGATGTCAAAATATTGGTTAACTTTGAGGGTCGTGGCCTTGGAGGGGGAGTGAGGGAGTAAGAGGGCCTGGAAATGTTTCATGCATTGATCTGCATGGGATGTACAAAAATGTAAAAAGTCTTCAAGATGTAGACACAAGATTCGGGCTCTTTATGGTGTAGTGTACTATTTGTACACCATACCTCAATTTAAAAAGTAAAATAAATTTTAAAATTAGGTTGTGCACAGTGGCTTATGTCTGTAATCCCAGCACTTTGGGATACCAAGTTTGGCAGATTCCTTGAGTCCAGGAGTTCGAGACCAGCCTGATGATGTGACAGAAAAGAAAAAACATTTTCTGAGGAGAAATTCAAGCAGCCTGCAGAAACTTGCATAAATAATGAAGAGCCAAATGTTAATTACCAAGACAATGGGGAAAATGTCTCCAGGACATGTCAGAGATCTTCACAGCAACCCCTCCCATCACAGGCCCAGAGGATTAGGAGCTAAAAATGGTTTCTTGGACGAGGCCCAGGGCCTTGCTGCTTTGTGCAGTCTCAGGACTTGGTGCCCAACATCCCAGCCATGGCAAAAAAGGGGCAATGTACAGCTCAGTCCATTGCTTCAGAGAGTGCAAGCCCCAAGCCTTGGTGGCTTACACATGGTATTGGGACTGTGGATACACAGAAGTCAAGAACTGAGATTTTAAATCTCTGCCTAGATTTCAAAGGATGTATGGAAATACCTGGGTGTCCAGGAAGAGGTTTGCTGCAGGGATGGAGCTCTCATGGAGAACCTCTGCTAGGGCACTGTGGAGGGGAAATGTGGAGTCAGAGCACCCACATAGAGTCCCCACTGGTGCACTACCTAGTGGAGCTGTGAGAAGAGGGCCACTGTCCTCCAGACCCCAGAATGGTAGATCCACTGACAGCTGGCATCGTGCACCTGGAAAAGCCACAGACACTCAATACCAGCCCATGAAAGCAGCTGGGAGCAGGGCTGTACCCTGCAAAGCCACAGGATGGAGTTGCCAAAGGCCGCAGGAGCCCATCTTTTGCATCAATGTGACCTGGATGTGAGATATGGAATCAAAGGAGATCATTTTGGAGCTTTAACATTTGTCTGCCCCACTGGATTTCAGACTTGCATGGGCCTGCAGCCCCTTTGTTTTGGCCAATTTCTCCCATTTGGAATGGGTGTATTTACCCAATGCCTATATCCCCATTTTATCTAGGAAGTAACTAACTTGCTTTTGATTTTACTCATAGGCAATAGGGACTTGCCTTGTCTCAGATGAAACTTTGGACTTGGGCTTTTGGGTTAATGCTGGAATAAATTAAGACTTTGGGGGACAGTTGGGAAGGCATGATTGGTTTTGAAATGTGAAAGGAACATGAGTTTGGGAGGAGGCAGGGGCAGAATGATATGGTTAGGCTTTGTGTCCCCCACCCAGATCTCATCTTGAATTGTAATCCCTGTAATCCCCACATGTCAAGAGAAAGACCAGGTGGACGTAATTGAATCAGGGGGGTGGTCTCCCCCATGCTGTTCTTGCTATAATGAGTGAGTTCTCACGTGAGCTGATGGTTTTATAAGGGGCTCTTTCCCCTTCACTTGGCACTTCTCCTTCTGCCACCCTGTGAAGAAGGTGCTTGCTTCCTCTTCATCTTCTGCAATGATTGTAAGTTTCCTGAGGCCTCTCCTGCCATGCTGAACTGTGAGCCAGTTAAACCTCTTTCCTTTACAAATTACCCAGTCTTGGGCAGTTCTTTACAGCAGTATGAAAATGGACTAATAACACCTGTCTAAAAAAAATTAAAATTAACTGACAGTTTTACTGGCTAGCATTATGTTTTAAAGTGAGGTTTACTGGGATATAATTTCCATACAATAAGATTCATCCTTTTAAAGTGTGCACTTGGGTGAGTTTTGAAAGACAGGTTCACCAGTATACTCACCACCACAATCAAGATATTGAATATTTGGCTGGGTGCAGAGACTCACGCCTGTAATCCCAGCTACTCGGGAGGCTGAGGCAGGAGAATAGCTTGAACCCAGAAGCGAATGTTGTGGTGAGCTGAGATCGTGCCACTGCACTCCTGCCTGCACTTGAGCCCAGGAGCTCGAGACCAGCCTCGGCAACATGGCGAGACCCCCATCTCTAAAAACACCACCACCACCACCACCAACAACAAAAAGATATTGAACATTTCTGTAGCCCCAGAAAGTTGCCTGTGCCCCTTTGCAGTGGATCCCCTCACCCTTCCCTAGCCCCTGGCAACCACTGATTTCATTTCTGTGCCTACAGTTTGGCTTTTTCCAGGTTGTCATTAAACAGAATCACCTGGTATTTAGCCATTGGAGTCTGCCTCTTTCACTTCACAGAATGCTTTTGAAATTAATTCGTGTCATTGTGGACATCAGTCGTAGGTTTCTTTTCCCTGCACCTGGTATTCCAACATATGGATGAACTGCAATTTATTGATCTATTCACCAGTTGATGGACCTTTGGGTTGTTTCTAGTTCAGGGCAATTATGAATAAAGCTGTTATGTCCAGGTGCGGTGGCTCACACCTCTAATCCCAGCACTTTGGGAGGCTGAGGCAGGCAGATCACAATGTCAGGAGTTCAAGACCAGCCTGGCCAACATGGAGAAACCCCGTCTCTACTAAAAATACAAAAATTAGCCTGTTGGGGTTGCATATGCCTATAATCCCAGCTACTTGGGAGGCTGAGGCAGGAGAATCGCTTGAACCCAGAAGGCAGAGGTTGCAGTGAGCCAAGATCATACCACTGCACCCCAGCCTGGGTGACAGAGTGAAACTCTATCTCAAAAAAAAAAAAAAAAAAAAAAGAAGAAGGATAAAGCTGTTGCAAACATTTGCATACAGGTCTTCGGTAGACATGTGTTTTTATTTCTCTTGACTAAATGGTAAGTACACATTTAAGGTTAGAAGAAACTGCTACCATGTTTTTCAAAGTGTTTGCCAGGCACTAAATACATTATCTCATTTTATTCTCAGAATAGTGGAGGTAAGTGAGGCTAAGAGAGCCTAAGCAAATTTCCCACGGCCCTCTGGTTAGTAAGAGGATCCCAGAATCCTGCAGGTAAACCCTCACTACCAAGCTCCTCCAGAGACCACGCACATGAGCAGGGCCAGGCTTAGACAAGCCCTAGATGAAAAATTCGGACCATGATGGAGGAGACAGTGGTAGGTAGGCCACATTACCCTTCCAAGTAAGATCAAATGAAAGAAGAAGAAGAAGAAGAAGAGCCAGGTTACATGAAAGTGGAGAAAATTGCCAGTTACAAGCAAAACATTAATTCACTGGAAGCCAGCCATTCTCCTCTGCTCCCAAAATCCCTTGGTCCCATGGCAAGTTTTCAAATTAAAGTGCCGAAGGCCCCCTGTTTCCTCTTCCCCCCAGGTGGCAGGGCTGGACGCTGCGGCCTGAATATTGTCTGAAACCAGCAAACCAGTAGCCTCACCCAACCCCAGCCCCAGACAGCCCTGGACCCTGGCCCACTGGGAGGTGGCACCCCCATCCTGAGACAGGCCTGACCCCTGCAGGGCCACCAGAAAAATGGAGGTTAATGAGATTTTGATGAACCCGCAGTTTCCATTTTGCGAGGGAAAAGGCTCCAAGCCCTGCTCATTAAAGGGAACTGACCTGTAAAATGAGCCTGGGGATGGATGGCGGGACAGCAAGGCCAGCCAAGAGAGGAAGGGGGAGAGGTGGGACCCCAGCAGACTCGTTGAAGCATTCTAGCTGGGTGGAGAGAGCAGGCCCAGAGAATGGAAGAGATTTTTGCCCAAGGACACACAGCAAATCAGATTAGACCTGGGTCCTGGAAGGGGTAAGGGAATTGGAGGGGAAAACCTGAGAAACAGGGACATGGGTAAAGAGACAGAGACAGAGGGAAATCCACTGATTGTGTATTACATAATAATGTCGACCATTCACTGAAGGCCTACTCCATGCCAGGTACCCGGCTCAGTATCGCCATCTGTCATCCCATTGTCTCATTTGATCTTCACAATTCCAGGAGCTAGGGATTGTTACCCCCATATGGAGAAACAGGTTCAGAGAAGTTAAGTGACTTGCCCAAGGGCACTAAGCCAGCCAGGTCTACCTGATTCCATGCTGTTGATCACCTGCCCCAGGCTTGGGGTGACCCTGGGTTCCATTTGACACATGCCGTCCTGGAAGAGTGCCACTTTCACTGTCCAAAGTGATTCAGTTCAGGAAAAGTATTGTATGACTGCCCTACCTCGGCTGCATCTTAGAAATTGCTTCCTGTGTGGCATGTGTAACCCAGGATGCAACACACAGCCTGTGCTCAACAAATAGTCAAACCTAGATAAGATGCCATTTCTGTCACATCTTGGAATTGAGGCAGTAGAGCACAGTGACAAGAGACTTGGGCTCTGGAGGTAGCCAACCTGGGCTCAGCCCCAGCTGTGTGACCTTGGACTAGTCACTTGGCCTCTCTGGGCCTCAGTGTGCTCATCTGTAAAGTGAGGATAAGCAAGGATTCTTCCCAAGGTTACAGGGATGCCATGAAGAGAGGGGTAGAAGGTACCAACGCAGGTTTGCTATCACTACCCGGCAGACACAGGATTTTAGCCTCCATTTTTTCTGGGGCACAGCATGGATTTCCACCGGGTGTACCCAGTCTGTTTGCCCTGAGCTAAAGCCTGTTCCTTTGTTGACTTCAATGACTCACTTTGCAGTTCCCTGCCCTAGTGGCTTTGCACGTGCTGGGGCTTTTTGTTTGCTTGCTTAGCTAAACAGCCTGTCCAGGCACCATTGTAGCATATTATGTATGTAAACCCACTTAATCCTCACAATAATCCTGTGTTTACAAATGAGAAAATTAAGGCACAGAGAGGTTAGTTAACTTGTTCCAGGATCACTCAGCTGGCTAGTGACAAAACTGGAATTTGAACCCAATCAGTCTTGCTTAAGAGTCTAGCCTCTCCAGCACCTCCCTCTGCCCTGGGGATGCCATCCCACGCCCACCACTGACCCCACCTCTGCCTTTGCCTGGATAACTCCTACCCACCTTTGTGCCTTTGCTGAAATACCGCTTCCTCCAGGAGACCCTCCCTGAGTGCTCAGCCTAAATCACAATTCCCATCCGTGCCTATAGAATAATTGCTCACCCCACTGTCCCCGTTTCTTGGGAGCTAAATTCAGTGTGTTTTTCTCTATTTATCTGATCATTCGCCTTCCCTGCTAGACAGTGCATTCCAGGAGGGCAGGGGCTATTTGTATGTTCTGGAACAGTAGCAGACACATTTCAGATGCTCAATAAATATTGGTTGAAGGAGGGAAGGAATGAATGAAAGAGGAAGAGGAGGCAGGGAAGAACTAGAAGCCCCTCGTTCCTAGCCCTGCATCTGACGGTGTTTCATTGTCCTGGGAGCCCGGCCGAGGGTCTGCGAGGTGTATGGTGTGACCATCGTACTTATAACTGACAGCATCAGCAGCCTGGCAGACCCCGCCCCCCAGGCCCTGGGGCTCAAGGAGGCCCAATGGGGCAAGGCCCGGTGGCAGGCCCTGGGCAAGTAGGGACCAAGCCCTGGATAGCCACGGCCTTTCCTCTCTGGCTAAATCCTCCATCCCCCAACCCAAGCCCTCCCTTCTCCCTTCTTCTTTTCCTTTCTGAGATGAAGCAGTGAAATGATTTTTCTACTTGAGCAGTTTTCAATTAAGATTAAGAAAAATGTGGTCTGCAGTCACTCGGCAAGAGGCCCTGGCAGCCTGTCCCTTCAGGGACTGGGGTTTTCTAAGCCGTTGACAGAGCTGATTCTGGAATGAAGGGAGTTTGGAAGAGACTTATCACACCCTCTGCCTTCCCCCCACCCAACCTTCAGCCTCATGACTTGGCCTCCTCCTGTCTTCCTGGGTAAGGGCCCGGGATCTGGAATCAGACAGATCTGGGTGGGTTCAGGCTCTATCCCGTGCAAAGTGTGTAACCTTAGGCAGGTCCTCTACCTCTCTGAGCCTTCTTTATTCACCTATAAAGTAGGTCAATGGCAAACCCTCTCAACTGGTCCTGCTTCCCACCCAGAACAAAGGGTCCCCTCCTGGTCTCCCAGACTGTGGAAGAATAAACAGCAAGGGTGACACAAGGATGTTTAGCTAGGGTAGGACAAGGTGGGCCGAGCCTCTGAAACCCCAGGGCCAGGGCAGAAAAGAGGAGACAGAGGCTGAGAGTGAGGGAGGCTTGACTGGTACAAGAATACAACAATAGATGGAAGTGGGCTGGGCGCCGTGGCTCACACCTGTAATCCCAGCACTCCAGCCTGGGAGACAGAGCAAGACTCCATCTCAAAAAAAAAAAAAAGAAGAAGAGTAGATGCAAGTGTCCAGGGTGACTCTCAAGGGCTTGACCCAGAGGTCAATCAAGGCCAAAGACAAGGGCAGGGCATCTATGTGTGTCATTGGGCAGAGGAAGAAGGAGACAGAACTCTGGGGTCACTTAATTCCCTTCTAATTCCAAAATCTTTATGCCTGTGGTAGATTATGCTGTTTGAGAATGTTGCTTTTCAAAATGGAAGTGGCTTTTTTTTTTTTTTTTTATGAAAGGCATGTGCCAATTGTAGTTAATTCTGGGGTCAGGCATACCCAGGTCTCTTTTCCTGCACCTCCCGTCAGTAGTTTTGTGATCCTGAGCAAGTTACTCAACTTCTCTGAGCCTCTCCAAAATAATGTATAATTTTCATACTCCTGTAAAAAATTATCTTGAAATCGACTTTATTGGAGTGTAATTTACGTATGGTAAAACTCATCCATTTAAAGTGTACATTTCAGTGAGTTTTGAAATTTATACAACCATGTAACTGCCACGCTGATCAAGAAAATAAGCTTTTGAAAAATTTTTTGAGACAGTCTCACTCTATTACCCAGGCTGGAGTGCAGTGGTGCAATCTCAGCTCACCGCAAACTCTGCCTCCCAGGTTCAAGCAATTCTCCTGCCTCAGCCTCCCGAGTAGCTGGGATTACAGGTGCCTGCCACCATGCCCAGCTAATTTTTGTATTTTTAGTAGAGATGAGATTTCACCTTTTTGGCCAGGCTGGTCTTGAACTCCTGACCTCAAGCGATCCACCCACCTTGGCCTCCCAAAGTGCTGAGATTACGGGCATGAGCCACCGTGCCCAGCCTAAGAAAGTGAACATTTTAATCATCCTAAAACATGCTCTTGTGCCCCTTCCCAGTCCTTCTGTTTCTATTAATATAAAAACAATAAGTTCTCCAGCCCCCATGACAACAAATTTCGGCAACAAATAAGCATCCAGGAAGGTGTGCAGTGTGTACTGTGACTTTGCCTATCCACTGCCAGCCCCCTGCTCACACAGAGACACTGTTATTTAGACCCAGTGACACAACTGTCCCTTGTTAGGAAGCATAGCATGTGATGGTTCCCTCACCAGTGCCCATGGTGAGACACTACACAGCCTGTCTCTCCCCACAGGGACAACAGCAGCTGGCACCGGGCTCCCTAGATCACTCACTGGGTGTCTTCCCACCCCAACACCTCCATGAGACTGTGAGCCTCTCCAGGGAGGACCTGTGTCTGCCTCATATCATTCACTATTGTCTCCTCAGTGCCCAACAGGTGCCTAGCACACAGTAGGTGCTCAATAAGGGGGTATGGAATGAAAGAATGAGAAGGGGGCTGCCCGCCAAAGGACTCCTGATGAAGTGTGAGGAACATCAAATGCCTCATGGGAGGTGTAAGTCCCACTTGCAGCTGGCTTCTGTTGTTTAATATTCTTTAAATTAGCTCAGCTAGTTTTAATTCTCTCTACCTTTGCCTCACCTTAAGAAATCAGATCCGTCTGCAACCCTAGCACTTTGGGAGGCTGAGGCAGACGGATCACCTGAGGCCAGGCCTTCCAGAAAAGACTGGCCAACATGGCGAAACCACGTCTGCCTAAAAATACAAAAATTAGCCGGGCATGGTGGCACATGCCTGGAATCTCAGCTGCTCTGGAAGTTGAGGCAGGAGAATCAATTGCACCCAGGAGGTGGAGGTTGCAGTGAGTCGAGATCGCGCCACTGCCCTCCAGCCTGGGTGACAGAGCAAGATTCCATCTCAAAAAAAAAAAAAAAAAAGAAATCAGATCCATGACATCATGGTTAGATACGAAATATATATATGGAACTTAACTTATTTTATTTCTTGGGGATTTTTTTTCTCCATTATCATTATCCACAAGGAACCTTTTATTTTAAAATGATTTCAAACTTTGCAAGAAAGTTGCAAAGAATGTCCATATACTCCTTTACCCAGGCCTGCCAATTGTATGCATTCTGCCACATTTGTTTTATCATCCTCTCTCTCTCTTGCTCTCTCTCTATATGTGTACTGTATATATGGACAGTCATTTTCTTTTTTTGAGACAGCATCTCACTCTGTTGCCCAGGCTGGAGCACAGTGGCAAAATCTCAGCTCACTACAACCTCTGCCTCCCATGTTCAAGTGATTCTCCTGCCTCAGCCTCCCATGTAGCTGGAACTTCAGGTGTCCACCACCACACCCAGCTAATTTTTGTATTTTTAGTAGAGATGGGGTTTCACCATGTTGGCCAGGCTGGTCTCAAACTTCTGGACTCAAACGATTCTCCTGCCTTGGCCTCCCAAAGTGCTGGAATTACAGGCGTGAGCCACCATGCCCCTTAGTTAGACAGAGTCTCACTCTGTTGCCCAGGCTGGAGTGCAGTGGCTCTACCTCATCTCACTGCAACCTCTGCCTCCCAGGTTCAAGCAATCCTCATGTCTCAACTTCCCAAGTAGCTGTGATTACAGGTGTGCACCACCACACCCAGTTAATTTTTGTATTTTTAGTAGAGACAGGGGTTTCTCCACGTTGACAAGGCTGGTCTCAAACTCCTGACCTCAGGTAATCCACCCGCCTCAGCCTCCCAAAGTTCTGGGATTACAGGCTTGAGTCACCACGTCTGGCCTAGTTTTCTAATATACGTGAAAATCAGTACTGCACTAGATTGTATTATTATTCAACAATACTCATGGCCCCTCCTTACCAGGTCCCTCCCTGCAAAGGTGTATGCTTCCCAACCTCATCACCATCAGATCTGGCCATGTGACTTGCTTTGGCCAATGAAATGTGAGCAGAACTGTTGGATGCCACCTCTGAATGGAAGCTTTAAGAGTCATTGTGGGGTTCTGCTGTTGATCCTTCTGCTGCCATGTTACTAGCATGTTCTAGGCAGGGCCACCCCTTCAAATTGGTTCCCAGAATGACAACGTGGAGCAGAATCAAGGCAGACCCAAAGCTACCTGATGGCCAAGTAGCATGTGCCAAAAATAAATCCTTATTGTTGAAAATCCTTGAGATTTGAGGGAAGGTCGTTTGATACCCGGCATAAGTTTATTTAAGTTGATGGATAAAAAATGTTTCACTCTTAAAATGAAAATTTTATGTACCACCTGCAAATACACAGCAAATTTGAGAAACATGACATTAGCCATGATGACCCAACACTGTATGGTTGAGTATCCCCATTTAATAGAGGAGTAACCTGAGGCTTATAATGGTTAAGTAGTTTGCCCAAAGCCTCTCTGCTAGACAAGGCAGCAGAGATGATTCAGGGTACCATTCTCTAGGGGTCTCAGTCTAGTGGACAGGCAATGGAATTTTCCTTTGGCAAAATAGCTCTGTCAGAGATGTCTCTCCTGGACGATCTTTTCTTCTCTCATGGCCCCCCTGTGCTCCAAAACCACCAAGAGCCCCTCCTGGCCCCATTCCTGAAAGTTCTTCTCGCAGATGAATGCCAGGTGATTCCCGTTACGGAGTTAGCTGCTAACTAAAGGTGTTAACTGCTAATGAAAGTGCCAGCACTAAGATATTAGCTAATAAGGATTAACACCTTTCAGAGTGTTGGTATATTAATAAGGGACCTGGGAAGACCAAAACGATTTCAAGAGACAGAGGAACAGAGCCCAAAAGGTGGCGGAAGAATTTGGTTCAACAATTCTTTCTGCCCCTACTGCGAACCGGGTCTTGAGCCAAGACATGCAGCCAATGTGTTGCATATACATAGAGCTTTGCAGTGTACAGCACTCAGCAGCTTACAGAGTACTTCCTCATCCATCGCCTCCCCTGCTCTTCACAACAGCCCAGTGAGGTAATCTCTGCCAGCCCCAATTCACTGATGAGAAGGCTGAGGCTTGTAGAGAGGGAGTGAGTTACTCAGGGTCACATGGTAGTGGATAAGAGACACTGGACTGGCTCCCATGGCTGCTTGACTCCCAGCCCAGTGCTCCTTTCATGACCCCTCAAGCCCCCAACACAAGTAGAGAAGAAACCAATGGGGGTCAGACCATCTTCTCCCTTCTTGGACCTAAAATTGACTCTGACCCCAAGGAGTCAGGGCCAAGAACAGTGAACACCCATACCTATAGAGCTCCCTTTCCAGTCTAAACTTCCATTCACCTTTTTAGACTCAACTCAGAGAGCGCCTCTTCCTGGAAGCCCTCCCAGATGGTCATAGGCAGCTTCTTGCAGGGCTGCCACAATATACGGGGCATATCTTGATGATACAGATTGCTTTAGAATCACTGTGTCCCGGCCGGGCGCGGTGGCTCAAGCCTGTAATCCCAGCACTTTGGGAGGCTGAGACGGGCGGATCACAAGGTCAGGAGATCGAGACCATCCTGGCTAACCCGGTGAAACCCCGTCTCTACTAAAAAATACAAAAAACTAGTGGCGGGCGCCTGTAGTCCCAGCTACTCGGGAGGCTGAGGCAGGAGAATGGCGTAAACCCGGGAGGCGGAGCTTGCAGTGAGCTGAGATCTGGCCACTGCACTCCAGCCTGGGTGACAGATCAAGACTTCGTCTCAAAAAAAAAAAAAAAAAAAAAAATGACTGTCTCCCCAGTGCCATGCAGGCAGCAAAGAATGACCGAACCTGCTGTAAATGCTTGTTGAGTGGATCAATTAATTAATGACTCCTTATTTTTCAGAACAAACTCATCAAAGTGAATTCCACTTACTACCCTCCAAGACAAGATTTATACAAACTGTGGTCATTTTAAAATGAAACAAGAGATGAGCTATTCCCATTTCTTCAAAGTCCTATTAATATTTCATTAGCTACCAGAAGTAGCTGATATTTGCATCTTCGTGTGTCTCTGTGTATAAGTGTGTGTATAGACCACATCTGCCCATCTAGCATTTCTAAAATATGTTCTTTGGATGAGTGAGTGCTGCCACATAGGAATAGGGTACTATGGGAGGAAAAGAGGCAGATTTCTTGGCCAGATATGTTTGGAAAGTCCTGGATTTAAGATGTATCCATTGCAGGACTTCTCAGAGCCTTTAAAGGTAGCATCTATTGGGCGTTTACTATATTCCAGGCAGTGTGCTAAACACTTTACATTCATTACCTCATTAGCTTATATCCCTCTAGAACGTAAGCTTCTTGAGGACTGACACCCTGTCTGTCTTGCTCACCAGCGTATTCCTGGAGACTGACACACTGTATCTACTCAGTTAAGGAATAAATTAACACATGAATGAATGGCCCTGTAAAGTACATATTGTTGCTATTCCCATTTGATAGAGGAGGGAACTGAGTCTGACTACAGAGCCTAGGCTTTTTAACTACGATTGCAGCTTGTCTTCACTGTAGTAACATGCCTGGCAGACCTGCGGGACAGAGTTCTTGCCTACAGCATTTCCAAGCCTGATTTGCCTAAGAACCTTTTTCTAAAGAAGTATCTTGCAGAATAGGATCGTGAGGAACATACCCTACAAAATGATCCTCTGGGCTCTGCAAGCTGGGAGGGCAGGCCTCCTTGTCTTTGATTTGTCTCCCTAGATAATAGCGCATAGAGACTGCAGGGCAGGAGGGAGGGAGAAGCAGGGTATTTTTCTGCTCCCTCTACTCAGGGCAAGGTCTCCACTAGCTGCATCTCCTCCCTGGTTTCTAGTCTTTGGAAAGGCAGCCTCTCCCTCTGTGCTTCCAGCTCCTTCTAGGCAGCCCCAGCTCCTGGATTCTTTCTTGTAACATTGCTTCCTCTTTTGACCAGTTATGGAGGCTCACGCCTGTAATCCCAGCACTTTGGGAGGCCAAGGTAGGAGGATTGCTTGAGCCCAGGAGTTCGAGACCAGCCTGGGCATATGGAGAAACCCCATCTCTACAAAAAATACACAAAACTAGCAGGGCATGGTGGTGCATGGTGCACACCTATAATCCCAGCTGCTCAGGAGGCTGAGGTGAGAGGATCGCCTGAACCTGGAGGTGGAGGCAGCAATGAACTATGATCATGCCACTGCACTCCAGCCTGGGTGACACAGGGAGACCTGTCTTGAAAAAAAAATCACTCCTGTCTTTGTTCCTCCAGTCTTGGGGTTCTTTCCCTCACAGCATCCTGTTTACTTGTGCAGCACTCACTAGTCCAAAGAGGATGCCTTCGACAAATGGTGAATATGGTCCATAGCATTTTTTCTGCTATTGATAATCTCCAGCCACGCACTTTCAACTCTTCCAAACCACTATCACGATTTCCCTGTATTCATGCTCTCCACTGAGCTGCCTGATGCAACCCTGACTAATACAGCCACCTAAAACAGCAATAGCAATAATTTCACAAACACTCACTCAGCATCATGAATGTGTTAGCTCATTTGATCCTTGTAACAATCCCATGAGAGGTATTCTAATTGCCATCCCCATACTATGGATGAGTAAACTGAGTCCTTGGGAGGTGAAGTAACCTGTTCCAGGTCATACAGTTCATGACTGGGAAGCTGGGATGTGAGCCAGACACACTGGGTCTGAAGCACTATTCCTACCATCCCCACCCCCAAGATAACAGTAATGGACGGTTCCTGGGGGTCAGAAGATCAAACAGAGCCCTTTGTGCCTTTCAGTTCCTGGAGCACAGTAGAGTTCTAGAGGTCTTTCTCCTTGTCTGGTAGTGAGCTTTTCAGCCCTGGAGGTGTGCAAGAAGAGATTGCAGCATTTCTTCACATGATATTTAAAGGTAACCTCCTTTCGTTTGGTCCCCTTCGCTAAACCAAAATGAAAAATATTTTAAAATTAAAAAAAAAAAGAAACAGAAGTAAACCTCCTCGCAGCGGTCGTCCAGGTGGACCAGATGGTGTTTAAGGCTCCCCAGACTTCTCTTCCTGGTCCCCTGAAAGATGAAGACACTTGTAATGTCATCAAGACAGGGTCTTTCGAGATCCTGATGAAATACCACCTCTGCTATGAAGCCGCCCGGACCCCCAGCAGAAAGGGGAATTCCCTTTCTGTCACTCAGCATGGCTTTTTATCTCTGCTGAATAGAGCCAAGCTCGCGTTGTCTGGTTTGCGTTTGGGTCTTCTCTGGCCTACTGGACTGGAAGCTCAGGGAAGACAGAAACTGATGCCAATGCATAGACCTCCTTTTATAGCCCAATCCAGCACCTTGTATTCAATAGATACTCAGTAAGTGAATAAGTGTTGGGTGAATAGATAACAGATAGATGGATGGATGAGAAAATTTTAAAAAGGAAGAAAGAAGGAAGGAGAGAGAGAGAAACGGGTGGATAGATGGATGGAGGGGAGAGATGAGCAAATATGGATGAATGGATGGACAGATGGATGACGAAAGTATGTATCAGTGGGTGGATGAAAAGATGGATAGATAGAAGAATGTATGTATATATGGATGGATGGGTGGATGGATGGACGGATGGATGGATGGATGGAAGGATGGGAAAATGCATATAGATGGCTAGACAGTAGGTTGATTGATAGATGTGAGAATGCGATGGATGGAATGAGTGGATAGATGGATGGATGACAGGATGGATAGATGAGGGGATGCATGGATGGATGGATGGATGGACTGGGTGGATAGTTAGATAAACATATTTACAGAGACTGTGAGGTGCTGTGCAGTAGATTCTCTAGAATTTCTATGTGGGGCCCACAATCTGGCTAGAAGGTGGGCTTGCCACCATATTTGCAGAACATTTTACATAAGATTGAGAAACTAGCTATTGCCCATGTGAAAGAAATGAGAAAGATGTAACAGAGATTATGGAAGGTTAAAGCCCCAGCAGCCACCACTGCGGGTGTGACTATAATCATCTAAAATAGTAAGATTCTGAAAATCTGTGGCCCTAAGAAGATTCAAAGGTTTTAAAGTTCCGTGTCTCTAAGACTTAGACTTGAAGATTCTGTGTCTTTAAGAACTCTGTATCTACCACTATGAGCAACATGCTCTGTGCCGGGCATTGTTCTAAGCACTTTAGATACAAAGATTATCTCCTATAATCCCCACAGCCACCCGTGGTCTAGACACTATGACCACCCTCATATGAGGCACAGAGATGCTGAGGTGTTTGCCTTAGATAACACAGCTAATAAGTGGCAGAACTGGGATCTGAACTCAAGCAGGCTAGGCGGGATCCAGAGTCCCTGCTTTTAACCACCGCTCAGTGCTGCCTCAAGGAATGGAGGATTGTACACATCTAAGTTTCAAAGATTCAGTGACCAAGACTTGAAGAGTTCTGAGGCTCTAAGCGTCTTCACCGTCTCCACACCCAGGACTCTTCAGACACTGAGGGAGAGAAAAGGAGGGAGAGTCTGGCCGGCTCCTGCGATCACCAGCCCTGCTGATGTCAGACGCCTGGCCGTCGCTCTTCCTGTTAACCTTGGGGGAAAAACACATTTGTGGCAGATAACAGGCATGAGGGTGTGCCAGCCCTCTGCTCACTCCCAGGCCTGATGGATGGGCTACATGGGCCCCCCCTGACCTGTGTGTGTACTGTTATCTGCTCAGCCAAGGGAAGCTGTTCATCACACCGACAGCTTGGCGAGGCACACCTGCAGGGACTGCGTCAGCCGGAGCCACCAGCATCCTGGGAGGAAAGAGGGGGGGTGATGGGAAGGGTAGGGCAGGGGAGACACAGAGAGAAGGGCCAAGGGCACAATATCAGTACCATCCCCAGGCCCAAGACTGGCCCAGAGGGTGGCACTAAATTCTGGGTACCGTGGATGTGCTGTGTGATCACAGATTAGTCACTTAACCTCTCTGAGCTGTAAAATAAGATTAAGCTTTGCCAGAAACCTGGAGGCCGTGCTTTCCTCCTTCTCATGCTCCACATCCAATCACAAGGTTCTGTCCATTCTACCTCCCAGTCTGTCATGATCCTACCCATTTCTTACCAACAACTCTACCGCAACCACCCTGGTCCAGGCCACCAGCATCTCTGCCTGGATGATGCTACAGCCTTCTCCCTGGGCTCCCTCCTTCCTGCCCACTATATTCCATTCTTCACATTTTACAGTTCAGAGAGGTTAAGTGACTAGCCTCTGGTCACACAGCACATTCATGGTACTGCCAGGAACGGAAGTCTGGCATCACGCCCAGAAGTCAGCGCCACGGCAGCCAGAGGATCTCTGTTACAAAATGAGATCACTGCACTCTCCTGCTTAAAACCCTCTAATAACTCCCTGTCACACTTATAAATAAGTCCAAACTCCTTGCCAGGGCCCTGCAAAATCTAGCCTCTCCCGCCCTGTCCATCCTCATGTCACACCTGCCAGCCCCCTTGCATACCAAGTTTCAACCACGCCACCCATCCCTTTTCCACCTCTTGGCCTTTGCACATGCTGTTCCCTCGGATGTGAACACTCTTCCCCAGCCCTTTACGTGGCTAGCCAGCTACCTCTCATCTGCCGCTCTCAGCTCAATTGCCGCCCGCTCAGAAAGGTCTTGCCAGCCTGAAGTACTACTCCAGCTCCCAATCTCACTCTGTCATGGCCCCCAGCGTATTCCCTTTCTGGGACTGATCGCAACCTGAAATTGTGTTGTTTCTTTGTGTGTATATTGTCTGTCTCTCCCACTAGAATGGAAGCTCCAAACGTTATGGGTTGTTGTCTTACTCACTGCTGTGTCCCTGAGTGCTTCCTCAGTACAAAGCCACACATTCTCTTCCGCCCCAGGGCCTTTGTGTCAGCTGTCTCTCTGCCTGGAACTCTCTTCTCTGCCTATTTAATCCCTACTCACCCTTCAGCTCTATGGAAGGGTATATTTTGCAAAGATAGTCACAACAGCATGTTTTATCCTACGTGTTCTTTATAAAATATGACCTTGAGACTCGCCCTGGGGAGAGGTGGGGCCCATGTTCCCTGCCCTTGATTTGGGGCAGGCTATCACTTGTTTGTGGCCAATAGGATGTCATGTAAGTGACACTGGGACACTTCTGGAAGGAGGTCAAGGACATTGGCTCTGGAGCCCTAAGCTACATGTAAGCAGCATGACTGTCCTGAGGATGCCATGCTACGAGGAGGCCCAAGCCAGCCTCTACAGATAGACCACATGGAGAATCCCTGAGATCACCTACAGAGAGGGGAAAGAGATGCCCAGCAGCTTCCAGCTGCTCCGGCTCCAGCCGTCATCTAACTGAAACCTCATGAGAGACCCTGAGTCAGAGCTGCACAGCAGAGCCCCTCTGAACCCCTGATCCACAGAAACCACAAGCATCAACAAAAATTGTAGTTTTAAGCTACTAGGTTCATTTGTTATACAGCAATAAATAACCAGAACAAGATCTCAGCTTATGTGCCACCTCTCCAGGAAGCCCTCCGTAACTAACTAGGTCAGGACCCTGTATTTCCATTTCATTTTATTTTATATTTTATTTTATTTTATTTTATTTTATACAAGGTCCTACTCTGTTTCCCAGGCTGGAGTGCAGTGGCATGATCGCAGCTCGCTGCAGCCTCCATCTCCCCAACTTAAGCGATCTGCCCACCTCAGCCTCCCGTGTAACTGGGACTACAGGTGTGAACTACCATAGCCAGCTAATTTTTTAGTTTTTGTAAAGACGGGGTCTCCGCATGTTGCCCACGCTGGTCTAGCACTCCTGGGCTCACACTCCTGGGTTCAAGCGATTCTCCCACCGTGGCCTCCCAAAGTGCTGGAATTACAGGTGTGAGCCATCATGCCTAGCCTACTTTTTCTTTATATGTTATAATATATATATATGTTATAATATATATATAATTACAGTTGGTAATTATATAGTTATTTTTGTGATGGCTGATTTTCTCTCTCTCTCTCTCTCTCTCTCTCTCTCTCTCTCTCTCTCACTTAAATATAAGCTCTGGGAAGGGGGAGAAGAATCCTTATCTTGTTCACCATTGTATCCCCAACAGTGAATAGTCCCTGGCACATAGTAAGTGTTCAGTGAATACCACTGATCAATAATTTCACTAAGTTACTATAACCATCCTGTAATGCTGGCTTTATTATCTCTATTTTTCAGACAAGTAAACTGAGATTCAGAGATGTTCTGTTCTTGCCCAAGGCCACACAGCAGAGCAGGATCCTAGCCTGATTCTCTCTGATTTGAAATCCAGAGCCCGCCTCCTGACAGGTGGAGGGATGGGGTACTAGCCTGAGGTCCTCTAAGTTGTAGCTGAGTAGGGCCACAGATGTCCTTTTATTTAACCTTTTGTCTTAACCCTTGCAGAAAAAGAGGCCCAGAGAGGGAAAGGGACTGACCCAAGGTCACACAGCTCATCAATGTTCAAGCTGGGACAAGACCCGGGCCCCATATTCTCGACCCAGAGCTCCTCTCACTGCACCCGCAAACCTGCCTTCAATACCTGCCATGCATGGAACCCAGGACTAGACTCCAGGAGGGACAGACACAAGAAAATCAGTGGTCCCTTTGGGGAGAGGAGAACTCAAATGTCTACATAGTGAAGGGACAAGAAGAACAATTATTGATGAAAATCAACTGTGTTCCAGACAAGCCTAAAAGACACTTCTCATGACAAGCCTGTAAGATACCCTCACAAGATATTCTTTCACAAGAGGAAACTGAGGCTCAGAGAGATTCAAAGACTAACCCAAGGTCACCAGACTTACAACTGCCAGCTCAGAATTTGAATCCAGAGTTTTCTGTCTCCAGGACGCCCTCCAGTGTGCCAGGCTGTCTCACCAGAGCTAAGGGAGCCTCGAGGCCATGGGGAATGGGCCGGGTATGGTGGCTCATGCCTGTAGTCCCAGCACCTTATGAGGCCAAGGAGGGTGGATTGCTTGAGCTTAGGAGTTGGAGACCAACCTGGGCGACATGATGAAACTCAGCTCTACTAAAAATACAAAACTTAACCAGGCATAGTGTTATGTGCCTGTAGTCCCAGTTACTTGGGAGGCTGAAGTGGAAGGATCACCTGAGCCTAGGAGGTAGAGGCTGCAGTGAGCTGTGATTGCATCACTGCACTCCAGCCTGAGTAATAGAGGCCCTATTTCAAAATAAAATTGAAAAATAAGGATTGGGGGCTGGGCACGGTGGCTCACGCCTGTAATCCCGGCACTTTGGAGGCTGAAGTGGCCGGATCACAAGGTCAGGAGATAGAGACCATCCTGTCTAACAGGGTGAAACCCTGTCTCTACTAAAAATACAAAAAAAATAGCTGGGCATGGTGATGTGTGCCTGTAGTCCCAGCTGCTGGGGAGGGTGAAGCAGGAGAACGGCATGAACCCGGGAGGTGGAGCTTGCAGTGAGCTGAGATTGCACCACTGCACTCCAGCCTGGGCGACAGAGTGAGACTCCATCTCAAAAATAATAATAAAAATAAAATAAAATAAAAATAAGGATTGGAAATTAAGGAAAGCTGTATGGAGCACTTAGCACCAAGGAGCAACCTGAGTTAGTCCTTGAAAGAAGTAGTGTGGTTTCCCAAGACTGAGCTGGGGAGAGCGCGTTCCAGGCAGAGGCAGGGCGTGTGGGCAAAAGTCTAGAGGTGGACAGGGCTGACAGGTCTGGTGGCCCAAGCGGGAGGCATGCGAGTTGAGGCTTGGAGAGGTGGACTGTGCTATTCCTGCCCCTCACTGCCTCTGCAGCCCCCAGTTACCTTCCCTGGCAGCCCCCCCATCCGCCATCCACCAGAGCAAGGACTGGAAAATGAATGAGTCTGTTTATGAAGCCCATAATGTTGCCAGCAAAACAAGGCACTCAGCGGAGCTGCTCGGCGCCTCTAATGGGATATTATTTATGTCATTTTCCTCCCGGCGCTGGAGCCATTACCGCCCGGAATGGTGCTCTGTCACCCTCCACTCCCCCAGTGATGTGCCAATGTCACGCTGAAGGATGCGCGCTGCAGTTGTCATGGGCAGCACCCTGCTGCCAGCCTCCAGACCTGGGCTTTGGAGAAGCGGCAGGGCAGGGGGGTGATGGGCAGCCCCCACACCCTGCCAATATGAGGTCGTAGGGCCCACGCTTGCCAGTGGGATCTAGCTTCTCCTGGGTTGCTCTTGGTGCCAGCCATGCTGCCAGGTGCTGAGAATCCTCCCATGGCTCCTCATTACCCTGCAGACAGAGCCCCATACCTCCATCTGTCAATAAGCCCTCTGGACTGTGGTCCCTGCCCACCTTCCCAGCCTTAGCTCTGGCCTCTTGTGTGTAAGTTCTGGAATCAGACAGGCCTGGTCTCGTGTATCTTCCCAGATTGACTTGATCCACCTGTCCCCTCTTGCTCAATGATGAACCCAGCCGCTGTCTTTGGCTCTTCTTCTAGTCCAGCTGCCTCAGTTTCCCGCAGGTGAGGACTAGCCTTCTGCAGACACCGCATCAAGCCTGTCAAGCTGCAGCAGCTGACCCCCTGGGTCCAACTTGATCTGAGGGAGGCTCTTTCCACCACTTTCACATTCAGACAAAGCACCGTGCTTAGGGCAGGGGATCAGGCTTCCCTAGTGGCTTCCTGGAGGGGCCAAGTAAGAGCACTCCTTGCAGCAAATCGGGAACATTGACAGTCATGAGCCAGGAAGGAGCCACGGACAAATGGACCATTCTAAAAATGGGAGGTTCCACATGGCCTGCATATCTGCCACTCCAAGTGACCCAGCACCCAGTTGCATTGACTCAAAAAGATGTTTCTACAGCCAGCTCAGAAACATAGCACTTTGTGTCTACTTCCTATTCTTCTCTATCTGCCACCCCTCATCTTGCTGCCCAAGAATTGCACCTCCCATAAGTATGTACACTTTGCTCCAGACTTTGTGTTTTAGGAAACCCAGGCTAAGCCACCTGGTTCAATCCCAACTTCATCACTTATTTGCTGAAAGATCTGAGACAAGTTAACGAACCTCTCTGAGCCTCAATGTCCTCAGCTATAAAATGGAGATAATCTTCATCCTCACCTCGCAAGCTTGTTGGAAGTACTCACTAAAATCAGGAATGCTTGCATTTCCTCCACTTTGACACAACTTCCCTTGCATCAGACACTGGCATGTACTATTTTCTTGGTCAAGAATGCTCTCACAATAACCTTGTTCATCCTCATATTTACCTTACACACCTCCTTCTTGGGGACAGGACATGGAAGAGGGTCCTGCCTTCAGGAAACTCACACGACTGGGGAGGTGGCGAGGCTGGAGGGGAAACTCTTTGGGCTTGGATGCAATAGTCCTGGGTTCAAACCCTATGCGATCTTAGGAGAGTTGCTTAACTTCTCTAAACTTCAGGTTCCTCATCCATACAATGGAACCCAACATTCCTCTAAGACGGAGCTTCCAGTAAGATAACAGAGTTGAAGGTGCTGCACAAACTGTAAAGTCCTGTTCATAAGATGTTGCTCTCATTGGCCAGATATTCCAGAGCGTCACTGAAAACAGAGCAGGCCCCCCTGAAGTGCTAAGAGAAAAAGGCGGGAGGCTGTCGACTGAACCCCCTCTGTGTATCAGGCTCCTTCTGGAGGTTTCACTTAAAATTCTTCTGCCTGTGAGTGGCAGGGTTTGATACAGAGTAGGGACTCAGGGGTTATTCTCATCTCAGCCTTTTCCATGTTTTACGTAAAGGAGCCTGCCCAGAAAGGTGAAGTGACTTGCCCAAGGTCATACCATTGGGTGGTAGAGGAGCTGGGATTTTCACCCATCAGGATGGGTAGATGGCTGGGGGATCTGAGGGTCAGAGATATTTCAGGAGGGGCCAGGGATATAGGCCCTGAGTTTTCTTCCCCATGCTCTTCCCTGGAACGCTCTTGGGGACCAGGCGTGGGCATGAGGGTGAGCAAGGCAGGCGGCCTCTGCCCATCAGCAGGGAGTGTGGGTCTGAGTGCCATGGTCAGCACCCAGTTCCCCCCTTGACATTCTGTATAAGCTTCAGCATCTCCCACCTGGAATATCAGCTCCCTTTTGGCTACCCTTGCTGCCTCCCGTCCCCACATCCAAGCCACCTCAGACAGATGTGTTAAATCCCATTGGGCCATGCCCCACCCCTGCTCAAAATTATTTAGTGACTCGCACACCTCTGGGACAGGGTTCAAATTCCTCCCTCCAACATTTAAGGATCCCCTGATCTCACCCCCTCCATCTCCTCTCCTTCCTCATCTCCCACCCTATACATACACACACACACACACACACACACACACACACACACTAGGATCCTGCAGCTCCTCCCACACCTCGTGCCTTTGCTTCTGCCATTTCCACCACCAAGAACGCTGGAGCTCCAGGATGCCCAGCTCCTGCGCTGCTGCTTCTGAGACTGTGTCCTTGACCTTCCGCGTCAGGGTCACTTGCTCCTTTCCTGCAGACCCTCAGCATGTGGTTTCTTTCACCATTAGAGCCCTTGCTTTCATTCCGGGCTGTGGATAGTAGTGATCGCAGGTCCAGGGCCACCGTCCATGGAGCTCCCCTGGTCGCCGGCGCTGTGCTAAAGCACATTTGAATGCAGGCTCTCCTTGCCTCCTTGCAACCCCTTTGACCATCCCCACTTGACAGATTGAGAAACAGGCTTAGAGGTATAGAAAGTTCTTCCAGGGTCACACACCAAGTAAAAACCCAGGCATCCTGACTCCGGTCAGTAATCGTAATTCTGCGATTGCACCACTTCACTGCGGATCCCCCTGCTTCAAAGGGGAGGCTGTGTGGTTCATGTAGATTCCACCAGCACTTAACCCCATGCCCAGAACAGGTAGGTTCATTTATTCACATCAATGTGTTTTGAATGAAATATTAGATAATAAGAATGGATGACTAGATAACTACATTCTGTACTTTATTGAGGACCTACTATGTGCTGGGCACTGTTTCAGGTGCTAGGAATAGAGCAGTAAACAAAACAGGTACAAATCTCTGCCCTCAGAGAGTCTAGTGTAGAGAATCGGTCTGCTGGGGAGAAACAGACAACAACAAAAAAGGACGTAAATCAATTTTCAAGCATGTCAGAAGGTGACAAAGGGTCTGGAGAGAAATAGAGTGGGGACTGAAGTGAGGGCAGGAATGTGAGCCTGGGGCAGAGTCCACAGTAGAGGGCAAAGGTCCTATCCTGAGGTCCTTGGGTGGAGTCCACAGTAGAGGGCGAAGGTCCTATCCTGGGGTCCTCGGGCGGAGTCCACAGTACAGGGAGAAGGTCCTATCCTGGGGTCCTCGGGCGGAGTCCACAGTAGAGGGCGAAGGTCCTATCCTGGGGTCCTCGGGCGGAGTCCACAGTACAGGGCGAAGGTCCTATCCTGGGGTCCTCGGGCGGAGTCCACAGTAGAGGGCGAAGGTCCTATCCTGGGGTCCTCGGGCGGAGTCCACAGTACAGGGCGAAGGTCCTATCCTGGGGTCCTCGGGCGGAGTCCACAGTACAGGGCGAAGGTCCTATCCTGGGTTCCTCGGGTGCAGTCCACAGTACAGGGCGAAGGTCCTATCCTGGGGTCCTCGGGCGGAGTCCACAGTACAGGGCGAAGGTCCTATCCTGGGGTCCTCGGGCGGAGTCCACAGTACAGGGCGAAGGTCCTATCCTGGGGTCCTCGGGTGCAGTCCACAGTAGAGGGCGAAGGTCCTATTCTGAGGTCCACTGGGGAAGCTGATCGAAGAGGAGGCGCCCTCCAGCCGGTGGGTGAAAGGGCAGAGTCGCAGAGTGGCGGGGCGGAGGGTGGATGAGGCCAGGGTGAAGTCCCACTCCCTCCTCCCCTACTCGCCCTTGTCCTCACTCTCCTTACCTCCCTGCCTGGTGTCTAACAGGCTCAGAAAAAATGGCCCAGGGGAGGAGCCATCCAACCTCCCTGGCCTTGGCACTAAAAGTAGCAGCGTGATGGGAAATGGTGGTGCCGCGGAATTACCGCTTTCTCATTGGCCTTGTTTGTGGTCCTCACTGCCTTCACTCCTGCCCGCCAGCCCAGGGCTGGGAGGGAGGGAGAGGGGGCTGCTCTCTGCCTGCCTGGCACATGGTGACCTTGGGGAGAGCATCCCCGAGAGGAGGGGTGGGCATTGGGACCTGGGTCACTGATTTTCATCTGGCAGCCCCAGTGCTAAGATCACTTCCTCTAGGAAGTTTCAAATGTCCCAGTTTTACTCAAGGGGAGTGGGGGTAGGAGAGGGGACTAACCTTGATCGAGACCTCTGTGCCAGGCCTTTCATGCATCTCATTTATTTTAATGCTCACAATCATCCTATTGCTCCACTTTAGAAATAAGGAAACTGAGGCTCAGAGAGGTTAATTAATGGACCCAAGGTCACACAGCAAGTTAAAGAGATCAAGATCTGAACTCAGGTCACTGTGATTCGAAGGTCTTCACTTTTCCCTCTGGACCTCTGAGCTCCCAGGTCACTTTTTATCTCTCTTACATCTCTTAGCAAAGTCCAGCACAAATCATCAGTAGCTGCAGACGGGGTAGAGTAGTGGTTAGTAGCCTGGGCTATGAGACCAACTGAGTCTTAAGTTATACTTGTGGTTGTGCCTCATCATAGGTCTCAGACCTCACGCAAGTCTCTTTCCCTTTCTGGGCCTCAGTTTCCCCGGCTGAAAGGTGGACTAATAATAACCTCCTTGTTGTTAAGGGTGGATGAGATTACAGGCAAGAATGTCTTTGGAGAAGGCTCTGTTTAAAGACAGTGTAGTTGTGGCATAATCAAAATCCAGGAGAGGGTTAAGAAGAAAGAAGCTTTTATTGTTCCAGCAGCAGCAATGCCTTTGCAGCAAACTTCACCTGTTTACAGTCCATTAGAAGCCATTATTGCTGTGTCTGGGGCAGATGCACACCCCTGACCTTGACGCGTGTCTGACAGCTCCAGGCAGCAATCTAGGGAGCAGAGTCATTTTGGCAGCGTTTAAAGGGCCACAAGGGGCTGAGGGCCTCTTCCAGAGCCCTTCTCCCTCCCAACTCCTGGGCCACAGCTTCTGCCAGCCAGAAGACTGAGGAAGGTGCCCAGCCTGGATTCCAGGTGCTCAGATATCCACCAGCTCTCCTGGGGGTCTCCAAATCACCACCTTGAGTTTGCAACCTTAATAGGTTGACTGTGGTGAGGAAAAAACACATAGACAGCTAGGGCTGCAGGGACCTCAGAGGAGCAAATCCAATCCTGCCCCTGCATCCAGAGAAATGAAGGAACACGCCCAAGGTCAGAAGAAGACAGCCAGAATGAGAATGGAGCTCCTAGGACCCCCAGCCTAGGCTTTGAGGTGCTAATGATGGGAATTTCAGGCAATGAACAGTGGCTGTTGGCAGTAGGGTTGGGCAGAGAGAGAGAGTAGGGCTGGGCACTTAGATCATGTTGCATAGGCAGCTGCTACCTCTGACTTCAAAAAAGGCAGAGGCTGGACATGGCTGGCTCCAAGCCAAACTTCTTCCCACCAGCTCCAAGGTCTGTGAGAGACAGGGAGAGAGGCCCTGACAGAGGGAGGAGCGACGGCTGCAAGATTCAAAATCAGCAAGTTTGCCTAAAAGCCCTTTTCTCCCCAGCTCCTATTTTGGGCCATTTTGTGGTTTTCTCCAAGGCGTTCAGTGCCCCTCAGGCTTTTTTCTTCATTCCCCTTCAACAAACTATTTGCAGGAAAAAAAAAAAAAAGAAAAAAGAAAACCTAAAATGTCATTTATACTCAAGGGTAAATGACCGACAACAGCTCTAAGGCAGTGCTCCCTGCCTTAGAGATGCTCTCTCACATTTTTTAGCAGGACTTCCAAAAGCAAGCAGGAAGAGAACCACACATCTCCGCTTCCCCTCCTAATTATCACCCCTTCTTTCACCAGTGAACTCTTACCTTCGTACCTTCACTCAAAAGTCTCCTCCTCCGGGAAGCCCTCCTAAACATCCCAGGCTGAACTGAGTCCCTCCATTATACACTCTCACAGAACTGAGTTCCTTCTCTTCAGAAACCTTTGTCTTTGAAGACAGATCATTTGATGAATATCTGTCACCCTTACTAGACTATGAGTTCCCTAAAGATGCCATTTTTTTTTGCTCTTCAGTATCTCCAGGGCCTACTAAAGTCTCTGGAATAGGGTAGATGTTCAATGAAAATCTTTTGAATGAATACATGAATTATTGCATGAATGAAAATGGAGATATCTATAAAGTCTAGACTCTGCCTCCATTACATACAAAACAACCTCTCAGTCTCCTTAAAGCAGTAACTCTCTCTCATGACTGTAGTGGATTCTGTTGACACCGCATTCAGACCCCCTCCCACTGGCAGTCACACCTGTGCCCCTGTTGCTGTAGGCTTCAATGCCTCCTCAACAGCTGCTCCTTTCTTTGTAGCATCACTCTCAGCTGATGAGGGTCGCCTCTTCTGGGAGGTTACACCCTTGTTCACCCACCCTGCATCAGCCCATAGCCAGCGATGGCTGACAAGGGGGTACAGAAGGCAACTCCCTTGTTTCTAGGTAGGGACAACTCTGCAGTGTAACTTATGCTCCAGACCCCCTTTGGATTAGGCCAAGGACAGACTTTACCCTAAAAAACATCCTTATTTTTCCCCTTCCCTCTCCTGCTTCCCTCTCTCCTTTCCTTAGGAGCACTTTCTCAATTAACCCTGTAAACAGAATTCCTCCAAGGCTCTGCTTCTAGGACCCTGACCTGAGATAGGGACTTCCCAAGTCTTCCATGGGCTCTAGACTAACAACTTTTCTCTACTGGGAAATTAATATTTATTAAGCTCCTACTGTGTCCCAGGATACACACTGGATGCTTTACATCTATCATTTAGTGATGAGATAGATATTACTATTATCTCCAGGCTACAGAAGAAGAAACTGAGGGCCAGAGAGAGTCCTGTGACTTGCTCAAGGTCATACTGCTGAAAAATAATGGAACAGGGATTTGAACCCAATTCTAGCAAGTGAAGGAATGATGGCAACCTATCACTGTAATACAGGATGACTATAATTGTAACAGCACAGAAGAAAGTGAAATTGATGTTGTTAGGAGGGGGAAAGATGGTAATAAAGACTCCTCAAAGGAGAAATAATTTGAGTCTTGAATCTTGAAGAATGAATGCCTTTCAGGTAGACAGAGGAGAGGAAGGATCTGCAAGACAGAAGGAACTGCATGTGTCAAGGCAAGGAGGCAAAAATAAGCATGTATTTCAGGTGCTTTTGGTAAAGATCATGAGTAACATTGAGGGATACACTGAAACCAGACCCTTAAAGATTTTGATGCTATGGTAAGAAAAATGGACTTTGTCCTACAGGACATTGAATGCCTACAGGATGTTGGGTTTTAAGCAGAGGAGTGACATGATATATTTCCATTTAGGAAAATTATTCTGATGACAAGGATGAAAGATGAATTGGAGAAAAGAGCTGGATCCCAGGTGGCTATTTAGGGGAAGTGGGTGAGGTTGTATTTTAATGCTATAGTGCTAAAAAAAAAAGTAGGTGAATTTAAGAGAGAGTGGTTTGGGATATAAAGAAAGCAGGTTTGAGATGCTGGACTTGGGAGATGAGGGGGAAGGAGGAGTCTTGGATAATGCCCAGGTGTTGGCCTTGAGTGGTGTCACTTGCCATAGTGAGGAAAAGGGGCTTGCTTGGATATTATAACCTAGATTAGTTTTGGACACGCAGAGTCTGAGGTTTTCTCTAGGGGATGCTGTTCAGAAGACGGTAGATAAATGGTCCATCTCTCCTGGAGATCAGGAAGAGGTTGGAGTTGAGGTCCTGTATCAAAAACTCTGATTGGCTCTTTGTGACATCATAGAAATGGGGAGTAGGGTGGTAAAAGAAGCCTTTGACCATAAAAATATGGAAGGTAACTTGTCCAAACCAGTTTTTCATGTTGAACTTGCTGTCCCAGGTGAGCTTGCTAGAATTGAATTCTTTCAAACTAAGCTCTTTGGACTTTTAAAAAAATTCTTTAGGATCATGAGCTTCATGTTGCCAGGCCCCATCAACCGTTTATTCGCACCCCCACCACACACACACATTGCCTTTCCAGAAAAAGAAAGAAAGGGGGGATAAACGGTGGAATGGATGATTTGGGAGCTGAAAACCTCCAAATGGGGAGGTTATATTCTCGAGACAGCAGCATCAATCACCACATTTTCATTATTAAGTAACATCGCGGTATGCTGGGCTGATTCTGCACCTTATCTGAACCTAGCAGCTGTGCCCTAAATTCCAGCCGTGGTGCCTGTCTGCAGGAATTCAGTTGCCTGTGTTTAAAATGAGTGTTAACATCTATCATTTCCCCACACCAAATGGTTTTGTGTCGGTGGTTGGCAGTGCTAATCTGTCACCAGGGTACTCCACTGCCCGGCTCGATACCCTCTTCATCACTGTTGTGGGGAGAGGGACAGGAGGCCCCCAGGATGGGGGAAATGTCACTGTGAGGACAATTGCAACATTTGGGACTCTTTTACAGAAAAGGCAGGGGGAGAGGAAAAGCCATCTGTGTCTGTTGCAGATTCTGATTTCCTATCCCACTGATTTTGGGCACTCAGAGGTCTTGCATCATTCATTCTTTGGGTCAGTATAGTAGTTGATGGGACTTTTCTGCAGAAGTCGTCGGAGCGTGGCTCTGTCCGTGGTGCTGAATGGCTTTGGTGCTGTCTGTGGTCCTTCCGCTCTAAAGGGTGCAGAATCACAGCATGTGTGTGCTGAAGAGGACCTTAGACCATCTGGTCCGGTTATATCTCAGCCTCTTTGGGAAGTCATAAGCCTTTTAGGATGTAAACATTCTCATGGGCTTTTTACCAAGAAAAATACTTAAAACTCAAAATTTTGCTCATAAATACCAAAATTAGCCTGCTATTTCATGGGGTTCATGGATCCCTGGTTAAGAAACTCAGGTATAATTTAATCTCCTTCTTTTACAGATGGAGGGTCTGAGCCTCAGGGAGGGGGGTTATTCATCAAAATCTTGAGAGCAATAGGTGGAATTTGGGTAGGGGGGAAGGGGTGAAGATACCAAAGGATGAGGAGGTGTAGTTTAAGAAGGAAGGAATTGAGAGTCAGGAAGACATGGGTTTGAATCAGCTCCACAACTAATACTTAACAGTTGTGTGGCTTGGGGCAAGTTGATACACTCCAAAATTCAGTTTTTGACTGTGACAATAATATCTAGCTTGTAGGATTGCAATAAGGATTAGTGTTAATGGGAGTAGCATGCTATGATGGGACCTGCAACGTACACCTAGATCCGCCTTCATAATAGAAGGGTTTATTCCACCAGCTACTGGGAGTGTCACTGGCAGGAGGCCACCAGCTGTCAGTCCCCTACAGGAGTTGCCTCAGCTGAAGGGAGTTGCTTCATTCAAGGAAACACCTCTTCCTGTGGCAGTCTGTATCCAATAATTGATTGATATGGCAATGTAAAGGCCTGCTCCAACACTGGAAAACTCTGAGGTATCCCAGCTTCAGAACCATCTATAGGGATGGTTAAGGTCTCTGTTGAGCTTGTATCACACCTCTACTTATCCTTTTGCTCAGTCCCACTTCCTTCCCTCTTATCCACAGGTAATGCCACTGAGAGTATGCCCTAATAAGCACCCTACATGCTAGTCTCCATCTCCAAGTCCACCTCACAGGAAATCCAATGTGTGCTATATGACTAGAGTAGTCCCTGCTGGTTAGAAGGCTCTGGGGTCTCTTCCTGGTGTTCTTGTTTTACATTGATTTGAGTCTAGAATCCAGGACTTCTGACTCCCAATCAAGGGTTTTCCCAGGACAAAAAGCTATTCCTTCCAGTGTTTCTGTTGTCCTAGGTCTCTCCCCTCTATCTACTGGCTTAGTCCCTCTCAGAAGGAGATGATACTTGGGCTATCAGAATTTTTTCAGTCCAATACTCTGCCTCTAGGTAGAAGAATACTTCAAACTAACAAGGTAGAAATTCCTAGGCTACTTGACAAAGTGTCATTCAGGTAATCTCCCCCACCCCCCAATTTCTGCTCCACCCTGGAGATGCCCCCTCCCCTTCAATATCCACTCAGTCCTCAAGAGATGCATGTGCAGTAACAGCAATACTGCACACGCAATACTTGCAGCTAGAAAACTCACATATTCAACATTCATCCAATGATTGGTGAGCAATATTGTATTGCTCACTGGAGAGCATGGCTCTGTGTTCTGGGGGAAATGATATCTAGTCTTGTCTTAGGGGGCTCCAGGAATAGAAACCCTCACTTATTAAGTCAGTCACTCAACTAATACCTATGGACCCAGACCCTCTATTGTGCCCTGTGGAGATAATGGTAACCGAGAAAGATGTGATCTCTGCCCTAAAAAGATCACAGCCTAGTGCCTCCCATTCTGGTAGGTTTTCCCCAGTGTTTTGCTCCCCCTCAGTTGTCAAGGAGATCTTCCTTCTACTAATCAAATCCCTCTGGCTTTGATTTAAATTCATCATATGGTTGTTTTCCCATTCAAGGTGGCTCTTATCTCACCTTTAAAATGCCTTCTACTTCCCTGGCCTTACATGTTTCTCAGCTTCTCCTTTTTTCAAACCAGAATCATTTTCTTAAGACAACTTTAGGTTGAATTAGATGGATAGTAAAGAGGCCAAGATCAGAAGGCCATTCAGTCCATTGGTTCATTGGCATCACTTGGTGACCAGATGGTGCCTGCTCCTAATCTTTTCCATCCTCCAGGCCCAAACCTAGATGGTGGGCGAGACTGCCCAGCTCTGGTTAGAAGCATAATCTTATTTTATGAGGTCCTGCTATGCTTCATACCACTCTGTAAAAAGTAATGGTACTTCCTATGTAAGATAGGAAAACAGAAGCACAATGCTGGGAAATGACTTGACCAAGGTCATACTACTCACCCGCAGTTGCAATTCTGCCACTGAAATAAAAGTGACAGATTGACACATACAAACATGCAGACAGGAAGAGCAAGTGGCAGATAAGAGAGGCAAAGACAGGGATAGAAAGAAATATTGGTGGGGACAGAATGAGAGAGAGAGGAAATGAAAGACAGAGAAAAAAATTCAGCCTAAATGATGACTTCCTTGCTTTCCTGAGGCATTTATCTTTCATTTGACCTTAGAAGAGTCTATTTATGTAGAGATTTTAAATTGAGAATTTTTTTTCTTTTTAAAAAACATCCCTGTGCAGTTAGCACAGTTTTATATTAATTTCTATTCATGCCAGTGGCTTCAGTATTTATTCTCCTCCAAAATCACTGAGTTGGAAGGGACAGAGTGAAAGTCATTTGGCTTTTTGTGTTTGTTTGGATTCAGAGCCTGAGGCCCAAGGGGAAGGGTGGGGGCTGGGGTCAGCGCATCGGGCTGAAAACTGGGGAGATGGGGGATGGCCAACAGTGTTGTCAAGCATCTGACTTCTGTCCAAACCATACTGCATCTTGGGTTGTCAGCTCTGAAGTCCTTGGGGGTGGGGAGGGGGGTTGGACAGGCCAGAGCCATGAATCCCCTGGCTCCCCAGAGCCATGAATTAGCAATTCAGCATCCTGGAGTTGGTGCCCAAACTGGATCTTGAAGTTTATGGTAAATTGAAAGTCACTGTGGCCAAGAGGTCGAGTTTGGGTCTGGGCATCTATCTGATTGCCTGGGTATGTGTCCCAACTTCACCACTTACTGGTTTCATGGCATTATACCAGTCCCTTTACCTCTCTGGGCCTCAATTGTTCTCATCTGCAAAATGGGATCGGTAAGAATCATGGCCTCCTAGGGCTGGTATGGGGATTAAGGAAGTCATTGCTCATGAAGAGCTTGGCATAGTGCCTGGCACTCAAGAAAATCTCTGTTAGTTGAATGAATATAGTTCTTGCACTTGCATGATAATTCTGCAAGAAGCATCATGGAGAGGTGACTCCACAGGACATAGGCTCTGGAAACAGATAGACCTAGGTTCAAATCTGTTGTAGATGCCTGAATTTGTATGCTGGCTTCACCACTTGCTAGCTGTGTAACCTTGGATCAGTCAGCTTACTTTTCTGTTTATTGAAAACAGAGATGACAATAATACCTACCTCATAGAGTTGCCAGGAAGACTAAACTAGAACACAGGGCTTAGCAAGGTGCCTGGCATAGTGTAAGAGCTCAATGAATGTTAGGAAATGAAAGTTAGTTAAAAACAAGCCACAACCCATGCATAAGAATTCACAAAACAGAGAAATGCAGTGGCAGGCTTTGCAAACAGAGGGAATAGTAGGTGCGAAGCCTCAGAGGCATGAACGGGCACAGCATGATGAGAAGACTGGAGTCAATAAGGCATGGCTGAAGCAAAGAGTGAGTGGTAGGAGCTGTACAGCAGATGTGGACAGGAGGAAAGTCATGCAGAGCCTTGAATGCAGTCTAGGGAGCTTCGACTTCTCTCTGAGAGCGATGGAGAGCCACTGAGTGTTTTAAGTAAGGGAGGGACATAGTCATATTTGGACAACCTGAGCTCTTAGTCCCTATGAGGGCCTTGGCAATCAGGGCCAGATGTTTCATTAAATGGATGGTAAAACTGAGACCCCATATGGAGAAGGGCTTTCCTGGTGCCTAGGGTGAGGCTTCAGCAGGTCCAAGGTCAGAATCCTAGGCTTGGCCCAACCATCTCTCTTCTAGTATTCCTGGGCTTGGGTGAAGGCAGAAAAGACCCAGCATCCATGGACCCCGCTGGAGCAAGGAACTGAGTGCTGCACACAAAACAGCCAGAAAAATCCCCCTGGTAAACAACAAACAGCATTTAATTAACTTGCAAGTCTGGGTCAGCTGGGTTGTCTTGGCTGGGGTAGCTCAGCTCTGCCAACTCCTCCTCCCAGGACCAGCAGGCTATGCTAGGCATGTTCTTGTGGCAGTAGCTGAGGTGCAAGCAGGCAAGCCCAACCACAGAAGCCCTTATCAAGCCCCTGCCTGATGCACTGCTGCTCTCATCCCATTGGCCAGAGCAAGTCCTATGGCTGAGCAATGTCCACTCAAGTCACAGTGGGAGGGCACTGCAAGGTAATACGGTAAAGAGTGGGAACGTACAATTGGGGCATGCTGGGGAGGAAGTAAGGCGTTAGATTCATCGTCATAGCTACAATAGGTGCTCTTTAGAGGCTTCCCAGGCCTCCAAGCCCCCTTTCTGCCCTCAGACATCCATTTGTCACCCTAGCCATGGCCCCCAGGAAGGGGTGGGAAGAAAGGCCACCAGCATTTCCTGAGCACACACACCAAGCCCCGTGCTACGTGCTCTGCAAGCCCATGTTCCTGAATGCACATGTCTTCCCAGCCTCTCCTGCCAAGCCTCTCTCCCCCTTGGCCACCCCTCGCTGGCTGCACTGCTAACACCAACATTCAAAGCTCCCCTGTGCTTCCCTCCTCAGGACCTTTGCTCATGCTGTGCCCTCTGACTGACACATTCCCCTCTGTCTTCACTCCTTCCAAGGCAGACTGCTTCGCATCTCCTCTGAAATGCCTTCCCTGGCCACCCTGTCTCAGTATCTGTTTATTCTCCACTACAGAAGCTCTTGTTTGTTGTCTTCATAGCTCTCATCACTGTCTGCAGTGGTGCATTCATGTATTTGGTTGATTCATGTCTGTCCCTCTCAAGACTGTAAGTACCATAAGGGAGCATATCTCTCGGACCTTGTGCAGGGCCTTCCACACTGTAGACATTTAGTAAATATTTTTCAGAAAGAAGGAAGAGAAAGAGAGGGAGTGAAGAAGGAAGAAAGGGAAGGAGGGAGGGAAGGAGAGATGATGAGGTAAGAATTCTTCATGCCCATTTTACAGATCAAAAGAGGTTCAAATGCATGAAGTCCCTTATCCATAGGCCCACAGTCACACCATTAGGAAGCTGCAATGTAAACTCAAGCCTAAGAGACCCCTCTCTACTCTCCCCTCTATTCATCCCTCTAGACCACGAATTATAAAAAATGATGTTAACCATACAAAATATAGTCCACCAGCCAGGTGCGATGGCTCTCACCTGTAATCAACACTTTGGGAGGCCAAGGTGGACAGATCACAAGGTCAGGAGTTTGAGACCAGCCTGATCAACATGGTGAAATCCCGTCTCTACTAAAAATGCAAAAATTAACCAGGCATGGTGGTGCTTGCCTGTAATCCCAGCTACTCAGGAGGCTGAGGCAGGAGAATCATTTGAACCCGGGAGGCAGAGGTTGCAGCGAGCCAAGATTGCACCACTGCACTCCAGCCTGGATGACAGACCATCTCAAAAACAAAACAAAACAAAAAATATTTATATAGAAAGTCAATCAGGCCAGGCACAGTGGCTCATGCCTGTAATCCCAGCACTTTGGGAGGCCTAAGGAGACAGGAGTCCAGCAGTTTGAGAGCAGCCTGGGCAACATAGTGAGACCTCATCTTATTAGTCAGGCATGGTGGCATGCACCTGTAGTACTAGCTACTCAGGATGCTGAGGTGGGAGGATTGCTTGAGCCTGGAAGGAAAAGGTTGCAATGAGCCTGCCTGCGTGACAGAGAGACTCTATCTAAGAACAAGAAAATAGAGTTAATCACATAACAAATGCTCATCTGCCCAGCACACAGCTTAAGCACTAGAACATTATGAGGAACTCTGAGAGCTCCTGACCTCCCTTCCTGGACCTCTTCCCTCCTTGCCTGCCTCCATAGAGGTGGCCATCATCTAAAATGGGCTGTTCCGCATTTTCTGTGACCCTCAGCATGCCCCAAGCTTATTCTCACCTCAGGGCCTTTGTTCATGCTGCCTGGTGTACCCTCCCTTCCCTTCCTCAAATCCTTCCCATCATTCAAGACCCAGCTCTAGTCCTGCCTCCTCCATGACACCTTCTCTGCTTGATCCAGTCTGAGGTCATTTCTCCTGGGCAGTTCATTCTCATGTGCGCCTTGAGGCAAGCAAAAATTAGGCTTGTTCAAATGCTTGCTGCTGTAAGTTGAGGCTGATGTCGCTGCCTTAGTCTAAACTGTGATCTGCACAACCAACAGCTTGCTCGAATGTTCCGTGTGGACATTTTGCAGCAAGCCTCAAACCAAATGCCCCATCAGCCCTCAAAGCCTGTTGCTCTCCCTGTTTTCTGGGCTCTTGGGGATCAGCCCCACTACCCACCCTGCTACTAAGCCCAAAGTCTAACTCCTCAACGCACCCTCCCCACCAGTCAAGACACCATTCATCCCACTCATCCCAGCACTTCTGTCTCCTGCTTCCTCTCCACCACCATGTCCGATGCCCTAGTCCAGCTACCATCCTGTCTCTCTTACACGACAAAAACTACCTTTCTGGTCTCCTCGCTTCCACTCTCACACTCTTACAATCCATTTTCCAGACATCAGCCAGACTCTTTTAAGAATACAAACATTATGTTAAATGAAATAAGCCAGAAACAGAAAATTAAACACCACATGTTATCACTCATATGTGGAAGCTAAAAAATGCTAATCTCATAGTAGTAAAAAGTAGAGCACACGCTAGCAGAGGCTGGGAAGGGTTAAAGGGGTGGGGATAGGGAGAGTTTGGCTGGAGGATACAAAATTGCAGCTAGATACCAAGAATAAGTTCTAGTGTTCTATACCAGTATAGGATGACTAGAGTTAACAATAATATATTAGTTTCAAAGAACTACAAGAAGGATATTGAATGTTCCCAACACAAAGAAATGATAAATATTTGAGATGATGGATATGCTAATTACTCTGATCTGACTGCCATACATTATATGTATCAAAACATCATTAATGCCCCATAAATATGCACAATTACTATGTGTCAATTAAAAAATTGTTTAAAGATTACAAACCAGATAATGTTGCACCTCGTTAAACCCTTATGCTGGCTTCCCAGTGCTCTTAGAAAGAAACCAAACTCCTTATCACGGCCTATGAGGTCCTGCTCATTCTTTGGCCTTATGTATTGATTTATTTTTGTAGAGACAGGGTCTTGTTGTGTCGCCCAGGCTGGTCTCAAACTCCCGGCCTCAAGCAATCCTCCTGTCTCGGCCTCCCAAGTAGCTGGGAGTACAGGCGTGAGCCGCTACACCCAGCACATGGCCTCATCTTCTTCACCACTCCTCCTCCCTAACCTTGCCCTGCTCACATGTCCTGTGAACCCCCAACCCCCAAGCCCAGTAGACCTTGGCCACCTGTGTCCCCTGCCTGGACCACTCTCTCTGGCTCTTTGCCTAATTACCTCCTACCACTTCTACCACTAGGTCTCCACTCAAAAGTTATCTTCTCAAGTCGATGCAAGTCAAACTCCCATTATTATATGCTAAAAGCCCTAGGAGCCTCTTCTGTAAGGCACCTATCATTGTTGAAATCTAACATTTCTTTGCGTGATTCTTGGATTAATGTCTATCTTTTCCTCTAGAATGTGAGTCCCATGAGGGCAGGGACTGTGTGTCGTTCACTGCTATATCCTAAGATCTCCATCCAGCAGCCAGTAGCAGGCTCAAAACTATTTGTTAAATCAATGAATGAATAGAACTGCAGTAACTATGTGTGTAGAGGCACACTGTGTGAAGATCACAAGATTATGGAGGGGCAATTGGCAGGACTGGGGTACTGATTAGATGGGGAGGGGGAGCTGGCTCCCATTACCCTCAGGAGTTCAGGCTCCTGTATGCAAACAATACCCCAATCATGATGACTGTGACCATGGCCCCCTACATCCATGGTCTCCAGCCAGGCTGCCGCCTTCTTGGTCCTGCTGCCTCCTCAGTCCCTGGTAATGCTGGCACCTCCAAGAGAGGGGACAGTAAGGGAAAGGAGAAAGGGGGAGGAGAGGGGAGAAGAGGATGAGAGGAAGAAGAAAAAGAAGAGGAAGAATCTTCCATTCTCTCTGTTTTTTATTATTTTGAGATGGGGTCTCACTCTGGTGTCCAGGCTGGAGTGCAGTGACACAATCTCAGCTCACTGCAACCTCCAACTCCCGGGCTCCCTCCTACCTCAGCATCCTGAGTAGCTGGGAGTACAGGCATGCACCACCATACCTGGCTAATTTTTGTATTTTCTGTAGAGATGGGATTTCACCATGTCATCCATGCTGATCTCAAACTCCTGGACTCAAGTGATCTGCCTGCCAGGGCCTCCATTCTCTCTTGAGCCCACTCCAGTCAGGCTTAATCCCCCCCCACCTCTCAAAAACTGCCTTGGCCAAAGTCACTAATGACCTTTAGGCTGCTCGCCCAATGGTGAGTCCTCCGTTTTCATCTTACTGGCCCCTAAAGCAGTAATAGATACAATGGATCATGCTCTTCTTCTGGAAACACTTTCTCCACTTGCTTTTGCCTGGTGCTCCTTCTACCTCACCAGCAGCTGCTTCTCTGTACCCTTCCTTGTCTACCCCTTAACTTCCCACCTCTTCAGTCTGGTGCCCCAGGGCTCAGTCCTTGGTCCTCCTCTCCTCTTCATCTACTTTCACTGCTTTGGTGATCTTATCCAATCTATGACTTTAAATATTAATGTCAGGCTGGGTGCGGTGGCTCATACCTGTAATCCCAACACTTTGGGAGGCCGAGGTGGGTGAATCACTTGAGGTCAGGAGTTCAAGACCAGCTGCCCAATATGGTGAAACCATGTCTCTACTAAAAATACAGCAAATTAGCTGAGCACGGTGGTGCGTGCTTGTAATCCCAGCTACTTGGAAGGCTGAGGCAGGCGAATCGCTTGAACCCGGGAGGAGGAGGTTGCAGCGAGCCGAGATTGTGCCACTGCACTCCAGCCTGTGTGACACAGCACAACTCTGTCTCAAGAAAAGTAAAAAATTTAAAAATATATTAATATCATCTGTGCCCTGATGTCCCCTAAGTCATAGCCCCACACAGAACCCCTCCTCCAGACCTCTATATCTGTCCTAGCAGATCCCAGCAACCCTTGACATCCCTAGGCTTGATGTTACCCTCCAGTCTTCACCTCCATCTTCATATGGTGTTAGTGTCTTCACAGCATCTTCCCTCTGTGTATTTCTCTATGCCCAAATTTCCCTCTTCTTATAAGGACACCAGTCATTGGATTAGGACCCACCCTAATCCTGTCTGACCTCATGTTAACTTCATTATATCTGCAAAAACCTTAGTTCCAAATAAGGTCACATTCACAGGTTCTGGGTAAACACAAATTTTAGAGGGACACTATTTAACCAGTAGAGCATTCCATGCCACATCTCCCTGTGGAATGCCTCATAACATTTCAAACTTAAAATGCCCAAACGTGAACCCCTGAGTTTCCCCTTTCTCCCCCACTAATCTACTCTTCTTTACCCTTCTTTATCTCAGTAAATGACTCCTTCATCCTTCCAGCTATTCAGGCCCAAAACCTCAGAGTTAGCTTTGACACCTCTTTCTTTCACACCCCACGTTTAATCCAACAGGAAGTGCTGCTTGTTCTACCTGTAACATGTGTCTAGAACCTGACTTCTTCTTACCACCGCCTTGCTCCAAATCTCCATCGTCTCTTACCTGGATGATTTGTAATGACCCCTTCACGGGGCCTCTAGCTTCCACCATAACACCCCTCAGACTGTGTACCACACACTGGCCAGAGAGATCCACTTGAAATGCAAGTCATACCATGTCACTCCTCTGCTCAAGACCCTCCCATGTTGGTTCGTCAGATAAAATACAAGATGCCTAGTTAAATTTGAAGTTCAGATAAACAGCACATAATTTTTATTATAAGCATATCCCATGCGACACTGGGGACATACTTATATGAAAATATTTTTATGTGCTTTATCTGAAGTTGAAATTTAACTGGGCATCCTTTTATGGATTTTGTTTTTTTCAGATTAGGTCTCACATCATTGCCCAGGCTGGAGTGCAGTGGTGCAATCAAGGCTCACTGCAGCCTCAACTTCCCGGGCTCAGGTGATTCTCTCACCACAGCCTCCTGAGAAGCTGGGACTACAGGCACATGCCACCATATTCATATTTTTTGTAGGGGTGGGGTTTTGCCATGTTGCTAAAGCTGATCTCAGACTCTGGGGGTCAGGCAATCTGCCCACCTCAGCCTCCCAAAGTTCTGGGATTACAGGCATTAGCCACCTCGCCTAACCATCATCCTGTATTTTTATTTGGCAAATTCAACATTCATACTCCTGTGGCTCCCATCTCATTCAGAGAAATACCCAGAGTTTTTACAATGGCCTACTTCATGTCTTTCTGCTTTCCTCCTTTCTAACACAGCAGCAGCTGTGCCGGCCTCCTTCCAAACCTGAAATACACCAAGCTTACACCTACCGCAGGACCTTTGTCTGGTATGCACAACTCCTGAATAGTCACATGACTTCCTCCTCACTTCTTGCTGGTCTTTGCTCAAATGCCCCTCCCTAAGGCCTTTTCTGACTACTCCATGTATCTACTCCCCCGGGTCCCTTTCAATCTTTTTTTCTGCTTTATTTTTCTCCATAGCCCTTGTCATTTTCTAACATACCATATATTTTACTTATTTCTCTTCTTTATTATCTATCCCTTGATTAGAATGCCATGAGGGCAGGGATTTCCATCTGTCTTGCTCACTGCTGTCTATCAGACCCTACAACAGTACCTGCCTTATAAGAGGAGCTCAACAAATACTTGTTGAATGAATAGCTTTCAGTTTCTTCATCTTTAACGTAGAAATACCTCTCCAATCATGGAGTTATTATGAGGATCTTGTGAGTTAACAAAAGTAGGGAGGTGCTTAATAAATGCTCCCTCCTAAACTAGGTTCCCTGCCAACTCATAGATTTGATAGATTTATAGTTAAGTCTACCCTGAGTCGTCTACCTTTGAAGTTGCTGCTGTCCTCCTAGTGGCAACTGCTGGAATTACAGGCATAGTGCCCCTGGAATTATTAAGCTGTTATTAGGGACCAAGCCTAGCAAATCCCCTTTAAAGGCTGGCAAACGTAAGCCCAGGACTCCTGAACAGAACTCCCAGGAACAAAGCAGCCACCAACTGTCTCAGAGACCCCTCCCATATTCCCAGGCCCACAGCTGCCTGCTGCAGGCTTCCATATTTCCCAGAACCTGCCTCACTCCTGAGTCTGGCTTTCAATTCCGTCTCACTGCCTTTGCCTTCATTATCCTCTGCCTGCCATGGAGGGGTTAGTTAAAGTGTCAGGAGCGATGTCATTTACAGCCTCCTGTTGCTAAGCAACAGACCCAGGTGAGCCCCTGAACTTCTTTCTCCACAGCTGAAATGTATCTAGTGGAGTGATGGGGGCCCTGACTGAATTAGTTCATCACTCAGGACAAGCTGCCAGCCTGGTGGCCCTGTCCCTCTTGGGACCCAGACAGGACTGATCCAGAGCTCTAGGCTCCACTGTTTTCAGATTTCCCTAATTAATCAGTGCTGCCCGGAGCCTCCTGGGTGTCCAGCCCCAGGGAGCACATTCAGGGTGGAGATGAACCAGACCTGGGCCTCCCTGTCTCAGCGTGGAGAAAGATTCCCAAACAGGTCATTATAATCTGGGATGGGGTGTCACATGAGGGAGACAGACTTGCTCTGCCTGCCAGGGATGCTCCCCAGAGAAAGTGACTGTTTACACTGAGTTTTGAAGGATGAATGGGAGTTGGCCTGGGACAATTGAGGGGAAAGGGCTTTCCAGGTGGGGACACAGGACATGCAAATATCTGGAAGCAGGAAAAGCCCTGGCTCCTTCTTTCAGCAAGGGCTCCTGCCTTGGAATGGTGGGAACAGTGGAGGGGTCTAGACTCTAGCACCCAGCCTGTGGCCAACTCTCTCTGTGACTTCAGTTCTATCCTTGTTCCTCTCTGGACCTGAGTTTACAATGGGATGCAGGGAGCAAGGACAGGATGAGATCAATGTTTAACTAAGTACAACATGCGTGCTGCTGGGGATATGCCCTAGGTTTGGAGGCGTTCTGGGATCCAACTTCTTTGTTTGAATACTTTGAATTTACTTTAAGTAGCGCTAGAAAAAATATATATAACTAGGCCGGGAGTGGTGGCTCACGCCTGTAATCCCAGCACTTTGGAGGCTGAGGCGAGCAGATTACTTGAGGTCAGGAGTTCAAGACCAGCCTGGCCAACATGAAGAAATCCTGTCTCTACTAAAAATACAAAAATTAGCCAGGCATGGTGGCATGCGCCTGTAGTCCCAGCTAGTTGGCAGGCTGAGGCAGGAGAATCACTTGGACCTGGGAGGTGTAGGTTGCAGTGAGCCAAGATCACATCACTGCACTCCAGCCTGGGCAACAGAGTAAGATCCATCTTAAAAAAAAATGTGTGTGTATGTGTGTGTGTGTGTGTGCGCGCGCGCGCATGTATATATATATATATATATATATATAGTACATCATAACAAGTAATGTTTCATATTCCTTTAAAATATTTTTATTTAAGTTATTTTAAAGAAATGTATTAAGTAACTAATAGTACAGGTGGTAGCTAAGGGGTAATCCGGGAATGCCCAAGATTCCAGACACACTAAAATCAGTCTTTGAAGACTCTGCTCTGCTAGCCATACAAGGACTAACACTGCCCACTGCTCTCTGTCACTTAGCCATGGTGCCTGGGGCACCCCAGGCGAGATTATCACCTTCGTTTCACTGATAGGTCACCGAGGCCCAGGGGAGTCACTCAGCAAGTCTGTGGCTTGGGGAGCTGGGCTTTGAGCCTCTGCTCATTCCCCTTGCCACACAGACATCACTCGTCTCCCCCAACCCCTACTCCCAGCATGGGTGTAAACTGAATTTTCACTGAAAGCACCCAGGAGCATATCTGCAAGGTCAGTCGTGCTGGAGACAGTCTGCCATGAGACTTTGGACAAGGGGCTTCCCTCTCAGGGCCTTGGTTTTGCCATCTGTACAGTGGGAGAGTGCCCAGTGAGATTGGGTGAGAATCAGGGTCTTCTCCAGCTATGTGTTCTTGGAGTCAGAGTTTCTGAGAGCCCCTGAATGTCCAAGAAGCTGGAGGGACAGACAGGTGGAGGAGGAGGCAGAAACAGCCTCCCAGGTTTCTTGCTGTACAAATTGCTCCAAACTTCAAAGGGCCCAAAGACCCAGAAAGATGCTTCTCAGCATTGTCTTGGGCAAGATTCTTCCATCTTTCTGAGATATCTGGCTTTGTTCAGGCCTGATTTATGGGATCTTCTGAGAATACAGCTTCCTCCCTGCTTCCCGGTATAGGTGTCTGACTGAGAAGATAGCTGTATTAATCCGTTCTCACATTGCTATAAAGAAATAACTGAGACTGGGTAACTTATAAAGAAAGGAAATTTAATTGGCTCACAATTCTGAAGGTTGAACAGGAAGCATGATGCTGGCATCTGCTCGGCTTCTTGGGAGACCTCAGGAAATTTACAATCTTGGCAGAAGGTGAAGGGGAACCACCTCCTTACATGGTGGGAGGAGAAGCAAAAGAGTGAGGGGAGAGGTACTACACACTTTTAAACAACCAGATCTCACAAGAACTCACTCACTATCACAAGGACAGTACCAAGAGGGATGGCGCTCAACCATTCATGAGAAATATGCCCCCATGATCCAATCACCTCCCATCAGGCCCCACCTCCAACATTGGGGATTACAGTTCACTATGAGATTTGGAAAGGGACACACATCCAAACGACATATGTAACCAGCCATCAGATTTGCCTAGGACCAACAGCTTCCTGCGATGTAAGACTTTAAGTTAGTTTTTTGTTTGTTTGTTTGTTGAGATAGGGTCTCATTCTGTCAACCAGGCTGGAGTACTGTAGTGAGATCTTGGCTCACTGCACCCTTGACCTCCCAGGCCCAAGTGATCCTCACACCTCAGCCTCCTGAGCGGCTGGAACTACAGGCATGCACCATCATACCCAGCTAATATTTTAATAATTTGCAGAGATGAGGTGTCACTATGTTGCCCAGGTTGGTCTTGAACTCCCAGACACAGGTGATCCTCCCGCCTCAGCCTTCCAAAGTGCTGGGGTTACAGGCACAAGCTACACAACCGGCCAAGAGTTTAAGTTTTAAAACTGGGATTTTCCCAGTCTAACTGGGATGAGTTATGACCTACTACCTCATGCAAGGCCTTGCTAAGAGATTTACTCTCATCTCCTCCTGGAGTCCTCACAACAACCCAGAAGGTAGGGCTCATTGTCCCATTTTCCAGATGAAAAAAGCAGAGACTTAGATGAGAAATGACTTGCCAGGGCCACAGCTGCCAAGTGGTGGAGCTGATTTTCAAACCCAGGTCTAGGAGTATGGGAGGTACAAGCACTTGATACAAAACCTTCAGTGGTCCAGGATTCTCAGCATTTGCATAAGATAGGGTGGAAGCAGAGAGGAGGTGGGTGACTCTGACTCAGTATCAAGGCCCTTCTCTCTGGGGTTCTCTGTGTCAAAAATAATATTGTCTTTTTTTATGAAGGTTTGAGACTTGGGTTATGGTGTCAGCCCCGCCCCTAACTTGTTGGGTAACCTTGAACAAATCACTTGCTTCTCTGGGCCTCAGTTTTTCCTAACTAGAAAATGAGAAAGTTATCTTAGATCCCCTTTAAGACTACATTGCTATGAAGGAGGCTTAGAGAGCAAAGGTTGAATTGACTCTTTGCTTTACAGATGAGGGAAATTGAGGCCCAGAAAGAGAGGACTAAGTCTTGCATTTGCACCTGACTATGATAGAGGAGAATGAGATCAAAACTGGAAGAGAAATAGAACCAAGATGAAAAAAGATACAGAGAGGCAAAGAGATATACACAGAGAGAAGGAAGATGGGTGAGAGTCAACCATTGACTTTGTTTGGTTTCTGGATCCAGCCATGCCTGAAGTCTACTTGGACTTCCTAGTAGTTAAGTCAATACGTTTCTTCTTTTGCTTAAGCTAGCTTGAGTTGGGTTTCTGTCACTTACAACCCTTAGAATTTATGCCAGTTACTATGTCCTTCCATTGAGGGATCTGGGGATACGTGTATTAAGTAATTAATTAATTCATCCATTCAACAAACATTTATTAGCATGCACTCTGTAGTAGAGAATGCACTAAGGGCACAGTGTGGATATAGTGATAAACAAGATACATTAGGGCCTCAAAGGACTCACAATCCAGTTGGGGAGGCAGATAGGAAAATAAATGAGTGCGATGGAGTGAGATAGAAGTCTGCAGAGAGAAAGAGAGACAGAGAAACCATGTATCAGAGAATGAGAGGGTGAGACACCCTGAGTGTGGCCAAGCAGGCCAGCAAAATGATGGAAACAGTAGTGTGCCTCTTGGAAATGATGCAAAATGGGTGGGCGGCGATGTGGAAAGGGGTGAGGGGGCAAAAGGAGGAGGAGAGATCTGTGGTTGGGGCCACAGAGGATTCAAAGGTGGATTAGCACCTGCTGTGTGTTTAGTCCTAGGTGGACCTGGGTATTTCCATAGTGAAGAAGACACGAGAGCAAGTTCTCCAAGAGTAGGACCTCCCAGGTTGGTAGATGGTGCCCAAAGCCCACAAATAAGGGCACTGGGATGTGATGGGGGCTGGGGAGAAGTCTGTCTGTTGAGATCCTAAGGGAGTGGTCAATTCTAAGTGGGAAAAAGGATGTCAGATAAATTTTCTTATGAATATCTATGTAAGGCTGGGTGCGGTCGCTCACGCCTATAATCCCAGCACTCTGGGAGGCCAAGGCGGGTGGATCACATGAGGTCAGGAGTTTGAGACCAGCCTGGCCAACATGGCGAAACCCTATCTCTACTATAAAAAAAAAAAAAATGTATTGTCATCCCAGCTACTCTGGAGGCTGAAATAGGAGAATCACTTGAACCCGGAAGACAGAAGTTGCAGTGAGCCAAGATCGTGCCACTGCACTCCAGCCTGGGCGACAGAGCAAGACTCCATCCCCAAAAAACTCATCCCCAAAAAACACAAAAATCTATGTAAGTAGGGTCTTTTAAACAGAGGCGAGTGGGCAGAGATGGGTGGGTTTGGAGCAAGATGGACAGGAGCATGAAGCCATTGGCACGGCCAGTCATGTCTGGATGTCTGGGCAGCAGAGTGGCCCCAAGCAGGCAGACTGGGTGCAGATTCCTCTCTGCTGTTGCTTCCTGTTGGTTTTCCCCAAAACAGATCCTGAGACAAGGATTTGGGTGCACATGGTCTATCTGGGAGGTGGTCCTAGCACGTTGAAAGAGTGGAGATGTGAGACTGGGAAGGGAAAGAGGTCAATACGGTGTGCTCGTGAGCAGGCAACTGGAGGTCATCCTGCTGAGGACTCAGAGAAAGTGCACGCAACATTGTCCCTGCGAGGGACAAGGAAGCGAGACTCCTCCCCATTGATTGAGGGCTGCTCCTGAGGTTTGAACTCTGTGACTTCTGAACTGCCCCTGCTGGCTGAGCAGCCTTCAGGAGGCCAAAGAATGCCCTTGGGCGAGGCATGTCCAAGAGCCGTCTACTGGTGACCCCCAGGGAAGATGAAAGAGGCAGCAGAGCACCAAGAGCAGCTGCCTCAGCTTCTTGTGGGCTGTGTACACTTAGCTTCTCTGTACCTGGGTTTTCTTGCCTGTAAAATGGGGCTGAAAATGGTACCCCCACCACAGCAACCATAAGGATGTAAAATGCTTAGCACAGGGCCTGAGACATGGCTCCGAAAATGGCAGCGAGTATGGTTTCTGAGAACTACGAGTAGCTGTGTGTGGCTGGAATAGACAGTGGGGGTAGCAGGGGCAGCAAGAGTGAGGGGGAAGGGAGAGCAGCAGTGGCATGGGGGAGCCTTGCTTGTCAGCACAGGTGATGAGGTCTCAACCAGAGCATGGTTGACATGGTTTGGATTTGTGTCCCTGTCCAAATCACATTTCAAATTGGGAGAGGGGCCTGGTGGGAGGTGACTGTATCATGGGGGCAGATCTCCCCCTTGCTATTCTCATGATAGTGAGTAAGTTCTCACAAGATGTGATGGTTTAAAAATGTGTGGCACTTCCGTCTTCGGTCTTTCTCTCTCCTGCCACCATGTGAAGAAGGTCCTTGCTTCCCCTTCACCTTCCGCCGTGACTGTAAGTTTCCTGAGGCCTCCCAGTCATGCCTCCTGTGAAGCCTGCAGAGCGGTGAGTCAATTAAACTCTTTTTCTCATAAATTACCCAGTCTCAGGTAGCTCTTTATAGCAGTGTGAAAATGGACTAATACAGTGGTTGAGGGATGCTAGGGAGGGGGATGAGGGAGGAGGGCCACTGGGTGTGGGGCAGACAGAGAGTAGGGAGTTCAGGATGGCTGCCATCTGGCCCACCAGGACATCCCTGAGTCTGGGTGTTCATTCACACAGTGTCTCCACGACTTCTCTATACCAACCACCCTCCGGGGAGGTGGATCTCAGCCTGCAAAGAGCTCTTTGTGCAGGCAGGGAGATAATACTTGAGCAGAAATGATAAGTTGGGTAAAACCCATCAGAAAGCCATCAGAAGGAGGCACAGAGGGTGAAGGGAGCTCGAGGGGAGGGAAGCATCGCTTCTAGACGGAGAGGTCAGGAGATTCTCTGAAGGACGAGTATTTAGGATCTGGGCCTTATGGGAAGGATGACAAGATAGGCAGGTGAAGTGAGGGTGAGGCCCAGCCTAAGCAAAGTCAGAAAGGTGGGAATGTACAGGAAGTGCTGCTGGTGGGTCAGTGGCAGTGAGTCAGTGACTGCAGCCCCAAAACCCAGACCTCCCCGTGGAACTCTCTTTGGGATTAAAGTTATTTTGGCTTGTCCAGTTTGAGGCTATATTTGTGTGTAAAACTTTAATGTGCATGGTGTAGGTGAAACCGTGGGGAAAACAGTTCCTCCTCCTCCAAATACCAACAATGTATATTAGCACAAGCCTATAGGGGTGTGTTGAGTTGGGTTCCCCAGAAGCAGACAAGGATATCTGTGCAAGTGGTGTATTAACAGAGTGCTCCAGGCTAGGCACGGTGGCTCACATCTGTAATCCCAGCACTTCGGGAGGCCAAGGTGGGCGGATCATGAGGTCAGGAGTTCGAGACTAGCCTGGCCAAGAAACCCCGTCTCTACTAAAAAAAATTTAAAAATTAGCTGGGCCTGGTGGCAGGCACCTGTAATTCCAGCTACTCAGGAGGCTGAGGCAGGAGAATCACTGAACCTGGGAGGCGGAGGTTGCAGTGAGCCGAGATCGCCCCATTGCACTCCAGCCTGGGCGACAAGAGTGAAACTCCATCTCAAAAAAAAAAAAAAAAAGAGTGCTCCCAGGGAAGACTGGGGAGGAAGTGCGGGAGGCAGGACAGGAAAGGGAAGGAAGCCCAGCAAGATGCATTGGTTATTTATTGCTGCATAACACATTAGCCCAGACTTAGCATCTGAAACAACAAGCAGTGATCATCTCAGTTTCTGTGGTCAGGAACCCAGGAGTGGCTTCATTAAATGGTTGTGTCTCAGGGTCTCTCGGGGGTGCAGGCAGTCAAAATGTTGGTTGGGGCTCGCTCAATCACCTCAAGGCTCAACTGGGAGGCCGGGCGGGCATGGTGACTCACTCCCGTAATCTCAGCACCTTGGGAGGCCAAGGCAGGCAGATCACTTATGGTCAGGAGCTGAAGACCAGCCTGGCCAACATGGTGAAACCCAATCTCTACTAATAATACAAAAATTAGCCATGTGTGTTGGTACATGCCTGTAATCCCTGCTACTTGGGAGGCTGAGGCACGAGGATCACTTGAACCCATGAGGTGGAGGTTTCAGTGAGCCAAGATTTTACCACTACACTCCAGCCTGGGCAACAGAGCAAGACTCTGTCTCAAAAAATCAAAGGCTCAACTTGGGGAAGATCCACTTCTAAACTCACTCTTGTGAGTGTGGACAGGCCTCCGGTCCTCACTGGCTGTTGGCCAGAGACATCAGTTCCCTACCACTTCAGATGGCTGAAGTATCATGGCATATCATGTCATATCATATCATATCATATCATATCATATCATATCATATCATGGCAGCTTGCTTGCCCTAGAGAGAGACAGCCCTGAAAGGGAGAGAGAGAAATAGAGGGCCACCCCAAGACAGAAGCCATAGTCTTTTTTTTTTCTTCTTCTTCTTTTTTTGAGATGGAGTCTTGTTCTTGTCACCCAGGCTGGAGTGTAGTGGCATAATCTTGGCTCACTGCAAACTCCGCCTCCCGGGTTTAAGCAATTCTCTGCCTCAGCCTCCCAAGTAGCTGGGATTACAGGTGCCCGCCACCATGCCCAGTTAATTTTTGTATTTTTAGTAGAGATGGGGTTTCACCATGTTGGCCAGGCTGGTCTTGAACTCCTGACCTCGTGATCTGCCTGTCTCGGCCTCCCAAAGTGCTGGGATTACAGGCATGAGCCACCGTGCCTGGCCCACCATAGACTTTTTATCACCTCATCTTGGAAGTGACATCACATCACAGCCTACACTCAAAGGGAAGGGATCATACAAGGGTGTGAGTGCCAGCATGCAAGCCCCTTAGGGCCATCTTAGAGTGCACGCCTACCCCAGTGAGACTTTCAGCAAAGTCCCAGCCTTAGCCACATCCCAAGGGGAGCTCTGGAGTGTAAAACAGTCTCCAGGCAAGGAAACTGGGCTTTCACACTCCTGTCCCAGTCTGTTGTTGACTAAGTGCCCCAAGGTGGGGCTTAACAGTAGGCATTTCAGGTTCGTTCCATGGACAAGGCAGCTCCAGTAGCTGAAGAACAGGCCTCCAACGAAGGTCATGGGCATAAACTCTTCTCTTACAGCAACTCATGGCCAGGCGCAGTGGCTCACACCTGTAATCCCAGCACTTTGGGAGGCCGAGGCAGGCAGATCACTCGAAGCCAGGGGTTTGAGACCAGTCTGGCCATTATGGGGAAATCTCACCTCTGCTAAAAATACAAAAATTACCAGGGTGTGGTGGCGCACACCAGTGGTCCCAGCTACTCAGGAGGCTGAGGCACAAGAATCACTTGAACCCAGGAGGTGGAGGTTGCAATGAGCCGAAGTCGTGCCACTGCACTCCAGCCTGGGCAACAGAGCGAGACTCTGTCTCAAAAAAAAAAAAGCACGCAGAGGTCGGGGAAAGCACCCCAAACTGTAAAAGATCGAATGGGCTCTAGAGGGAGCATCAGTAGTGGCCCTTAAAAGTGGGTAATTTGGAAACATTTACCAACATCAAGAATGCCTGTATCCTTTAATCATCAACCTCACTTCTAGAAATTCATCTTACAAACTCACTGAAGAAACAGCCTGAATATCCATTAGTAAGGTCTGGTTAAATAAATTATGGTATATTCATATACTGGATTATTATACAGCTGTTAAAAGAGTATGGGCCAGGCATGGTGGCTCATACCTGTAGTCCCAACACTTTGGGAGGCCGAGGTGGGTGGATCACTTGAGGCCAGGCGTTCAAGACCAGCCTGGCCAACATAGGGAAACCCTGTCTCTATTAGAAATACAAAAATTAGCCATGTGGGGTGTTACACACCTGTAATTCCAGCTACTCAGGAGGCCGCAACAGGAGAATCACTTGAACCCAGGAGGCAGAGACTGCAGTAAGCCAAGATCACGCCACTGCACTCCAGCCTGGGCAACAGAGCGAGACTCTGTCTCAAAAACAAACAAACAAACCCTAATATGAAAGATCTCCTAGACACATCATTAAGTGAAAAAAGCAGAGTGTAAAATATTAACTGTATTGGAAACGAAGGAATTATCTGTGTGTATCTGGACTTGCAAAGGGATGGGAATTTTCAGGTGAGATAAACAATACATTATTATTGGTGAAAGGGACACTGAGAGCCTGGGGTGGGAGGGAGATTTTTTCATCTTATGTTTTTAGCAATAATTGAATATTTAATTGTGTGCAGTGGCACAATCATAGCTCACTGCAGCCTTGACCTCCTGGGCTCAAGTGATTCTCCCAGCTCAGCCCCCTGAATAGTTGGGACTAAGGTACACACCACCATATCTGGCTAATTTTTAAACTTTTTGTAGAGATGAGGTCTTGCTGTTGCCTAGGCAGGTCTCAAACTCCTAGACTCATGTGATTCTCCCACCTCAGCCTCTCAAAATGCTGGGATTACAGGCATGAGCCACCACACCCAGCATTGCAATAATAATTTTTTTTTTTTTTTTTTTTTTTTGAGGCGGAGTCTCGCTCTGTCGCCCAGGCTGGAGTGCAGTGGCGCGATCTCGGCTCACTGCAAGCTCCGCCTCCCGGGTTCCCGCCATTCTCCTGCCTCAGCCTCCCGAGTAGCTGGGACTACAGGCGCCGCCACCACGCCCAGCTAATTTTTTTGTATTTTTAGTGGAGACGGGGTTTCATTGTGTTAGCCAGGATGGTCTTGATCTCCTGACCTCGTGATCCGCCCGTCTCGGCCTCCCAAAATTGATTTTTAAACAAAAGAGAGGGTGAATCTGGAAACTCAAGTCCCTAGAAGCCACACATATGTTTGTGACTCTTCCTGTCACCTGGTTCTGCGCTATGGGGGCCCGGCAGAAGTGGTTTCTGACCCAGCCCAGAGTTGTCCCCGGGAAAACTGGTTTGCTTCCATGAGATTGTATTGCCTGTCTAATTTGTTTCTGCTTTGTGTTTTATAATTTGCTCTGAAGATTAAATTGTATTTTTTATTTTACTCTAAATTTTTTACAATAGCCGTTGGCCAAAAGCATTAATGATCTGATTTTGAGAGCTGTGTAAATTACCAGCCTGCACCAGCCCATTTCTGTCTTGCCCTGTCTGGGTTGTCCTCCCCAGAGTCCCCTCTGGAGATCTGAGGAGCAAATCCAACCCCATGACTCCCACCCCTGCTGAAAGCCGCCATGACTCCCCACTGCTCTCAGCATAAGCAGTAACAATAAGAGCACCCACTCATTGAGTGCTGACTACGGCCCCAGCCCTGAAGCTCGTGCTCTACGTGGGTTATTGCCTGGAGATTTCACAAAAGCCCTGGGAGGCAGAAATCATCTAAACCAGCAGTCCCCAGCTTTTTTGGCACCAGGGACAAGTTTCAAGGAAAACAATTTTCCCACAGAATGGTAGTGGGGTGGGGGAATGATTTTGAGATGAAACCGTTCCACCTTAGATCATCAGGCATTGGATTCTCATAAAGAGCACATAACCTAGATCCTTCACGTGCACAGTTCCCAATATGGTTCGTGCTCCTATGAGAATCTAATGCTGCTACTGATCTGGCAGGAGGCAGAGCTCAGGCAGAGTAATGCTCACCTCCTGCTATGCGGCCCAGTTCCTAACAGGCCACGGACCCGTGCCAGTCTGTGTCCCCACGGTTGTGGACCCCTGATCTAAACAATTTTAAAGGTGAGAAAACTGAGTCACAGAGAGGTGGAGTTATTTTCCAAGTTTACACAGCCAGGATCTGGCTGAGCCCAAATCTGAAATCCTATTTGGCTCAAAGGGCTGGATCTGGGTTGAGAGAACGCATAAATAGGGCTGGAGAGTTCAGTAGGAGCAGATCTCGAAGCACCTGGTTGCTGAGGCTGAGGATAATGGGATCCAGAGGAAACGAGGACCCTGAGTCCTCTGGTCTCTGTTTGGAATGATCTCGGGTGCCCCTTTCAAGACCTGCATGGTCATTTCCCTCCAAAAAGTGTTTCCTGCTTTTCTAGTCCATGGTTATTCATTCATTCGTTCATTCATTCAATAAATTCACGTGCCGGATGCTGTTAAGCCTAGGGACACAGACCCAAATCAGACATGGTCCCACCCTCCAGGAGCTCTAAACTCTATATTCCAGGAGTATAAACCGACAGTGACAATTCAGAGATCCATGTTTAGGTTAGAGGAAGCTTGGGGAGCCGGGGAGTTGTAGGAGTATAAAGGAAATATCCAAACAGTCTGGGGAGAGGGGTTGAGGTCCAGAAAGACTCCCTAAGCAGGTGTTGCCTCAGCTCAGCTCTGAAGATGGCAGATACCAAGGTGAAAGGAGGAAAATGGACGGGAAACGGGTCAGAAAGAACATTCCAAACAAAGGGAACAGCAAGTACAAAGGCCTGGAGGAGAGATTCTTGAAAGAAGAAACTCTGCCCAAATTGTCTTCTGCCAATTCCCCAGTGCCTAGAACATGGTCAGGCACACAGTGGATGCTTAATAAGTATCAGTTGAGTAAATAGAGCATGGCATGTTCAGGGGGCTGCAGGTGATTCAGGGCAGCTAGATGATAACCTGCAAGGCAAGGAGAGATCATGCAGAGGCTGGGGAGTTCCATACGGGCCAGGTTAGGAAAGGTCTGGAATAGCAAGTTTATAATTTTGAGCACCAGAGAGCTGTTGACGGGTCTTGATTTGGGACGGGGGTTGGCAGGGAGGGTGCTTCATTGGAATGGTTTTGAAAGACCCTCTGGTTCATCATGTGGAAAATGACCTGGGAGGGGCCAGGTGCGATGGCTCATACCTGTAATCCCAACACTTTGGGAGGCCGAGACAAGATTGCTTGAGCCCAGGAGTTCGAGACCAGCCCGGGCAACATGGCAAGACCCTGTCTCTACAAAAAATACAAAAATTGGCCAGGCATAGTGGCTCATGCCTGTAGTCCTAGCTACTCAGGAGGCTGAGGTGAGAGGATTGCTTGAGCCCAGAAGTTCGAGGCTGCAGGCAGTTAGCTGTGATTGCATCACTGCACTCCAGCCTGGGTAACAGAGTGAGACAAAAGAAAGAAAGAAGCAAAGAAGCAAGGAAGGAAGGAAATAAATGAGCTCAATACCCCAAGCAATGCCTGCAACTAAGGATTCCTCCCAGGGAGACCACAGCCCATTGGCGTGGCTCAAGAGTTTGTGAACTGCAAAATCCAGCCTGGGAAGGTGGTTGTGTTCAACAACTCCACCTTCCTACAACCCCCACTAGTAGCTGTTGATATCACAGCTACTAACCATACCAACGAGATTCAAGATTATTTGAAACAGCTCACGGGAGCAAGAACGGTGCCTTGAGTCTTTATTAGTAAAGATGGTACAGGCAGATGCAGTGATCTAGTCACTGTGCAACACAGCGGGGGACTGCTGACATGGTTAAAGCAGATTGGAGCTCTACAGTAACCACAGAGCAGGCGCCCCACTGATGTCCCTCCTCAAGAGCTGGATGCCATTGCAAATGATGACATGACTTCTTGGTGGATGAATTTGGGGGCACAAACAGCTTTTTTTTCTTCTTTTGGCTCAGTATTTAAAAGTGGATCAACTTGTTCTTAACCACAGGGCCAAGAAGGTTGACGGACCATCTTGGTTTTCTTCTGGATACGCTCTTTGGTTTTCAGAAGACTGTGACAAGTTCTGGCCCAGGATTCGCTCACTGACCCTCAATTATTATTTGTCTTTGGCACACGTTTCCTACTGTTCTCCATGTGTCAACATGCCTCTACCTCTAAGCTGGTGTTTTTCAACTATGTCTATCCAGACTCCTTCTCCACAATGATGAATCCATAGTTTGTTTTCTGCTACTGCCCATTAGCTGAAATCATTTCACTGCTTGACTTTATGGAGTTGGTGTTATGAAATCAGTGGGTATTTTGAATGTGTTCTTTCACACTACACGCGTCTCTCCACTCAACCCTACCCCATCCCATTCCACCTTGAGAATCACGGCTCTGAACCAGTGTTCTCCACCTTGTCCTCTCACAGATCTCATAGGATATGTTCAACAATTCTGTGAAAGGTCTCAGTACCCAATTGGAGAAATCATATGAAAAGTTAAGCATAGTGGATCTTGGTGTCACTTGGATCAGAGGCACAATTGCAGAGGCTATGGTCATGTGGGACACACTGTTATTTAAGATGGCCATCCAGATAATCCTGAACACTGTGTATTTATTTGATTTAGAACACCAACAAGAATTAAAGCACAAAATGTAAAATATCTGAGGAAAACTTACACCCCCACCCCAAGAATGTATCTGTGAAAGAGCACCCCACACTTTGAAAACTAAGAATCCATTATCATGAAGTTTGCGTGTTCTAGAATTATAAGATTGTAATTTCCTTCTTCAGTCTCTAGTGAGAACGCTTAATTTATTTTCTAACAACAACAAAAAAAAAACCTATAGATTGAAAAAAACAAAAAGAAAATGACCTGGAAAAGACAAGGTTGGAGGCAGGGTGACCACTGAGGAGGCTGGTTCCATAATTCAGATAAGAAAAGATGATTTAGAATCTCACCTTATATCTTAGTACATTTTCTTTAGATTATAATGGAATACCTGAAACTGAGTAATTTATCAAGAAAATGAATTTATTTCTTACAGTTATGCAGGCTAGAAGTCCAAGATCGAGGGGCCACATCTGGTGAGGGCCTTCTTGCTGATAGGGACACTTCGCAGGGACCCTAGGTGACACAGAATATCACAGGGAGAAGGGGCTGAGCATGCTAGCTCAGATCTCCTTCTTATAAAGCCTTCTTATAAATGGAAGGTTCTAGCAAGAGACGAAACTTAGCAGCAGTAGCAATAGACAATTTCAGTTGACCACAGACAAGTGTGGGTTCCAGCAGGGTCAGTGGTTCCAGTGGTGACCACAGAGTGGCTCCTGCTCAATGGCAGTGGCAGTCCCTCTCCCATGATAACCCATTAATCCATTAGCCCATCAATCCATTAATCCATAAATGGATTAATCCATTTATGAAGGCAGAGCCCTCATGATCCAATCACCTCTTAAAGGCCCCACCTCTCAATACTGCCACATTGGGAATTAAATTTCAACATGAGTTTTAAGGGGGCAAATATTTAAAACAGCACCTTCTAACCAGCTACCACACTGCCCACCTGCCCACTCAGGATTACTGAGAACCCCAGAATCTTGTCCAGCCCAGTACTGTCCTCCATGTTGACTCTCATCAGCATAAAGGAAATCCAAATATCACCTAGGTCTCCTGGTACTATACTCCTAGTAATGCTGCCAAAGATGGCACTTATGTCAAGGTGAGCATGTGGGTTTTTTTGTACCTTTCCAATTATCCAAGGTATATAGGTATATCAGTCATTGTCCCATTGGAGAAATAGAAGGCCCTTTAGATATTTCAAGCAGAGAGGGACTGAATGCATAAAATTTATTACAAAATTGTTGGCCAGGAGAAGCAGAAGAGCAAACAGGAATAGAAGGTGGCACCCAATTATCAAGAAGCTGGTACACTCCAGGCTTGGCCCACAGGCCAGCACTCACTGCTGAGCTGCTGCAGGTGCTGCCACTGCCATTGAGCAGGAGCCACTCTATGGTCACCACTGGAACCACTGACCCTTCTGGAACCCACACTTGTCTGTGGTCAACTGAAATTGTCTATTGCTACTGCTGCTGAGTTTTGTCTCTTGCTAGAAGCTCCCATTAGCAGAACCTACTTGCCCCAGCTGATGAGATCATCTGACAAGTGTAGTTTGTGGACTTCTAGCCCCCACAATAACCACAGAGGATGGAAGCCATGAGAGCTATCAGCAAATAATTGGCCCACAAGGTGTCCAGTGTCAACAAAGCAAACACTTGAAGAAACCGTCTGAAACCATAAAACAGAAGTGGATGAATTTCTGTCCCTGTAGCACCAACATGGGTGCCAGAACAAATCTTTGAGATGGATGAGCCTGTAGGACCAAGCTTTTCTGAAGTTTAAGGAGCAGCAAAACTCTCCCTAGACGTGGCAGCTACATATGTCCCAGAGAACAGCTCTCATGAGGCCAGGAAGGGGACCTGTGGCACGCACATCCAAATCCTTCAGGGCAGCCGGTTCCTCCTCTCCACAGTCCTCTCGACAGCCCTTAAAGGCATACACAAAACCATCTGAGAAACCAATGTCTGCCCAGATCTTAATTTATGAAGTTGACTGAGTAATGGCACAGACAGGCTAATACCATTGAAATCATTAATTCCTTACAGTTCCCAAGACAAGGGGGCATGCCACACCATACAGGGCCATATGGAAATCACCAGGATTGGTCAGCAGCAGGAGCGAGAGCAGCTACAGCCTACAGGTTTCCTTGAGAAAGGCAAAGCAGGGTAAATGGCTTGAGGATAGTTTGAATAATTCTGGTGGGTGGGAGGCATAAGGGATTTCTGTAGTTGTCTGGTGCCTGGCCCTGGGTTGATTCAGGACAGTGAAAATGATGCCTTGGTGCAATAGAGTTGGATTTTATTTTATTTTATTTTTTTGAGATACAGTGTCAATTTGTTGCCCAGGCTAGAATGCAGTGGCGCAATCACAGCTCATTGTGGCCTCGACCTCTCAGACTCAAGCAATCCTCTTGCCTCAGCCTCCTGAGTAGTTGGGACCACAGGTACGTGCCACCACACCTAGCCCATTTTTAAACTATTTGTAGTGACTGGATCTCCCTATGTTAGCTAAGCTGGTCTGAAACTCCTCGGTCCAAGCAATCCTCCTGCCTCAGCCTCCCAAAGTGCTGCAATTACAGGCATGAGCCACTGCACCTGTCCTGACAGTTAAATTTTTTAAAGTGGTTCAGAGTACGGGGTCTGGATCACAGGAGAAATGTTGGCCTTGTGATTAATGGATGCCAAAGAGACAAGCACAGAATCTAAGAAAACACAGACAGGAAACCACTTTGAAATGACTAACCTTATCTTATTCTCACGCATACACCCATTTTACAAATGGGAAAGGGAAAACGACCTCCCCAAAGTTTTACACTGAGTCTGAGTTGAGATGAGGACTCAGGCTACCTCTTGTCTTCCAACCCAAGCCCCTTTCCCTGGCTCCTTCAGGCTGGTAAGTGTTGGGGAGTATCTGCAAGGCTACATAAATCTTTCCCTGTACCCTTTTTGCTCTGTTCTCCCCATGCTAGCTGTCTGCAATGAACCTGTAGTCCCTGTCAGCTTTCTTGCCCCCGCCCACTACATGAGCCAAATCCTCTAAACACCACCTCTGCAGTAGCGGTTTCAGAAACCATTCTGGAACTGCTGTTTGCCTAAGAACCAGCTGCGCATGGTAGAAAAAGCAAAGGTAAAATGAACGTACTAGAGCTACAGGTACCAACGTGTCTTCATCTCAGGATTACGTAAGTCCAAACAAGCAAGTTGCAGAATGACAGGTCCATCCAAGACCCTCGCTCATCAGGACTTTTCTGTCCCCCATCTTAGAGAAGAGATTCCCCCTGCCCCCATCACTCACACACTGCCCATTCCCAGTGTGTTCTGTCCCTCAAGTCTCAGCCGTAACGTTCCTTCCCTAGGGAGGCCTTCCCTGACCTCCCCATTTGAGTTGCCTCCCTGCAGATAATGTCTCTCCACAGCATCTGTTTGCAATAGCAACTATTAGCTCATTTATCTCCCCACTGTCTGTTAGCTTCCTGAGGGTGGAACCATGTCTGTCTTTACTTCAACTTTATTTCCAGTGCTTCAAACACACAAGGAACTCAATAAGTGAGTGTTGAATGAATGAATGAGTGAATGAACGAGAGTAAGCTCAAAGAGAAGGAATTACTCACGCCAAGGCTTCCCCGCCCCCACCCGTGGGCTCTTTCCCAGGCCCCACCCTCCCCAGGAGTTCAGGCTCCAAGATGGGCTCAACCTGCCTTGGAGGGCTCCCTGGCCCTCTCTTTCCCTCTGTCTGAAGTTTCCCATGCCCCTGAAATGGAAGGGCCCAGGAGACCTCCCCAGAATACCTGGACACCTGCCGCTGGAGAACGTCCTCCCCAGGGAAAAGGGACGGGGGGGCGGAGGGGCCTTGCCTGCAGGGGAAGGGAGCGTGCGCAGCCCCCGCGCCCACCGCCTCCGTGAAGCAGCCACTGCAATCTGCAGCCTGACCTCAATTAGCCCAGTGCCTACGCGCGCCAATTACCGCGTCAATCACTGCGCCGGCTGCTGCAGAGGGGAGGTGGGGGAAGGAGGAGGGGAGAGGGCCTGGCTAAGAGCAGCCCTGGCCGCCCTGGACTGGCTGAAACCGGTCTAGACCTGGGGACGCCACTGCTGAGACCCCCTTTCTCTCCTCTATCCCACCTCAGAGCTCAAGGGATCCCTCTCATCCCTGTCATCAATACTCCGGACTCATTCCAGATGGCCTTCCCCGCCGAACACCCACCCACCTCCCCGTGCTCCACACTGTTCTGCGCAACTGTGTGTGCCTCAGTTTCCCCATCCACTAGATTGTAAACTCCTGGTGAAAGAATTGATATCTTTTCCCTTGCACACTCTAAACACTTAATAGTAAAAATAAGATAAATAGGCCGGGCACGGTGGCTCAAGCCTGTAATCCCAGCACTTTGGGAGGCCGAGACGGGCGGATCACGAGGTCAGGAGATGGAGACCATCCTGGCTAACACGGTGAAACCCCGTCTCTACTAAAAAAATACAAAAAACTAGCCGGGCGAGGTGGCGGGCGCCTGTAGTCCCAGCTACTCAGGAGGCTGAGGCAGGAGAATGGCGTGAACCCGGGAGGCGGAGCTTGCAGTGAGCTGAGATCCGGCCACTGCACTCCAGCCTGGGCGACAGAGCGAGACTCCGTCTCAAAAAATAAATAAATAAATAAATAAGATAAATAAAATAGCAAACCTATTATATGGGAATCAAAGTAATAACCCAGAAGAGAGGAATCTCCAGCGCCTGAAACACGTGAGGCTAAAGTAAGATGTCCAGGGAATTATGGAGGATTGGCACACAGTGAGTGCATCATAAATGCTGTTATCACCTCCCTCCATTTATTCAAACATCTGATGACACTGATGCAGGACAGGCAAGCCCCCAAATTGGGGCTTAGCCCAGAAGGATTCTTGGCTTCACCCAGGAAAGAATTCAAGGGCGAGCTGGTTGTGTTAGCAACTTTTATTGAAGCGGCAATGTACACAGCCACAGAACCAGTACTGATCCTTGCAGAGTAGGGCTACCCCATAGGCGGCGTGCCCAGAGTAGCAGCTTAGAGCCAGTTCTACACTCGTATTTATACCCATTTTTAATTATGTGCAAATTAAGGAGCAGTTGATGCAAAAATGTCTAGGATGAGGATGATCACTTCCGGTTTGTCCAGTGGTTGCCATAAACAGGGTCAGTAACTTCCAGCTGTTGCCACGGCAGTGGTAAACTGACCTGGCACACTGGTGAGCCTATCTTCCAGAAGGATGCTTTGTTTGGGGAGGGGCTTCCATGCCAGACCTGTTTTAGCTAGTCCTCAATTCGGCCCAGTGTCCAAGCCTGGCCTCTGGAGTCTAGTGCTGCCTCCTACCACAACACTATCTCTGTGCCAGGCTCTGGGCTGGATGCCATGCCAGGGACCCAACCAGGAGGCTGGGTTGGTGCACACAGGAGGTCATGGTCTGCTAGTTTTGACTAGATTGTTGAGGTTTGTCTTCTCCACATCCTCATTTTTCAAGCCCTGAAGATTTTTTGACCTTGTAAAATATGAGATGGAGGCACGAAGATGGGACCAAAGATTGAGACACTTGGGTCGGAGCTCACTAAGGAGACAAAAGTCCCAGCCGCTATCCTTAGGAACGTCCTGCCCTGCAGAGCAGTCAACTTTTTTTTTTTTTTTTTTTTTTTTTTGAGACAGGGTCTTACTCTGTCACCCAGGCTGGAGTGCAGTGGTGCGATGATAGCTCACTGCAACCTCCACCTCCCTGGTTCAAGTGATCCTCTGGCCTCAGCCCCCTGAGTAGCTGGGTCCACAGGTGCATGCCACCACGGCCAATTAATTTTTATTTTTATTTTTTGTTGTAGAGACGAGGCACGGGGTGGGGAGTGTCTCTCTAAGTTGCTCAGGCTGGTCGCAAACCTCGGCCTTCCGAAGTGCTGGAATTACAGGTGTGAGCCACCATGCCTAGCCAGACAACATCCTGCTGACTGTGCAGGACAAAGCTGCCCTAGTTAGGTCTCCCCAACACTCTTTCTGTGTTCCTTCTCTGGTGCCTTTGGAAGACCTCCCCTCGACAACTCCCTGCCTCTGGTGCAGCTGTAATCAGGACGCTGCCCCACCATGACTCCAGCTAACCAATTAGAGTCCCCCATCAGCCTAGCCAAGTGATTGGCCCGAGGATGGGCATGTGACCCCAGCAAATCCAATCAGAGTTTGCCCTGGGATTGCTATAGACAAAGATGCTCTTAGGGTTGCTGAAGGGGGGAGATTGAGTCAGGGGTTGCTGGCGGCCACTTTACTGGCCATAGACAGAGCCCTTTTGCATAAATGAAGCCAAGCCTGGGAAAGATGGAGAGAGAGACAGAGACATTGTTTGAGCCCCTGGTTCTCTCAGTTACTTGACACAACCAATTGAATCTTGCTCAAGCCGGTGGAAGTCGGGTTTGTGTCAGTGGCAACCAAGAGTCTTTTGTCTGTTTTGAGACAGTCTCCTTCTGTCCCCCAGGCTAGAGTGCAGCGATGCGATCTCCACTCACTGCAACCTCTGCCTCCCAGGTTCAAGTGATCCTCCCACCTCAGCCTCCCAAATAGCTGGGACTACAGACACATACCACCGCGCCCAGCTAATGTTTCTATTTTTTGTAGAGACGAGGTTTGCAATGTTGCTCAGGGTGGTCTCAAACTCCTGAGCTAAAGCAATCTGCCCACCTCGGCCTCCCAAAGTGCTGGGATTACAAGCGTGAGCCACCACGCCCAGCCCAAGAGTCTTTTACTTTCCAGAATTTCTACACTGGGCACATCAAATGATTATTATCAAACGCATAGAGAGAGATGCTCTTAGAAGCGCTCAGGTACAAAGGTGATGTCCACCATTCTCTGTTCATTTGTGCTTTTATATCATTTCTACAGTAAGTATTACTTTTGTGATACCAAACAAATAGCAATTATTTTAAAACATACTTTGCCTATGATTTTGGGACATAATGATGAGTCTCAGAAGTTGGTGCTGTATGTTTCTGTTTATGCAAGGTTCACAACCAGGCAAACTGTGTCTACGGTACCAGAGGTCAGAAGGGTAGTTACCTCTGGGGGATGTGGAATGGGAAGGGTGCAAGGGAGCCTTCAGGGTTGATAGAAGCATTATCTTTACCTGGGCAAAAGTCAAACAGGTGTATGCATACATAAGAGTCATTGGCTGGGTGTAGGGGCTCACGCCTGTAATCCCAACACTTTGGGAGGCCAAGGCAGATCACTTGAGGTCAGGAGTTCAAGACCAGCCTGACCAGACATGGGGTGAAACCCCATCTCTACCAAAAAAAAAAAAAAAAAAAAAGCAAAATATTAGCTGGGTGTGGTGGCACGCACCTGTAATCCCAACTACTCAGGAGGCTGAGGTAAGAGAACTGCTTGAACCCAGGAGGCAGAGGTTGCAATGAGCCAAGATCACACCACTGCACTCCAGCCTGGGTGACAGAGCAAGACTCCATCTCAGAAAAAAAGAAAAAAAAAAAAAGTCATTAAACTGTATTTAAAGATGTGTATATTTTACTGAGTATGTACTATACCTCAATAAAATTTTGGAATAGAATAACATATATTCATATCTCTGGGTACCTTATAGCTCCACAAAGCTCCTTCACCGAGCCCACTATCCCACTCACATTTCACATGAAAAATAAGAATTTTTTTCTTCATTAGGGTTCTGGTATACAGTAACAATAAAACAACTTACGTTGCCGAGCATGATGGTATATGCCTGTAATTCCAGCTATCCAGAGGCTGAGGCAGGAAGACTGCTTGAGCCTGGGAGTTCAAAACCAGCCTGAGCAACACAGCTAGACACCTGTCTGAAAATAAAGGTATACATAAATATTTTTTAAATAAGTAAATAAAGCAATTTACGACCAGGTGCAGTGGCTCACACCTGTAATCCCAGCACCTTGGGAGACCGAGGCAGGTGGATGACCTGAGGTCAGGAGTTCAAGACCAGCCTGGCCAACCTGGTGAAACCCCATCTCTACTAAAAATGCAAAACTTAGCTGGGTGGGATGGCGGGCACCTGTAATCCCAGCTACTCAGGAGGCTGAGGCAGGAGAATCGCTTGAAACCGGGAGGCTGAGGGTTGCAGTGAGCTGAGATCACGCCACTGCACTCTAGCCTGGGCAACAGAGCGAGAGTCTGTCTCAAAAAAAAGGAAAAAAAACTTAAGTAAAAAATTAAAATAATGATAGACAAGATCATGGGGGCCACAACCCTCTCCCGTCACCACCTCTGGGAAGCTTTTCTTCCCTGAGAGACCCTGCAGGGATTGTCGCTGCCCCCGCGATGCTATGACTATGGCAGAGTAGATGTGAATCAGTCTGGCAAACCTGACAGAGCTGCATCCTCCTCAAACAGCCTGGCATTTGGAACAGAAAAGCCCGCTTTCCCAGCAAAAGTGATTTCTAGTATTAATGGGCGGAACCTTCTCCCGGATTGATCCCCCTTTTCACAGGACTAATTATAGATTTATTAATATTTATGGGCCTCTAGTCACAGCCGATAGTTCTTATTTGAGGACATTAAGCCTTATCTCACTACCTCCAGGAAGGGACACTTGAAACCAGCTCTAATTGGGTGACCTGCAATCAAGATAGAAGGGAAAAAATGACAATAGCTCGCCTGTTGCCATATATTAAAATACGGTCCGCCCAGCTTAATGATTATCTTTAGAATTAATAATCTTGCTAGTTCAGGTTTGGCCCTAATAGCAGGAAATCGCATTAAATACTTTGCTAAGAGCAATCAGCTTTTTGATAAGGCTAATGGCCCTGCCCCTGGCTGTTTCTTATCCCTGAGCTCTCTGTTTTCTTTCCCCAGCAAAAGGCCAGTTTGTTCATATCCCTTGTCATCTAAAGTCAGCATCACCTGGTGCTGTCTCCTGATGGGGCTCCTGCTGCCTCTCTCATCCCCATCCTATCCATCTTAGGTGCTGCGACGTGGTTCATCTTTGGAAGTTGCAGCTCTGGCCTCGCCATGCCCCTACTCCACAATCTTCAGGGGCTCCCCATTGTCTACTGCATGAGTGGACATCTAGCCCTTCGAAATTCAGTCCCAACTGCTCCATACTTTGTTCTCTGCAAGGACCCTAACTTTTAGCCACACTGGACAGTTCCTTTCTGTTTCCAGAACACACCTACAGTATCAGAAATAACATGGGCTTGGGAATTGGAGCGCCTAGAGTCAGATCCCACTGCCAGTTGTTTAACCTTGTACAAAATGCTCAACTGCTTTGAGCCTGTTTCCTCATCTGCAAGATGGAGATGATAATATTGTCTACCTCATATGGCTTGTTGTAAGGATTGTATGTGATCAAGCAAGCAAAATGTCCCAGCCAGGTCTGGTATACCCTGGTGGACAGTTAACGCTTGTGCCCACCCTCCCCTAATTCTGCAATTTTACGTCCCTCTTCCTGGAGTGCCGAAGAGTGCGGGCTTCAGAGCTCAGGTAGCTGAAAATTCAAACTCAGGCGTGGGTGATCTTGGGCAGGAGTCTTAATCTCTTTAAGTCTCACTTTCTTCTTCCATGAAATGGGTGTGATAGTCCCTATTACCTATTGCTGTTACAAGCTTTAAAGAAGACCATGCAGGTGAAACACCTACAGTGCCTGGCACACAGTAAATTCTCAGTAAATATTAGTTACATTGTTGTTACATTCCCAGCTATCAAAGCAGCAGTCAAAACCCTTCTCTTTCAGGAAACCCTCCTGCACCTCTTTTTCTGACTCTGCCTTGTGATGTTTTGTACTTCCCATGAGGCAGCTGGGCGCTTCCATCCTCCCCCTCGGCCACCCCCAACTGGCCTTAGAGTACCCAGGGATCAAGTTGTGCCTCTGTCTCGATGTCTTGGGTGCCTGGCATGAAGTTCGGCACAGAGCAAGTGTTCAAATGTTGTCTCAATGACAGTAACCGCTGCTGAGCACTGAATGCCCACTATGTGCCAGGCACTGTGGTGGGCACTCTCAAGAAATTAACTCACATAGCAATGGATTTTTAACATTCATAGCAATTAACAAGCAATTATTTCATTCCCTATAGCAATGAATAGCAATCCATTCTTACAAACAACCCCATAAGGTGGGTTCTATTAGTGTCTCCAGTTTGTGGGGCAGGAAACTGAGGTGTGGAGAGGTGAAATGACTTGATAAAAGTCACACAGAACATAAAGGATTCAAGGGTCAAGTGCAGCCTGGGACTGCCAAGGGCCTTCACCCCTAGCAATAAGGAACCGGAGTTGGCAGTGTTTCCCTAAGCTTGTCTCAGGCAGCCCCAGTGGCTGCAGCTGTGACTTTCTTTCCCCAAGGTGGAGATCAGTGCCTGCTGTGTGCCCACATCTGGGCTAGGCCCTCCCCAACATTATCTCCCTAAATTGAGCACTGTTACCTCATGTTGCACTGATGGCAACCAAGGCTCAGATAGGTGAAGTGACTTGCCCAAGGTCACACAGCAAATAAGTGGAGGATTGGGGATTTGAACCTAGGTCCAGGGACCTCCAGTCTCCTTCAAGACTGGTGAGCTCAATCAGAAGGCTGAAGCTTGAGTTCCAGTTCTTGCTAGACTGCAGAACAGTCCTGACCTCTGTGCCCCTTTCCTAGAACCTTGGCCCTCTGCCCTGTGGTCAGCAGCCTCTCCTCTTGGAGTGAACGAGGGTTCTGGGCCCTTCTCTGTGTCCTCCAGGTCTCTCTCCTTATCGCCAGCTGGAGTCTTATTTTAAGAACAACAGAATTACCTTCCTGAGATCCAGACCTTACCCTGCCCAACTCTGACCCTTGTTCCCTTGGGTTGAGGTCACCTAACTCCACCTGGTCAGCCTCCTTGAGACTCAAACATAGTGACTGGGAGCCAGAGGCAGGCATTCACCTCAACTCTCCTTCCTGGCAACCAATGTGCGTAATGGAAGAGAAATGTGCCAAGAGCTATGTGGGTTTGGGGAGGAAGGCTCTGCCTGGGCACAGCATGACAGGCTGTCTGAAAAAGGGAATTGGAAGCTGGCCCTGGAAAGGGGAAATTCACCAGACAGAGGTGGGAAACCAAAGTCTTTGAGGCAGAGGGGCCAGGAAACACAGGGAGGCATGGCATCACATGCTGTCTTAGGAAAACAGCTGGAGTGGAGGCGTGTGGGTGGCATCAGCCAGAGTCAAGACCAGTGAGGAAATCCGCGGGAGGTGACGTGGGGAGGAGGTCGGCAATTCCAGAAGATGAACAGGAACTGGGGCTCGCCCTTCCATGTAGAGGGGTCAAGGAGCAGTGCAGCAAGGAGCCTCCCAGACCCCAAGAACGACTGCCTCCTGTCACCTTCCCACTCGCAGCAGCCATCACTGGAACAGCGTTAAGGTGCTGCTGACAGGTGCCACCGCAGGCACCACTATTGCCAGGGGGACCTGACAGCCGCTCCAGCTGTCTCCCATCAGAGAGAACACACATCTGAGACCAGACTTGATGAGGTTGTCTCCAGACAGGTGTCTGCAGAGAAAGAGAGGGCATGCAACAGGCCACTATTACAATGCATTCCCCACCCATCTGCCCAGCGGCACCACCCAACAAGAGGCTCCTAAGCACCAGAGACCCTCTGAGGGTCTTTCTCAGGCTCCCTCGACCTTTCTGGCTCCTGCAGGTACACAAACACGCCCTTTAAACAGGTCTGAGAGCCCCTCTATGTGCAATATGACAAATACATAATGTACATGGACACTGGCACACACGAGCACTCAATAGATGCATCTGCACTGGAGTATAAGCACGCACAAAGGCTGGGTGTGGTGGCACATGCCTGTAATCCCAGCACTTTGAGAGGCCAAGGCAGGAGGATCACTTGGACCCAGAAATGCTAGATCAGCCTGGGCAACATGGTGAAACCCCATCTCTACAAAAAATCAAAAAAATTTAGCTGGGGCCGGGCGCGGTGGCTCAAGCCTGTAATCCCAGCACTTTGGGAGGCCGAGACGGGCGGATCACGAGGTCAGGAGATCGAGACCATCCTGGCTAATATGGTGAAACCCCGTCTCTACTAAAAATACAAAAAACTAGCCGGGCGAGGTGGTGGGCGCCTGTAGTCCCAGCTACTCGGGAGGCTGAGGCAGGAGAATGGCGTAAACCCGGGAGGCGGAGCTTGCAGTGAGCTGAGATCCGGCCACTGCACTCCAGCCTGGGCGACAAAGTGAGACTCCGTCTCAAAAAAAAAAAAAAAAAAAATTTAGCTGGATGGGGTGACAGGCACCTGTAGTCCCAGCTACTCGGGAGGCTGAGGCGGGAGGATCCTTGGAGCCCGGGAATTTGAGCCTACAGTGAGCCGTATTCACACCACAGCACTCCAGCCTGGGTGACAGAGCAAGACCCCTGTCTCAAAAAAAAAAAAAAAAAAAAAATTCATGCACGAACATGCACACGTGTACATACACATTCATGCCAATTTCCAAACAGAAATGCTTCCACAGACACACACAGACATGGGTATACACATGTATTCATACTTTGATTCCTATATACTCATGAACATGGATGTGCACACCACATTCACAGTCATATACACAGTGTTTAAATCTGGGTTCTCTCAAAGGAAAAGTCTAAGACTGGGATTTGGGTGCACGTAGTTTATGTGGGATCCCAAGAATCTCAGCAAGGATGACAGGAGACAAATGTGTATTCTGAGTGAGTTACCACCTGGGGTCTCTGGGGCTCCGTCCTGCTAGACATCCTCTGAGAGACCATGTGAGACGCACTTCAGAATTGTCTCTGAAGGGCAAGGAAGTTGTTGGTGCTTCTCTAAAATTCCTGGTTGGTTTTCTGTTGTTGTTGTTGTTGTTGTTGTTGTTGTTGTTGTTGTTTTGAGATGGAGTCTCGCTCTGTCGCCCAGGCCGGAGTGCAGTGTCAAGATCTTGGCTCACTGCAACCTCCACCTCCCGGGTTCAAGTGATTCTCCTGCCTCAGCCTCCCAAGTAGTTGGGATTACAGGCACGTGCCACTATGCCTGGCTGATTTTCTTTTCCTTTCTTTCCTTTTTTTTTTTTTTTTTTTTTGTATTTTTAGCAGAGACAGGGTTTCGCCATGTCTCTGCTAAAAGAGTTCGGCCAGGCTGGTCTCAAACTCCTGACCTCAAGTGATCCGCTCGCCTTGGCTTCCCAAAGTGCTGGGATTACAGGCATGAGCCCCCACACCTGGCTTTCTCTACAACTCCTGTTCCTTGCTTGCTGAGGGATGATCCTGGGCACTAATTCTGCATTTCTGGGCTAAGCACACCCAGGAAGAACCCTTAGATAGAGACACAGCAAACCACTACTGTGTGCAGGAGCTGTCCAGAAGGGACCTGTGAGGTCCACTGAAAGTATCCACCACATCCAGGATACATGAACTCTGCAAAACACGTGATCAATGTTTGCAGATTCCAAGAGCCACATGTTAAACATGTTAACATCCCTGAAATTGAGATATGCCTTACAATTAAAATCAAGTATTGTTTTCTTCCTTTTAGTATATAAAATACTGTTTTCATTAATAGAATCTCAAACTTAGTGAAATATTTATTATAGGCTGAGCACAGTGGCTCACACCTGTACTCCTAGCACTTTGGGAGGCTGAGGCGAGCAGACGACTTAAGGTCAGGAGTTCAAGACCAGATTGGCCAACATGGTGAAACGCCATCTCTACTAAAAATACAAAATTAGCTGGGTGTGGTGGCACATGCCTGTAATCCCAGCTACTCTGGAGGCTGAGGTGGGAGAATCACTTGAACCCAGGAGGAGGAGATTGCAGTGAGCTGAGATCGCACCACTGCACTCCAGCCGGGGTGAGAGAGCGAGACTCCGTCTCAACAAAAAAACAAACAAAAAAAAACCAGAAAATTTATTATATACATATGTATGCTACCATGTGCCTAGAGTATCTCTGGAAAGATACTCAAGAAACTAAGAAAATTGCATGAGAGAACATTGGCTTTTATGACTGTTTTATTGAGATATAATTCATATGCCATAAAATTTATCCTTTTAAAGTGTGCATTCAGTGTCTTTAGTATATTCACAAAGTTGTACAATCACTGTTTAATTCCAGAACATTTCCATCACCTCAAAAAGAAATCCCATACCCATTAGCACTTAGACCTCACTTCTCCCTGCTCCCAGCCCCAGGCAACCATCAATCTACTTACTGTCTCCATGGAGTTCCTTATTTTAGATCTCTCATATAAATGGACTCATACAATGTGTGGCCTTTTGTGTCTTCTTTCACTTAGCATAATGTTTTCAAGGATCATCTATGTTGTAGCACCTTTCTTTTCATGGCTTAATAATACCCTGTTGTGTGGATATGCCACATTTTGTTTACACATTCATCAGCTAATGGATACTTGAGTTGCTTACAGCTATTACAAATAATGTTGCTGTGAACATACATTAATAAATTTTTGTGTGCAAATGGTTCATTTGACTTGGATGTATACCTGAAATTGCTGGGTCATATAGTAACTCTGTCCAACTTTTTGAGAAACTGACATAATGTTTCCGTTTTATATTCCCATCAGTAATGTACGAGGGTTTCGATTTCTCCAAATCCCTGCCAAGTAATACCTGTTATTGTCCTTTTTTCATTATTATACCCATCCTACCAGGTATAAAGTGGTACATTCATTTATTTCCTCTTTAATTTTTATTATGTAACTGTCTCTGCTTACTTTGGATTTAGTTTGCCCCTCTTTTTCTAATTTCTTTATGGAGGAAGTTTAGGTGACTGATTTGAGATCTTTCTTTATTTTAATATAGGTGGTTGTAACTGTAAACTGTCCTCTAAGTACTGCCTGAGCAGCATCCCATAAGTTGTGGTATGCTGTGTTTTCATTTTCATTCATCTCAAAATATTTTCTAGTTTTCCTTGTTATTTCTTTTTTGACTAATTGGCTAGTTAGTAGTGTGTTGTTTATATTTCCACATTTTTTGGAAAGTAAGTACTTTCCCAAAGTTGTTTCATTATGTTTTTATAATTAATTTCATTTTATGTGGTCAGAAAACATATTTTGTATGATTTAAATTCTTTTAAATGCATGAGGCTAGTTCTGTGACCTAACATATTATCTGTTTTAGAAAATGATCTGTGTGCCCTTGAGAAAAATGCTGTTGTTGAGAGGAATATTCCATAGATGTCTGTTAGGTCAAGTTAGTTTTTAATATTGTTCAGGTCTTTCATTTCCTTGTTGATCTTCTGCATAGGTATTGTATTCATTATTAAAAGTAGAAGATTAAAGTTTCCATCTATTATTGTTGAATTGTCTATTTCTGCCTTCTATTCTGTCAGTTTTTGCTTCATATATTTTGGGACTTTATTATTCATGTCTGCCATTTTACTTTGCCATGTGTTTATCTTGTGTCTTTTTGTTCCTCTATTCCTCCAATACTACCTTCTTTTGTGTTAAACAGATAATTTCTAGCATGCCTTTTTTTTTGAGACAGAATCTCACTCTGTTGCCCAGGCTGGAGTGCAACGGCATGATCTTGGCTCACTGCAACCTCCACCTCCCGGGTTCAAGTGATTCTCATGCCTCAGCCTCCTGAGTAGCTGGGACTACAGGCGCCCGCCACCATGTCTGGCTAATTTTTGTATTTTTAGTAGAGCCGGGGTTTCACCATGTTGGCCAGGCTGGTCTTGAATGCCTGACCTCAAGTGATCCACCCACCTCGGCTTCCCAAAGCACTGGGATTACAGATGTGAGCCACCATGCCTGGCTACTAGTATACCATTTTGATATCTGGTTTTGTTTCTTTTATTTTTTGAGTTATTTTCTTAGTGGCTTCCCTAGAGATTACAATCAATATATTAACTTAAAATAATCTAATTTGGTTCAATACCAATATAATTTCCATAGTATACTAAAATATTGCTCCAATATACTTGCATTTCCTCCCTCCTCTTTTATACTATTGTTGTCATACAAATTATATCTCTGTACATTACAAGCCCATCAGCATAGCTTTATAATTATTGCTTTGTGCAGTTATCTTTTAAATAAGATAGAAGAAAAAAGTTATAAACAAAATTACATTTATGTAGCCTTATATCTGCCTATGTAGTTATTGTTCCTCCTTACTTCTGTACTTTACTTCTGTAACCTTTGTTTCTTCATGCAGATTCCAGTTACTGTTCTTTCATTTCAACCTAAAGGACTCCCTTTGGTATTTCTTGTAAGGCAAGTCTTCTAGTAATAGATGCTCCAATATTTTAAATCTAGGAATGTCTTAATTCCCCCTTTTGAAGAATAATTTACTGGATGAAGAATTCTTCGTTAGTAGTCTTTCTTTCAGCACTTTGAATATTCATCCCACTGCTTTCTGGTCTTCATGGTTTCTCATATAAAGTCAGCTGTTAATCTTGAGGACTGCTTGCACCTGGTGAATCACTTTTATCTTGAGGCTTTCAAGATTCTCTCTGCTTTGGGCTTTCAACAGTTTGACAATGAAGTGCCTAGATACAGACCTTTTTAAGTTTATCTTTCTTGGAGTTTGTTGCACTTCTTGGATGTGCAGATTAATGTTTTTTGACTAAATTTGTGGAGGTTTTTGTCATTATTTCTTCAAATATTCTTTTTTCCTCATCTCTCTCTCCCATCTTTCTGAGACTCCCATTTTGCACATGTTGGTACACTTGGTGGTATCCCACAGGTCTCCGAGGCTCTAGAGTTCACTTTTTTTATTCTGTTTCTCAGACTGGTCCAGTGACCAGATCCCATCCTGAAGCTGTCTAGGGCCTCCCACCTACCTCGTTCCATCAGTCATGTCATTAGCACACAAAAGATACTAATTACTCTGGAGATTCCAAAAATTTTAGGAGCTATATCCCAAGAAACAGGTAGAAATCCAAATAACACAGTTTTCAAAAATATCACAGAGATAGGGAGAGAGAAATGGGATTAAGGCAGGTTAAAACATCATGGTGGTGGATGCCTATGGTGCCAGCTACTCAGGAGACTGGGAGGTGGGAGGATTGCTTGAGCCCAAGAGATTATGGCTGCCATGCCACGATCATGCCACTGCACTCTAGCCTGGGTGACAGAGCAACACCCTGTCTTAGAAAAACAAAAACAAAACATCATAAAGCTCATGGTCTTACCAAGATTCAGCTATTTTAAAATAAACACTCCTCAGATTGTTGTAAGCTTTTAATTTCCAGCATTTCAAAAAAGTATATTGGAGAGTTTCTCCAGTATTTTCATTGCTTTTATGAAGGAGCAGATTTTTGGAAGTCCTTCCTCCACCATTCAAAAAGAGACTTGGACATGGACTTTTCTTATGCATCTTTTTTAATTGTGTGCAGCTTTTATCATGTCCAGGTATTACCAAATCAAAAAATACAATAAATATAAAAATGAAATAGGGTACATACAAATCTCCATGTGCACACACAGCACCCAGGAGCCCACATGCATCAGCATAGAAGTGCCTGTAACACACATTCATTCATCCATGCTGTGTAGTGGCAGGGTCAGCTCTGGGTTTCAGGAGTCTCCCCAACCCCTGGTTGCTATGGGGAGCTTAGAGGGGATGAGATGGAAGGCAGAGAAGTCAAGAATAGGCTGGGGAGTCATCTGGCAGCAGTGATGGTGTGGCATGAACTTGGTCCAGGGGGAGCTACACGCATGTCCACAGCTACTAACTCCTCAGGACCCCATGTGCACACCGATTTAGGCATGTGCACACCAGTCTAGGCATGTGCATACTGGTCTAGGCATGTGCATATGTAGATACAGGGTCCATGCATTCAGGCATGCATGCATCCAGCAGCATGCTGTTCAAGTTAAAGAGAAATGTAGTACAGATGTCCCAGAAGGGCTGGGGGACTGGCTTATAAACCATAAGGGGACTTAGTGAATAGGACAAGATTCTGGAGTGGAGGGGATAAGGAAGATTCAGTTTTCTGGCCTGATGCCCTGGGCCCACCAGCTTCGCTCTATCAGGCCAACCCATGCACCACATTCTGCTCTGGGACACCCTTTTCCAGCTATGCTGACTCATCCTGGTCCCTCCGGAAACCTATCTCTAGGATAGGGCACAGTTTGTCAGCCCCTCGTAGAGTTGGCAGGGGGGTGTCATCCTTGGTCACCCTGATTTGTTATCAGCCCCTTCTGTGTCATTCTAGGTCACTTCCCATCCTTATGAGCAATATCTGCAGATAAGAGTAATGTTTGTATCTTGACCTACCCCGCCCCTGGAGTTAATCTTATCATGCACTCTGGATCACTCCACTGCAGAGAGTACACAGGCAAAGGCTGGAAGCTTGCTGGGTAAGCTCCCGGATGTCACAGGCATGACTAGCTCATCCCCAACCCCTTCTGACACCAAAGATTACAGGCCTTCTAAATCCAAGATGCTACAGTTCAGGATTTTTCAAAACACAATTTCTTTTTGTTACGAATTACTTCAGACATTCAAAGAATAAATTAAAGACCGATGTGCCCATGATCCAGTTTTAACTTATATTAAAATTAGGCCTGACTTGCTTGAGTTCTTACCTTTTATTTATTTTTTAAAATGTATTTTGTCAGCAAACAAGTGTATTCATTCCTTCTCCGGTTGATGAGCATCTGGGTTGTTTCCAGGTTTTTGTTATTGTGGGCAGAACCGTTAATAAGCATTCTTGTCATGTCTGCTGCTGCTGTGTGTGCAAGAGTTTCTCTTGGGTATTTACCTAAGAGTGGAATTGCTGAATATTCACCTCCATGAGATACTGCCAAACTGTTTTCCAATGTAGTTGCATCAGTTTGCACTCCTCCAGCAGTGTCGGGGAGGTCTTGGGGACTTGCACCCTCCTATATCCTCACACAATGGAATGCTATCCAGCAGTCAAAATGAATGAACAACAGCCACAAGCAACAACAAATGTGAATCGTAGCGACGCAATAGGAAAGGAGAGAAGTCAGCTTCAGAAGGATACGGAGGCCATGCTTCTCTTTTAAAAACTAATAAACAACTTACATACACAAGCACATGCATGTATATGTGTTTTATATGTAATTTATAATAACTAATAAGAATATATAAATAAAATGTTACAGATACAGTTGTATACCCCTGTATATACTCCTCACCAACCCAATTCCTTTCTCTTTCTCCTCCCAATCCCTGAAAAGAAAATGCTTAGCCAGGAGTGGTGGCTCACTCCTGTAATCTCAGCACTTTGGGAGGCCAAGGCAGGCAGATTGCTTGAGGTCAGGAGTTCAACACCAGCCTGATCAACATGGTGAAACTCCATCTCTACCAAAAATACAAAAAAAAAAAAAAAATAGCCGGAAGTGGTGGCACACACCTGTAATCCCAGCTATTCGGGAGGCTGAGATGACAGAATTACTTGAACCCAAGAGGCAGAGGTTGCAGTGAGCCAAGATTGCACCACTGCACTCCAGCCTGGGTGACAGAGCAAGACTCCATCTCAAAAAAAAAAAAAGCAAATGCTCTCGGGGAATAGGGTGTGTAGCCTCTCTACCCATCATGTTTATTTTTATTTTTATTATTTTGAGAGTAACTCTAGAGAGTAACAGCGATTCTTCACTTGACCAAATTTTAGTCAGGCTCCCGAAACTCTGCTAAGCCCATCTGTGTACTTCCTTACAAAATCCACTTTTAGCAAGAACCCTACGTCAGTTTAGCAGGAACCCCCCACCCTCAATATCTGATCATCCTCCATATCTAACCAGGCTGTTCACCCTCCACCACGCCCCAGATTATGCCTGATTCCCCTGGCCTGTCTTCAGCAAGAATCCTATTAGATCAGTTGAGTCAGATTCTCCCTCACCCCGATGCTTCCTCTCAGTCATTTTCCATCCTGACCCCTGCACTGCTCCTTAGCCATAAACTCCCACTTGCCCATGCTGTATTCGGAGTTGAGCCCGTTCTCTCTCCCCCACTGCAAAATCCCATTGCAATGGTCCCTATTGCCATAGTCTGAATAAAAAGTCTACCTTACCACTCTTCAACAAGTGTTGTTGAATAAATGTTTCTGTTTTTCTTGCTGTTTTTTTTCTTTTTCCAGATAGCTCTGTCTTCCAGGCTGCAATGCAGTGGCACAGTCTCAGCTCACTGCAACCTCTGCCTCCCAGGTTCAAGTGATTCTCCAGCCTCAGCCTCCCAAGTAACTGGGATTACAGGCATGTGCCACCATGCCCAGCTAATTTTTAGTAGAGACAGGGTTTTGCCATGTTGACCAGGTGGGAATAATCTTTTCTCTAACAGATGTGACCCAGCTCCCAGTTACCGCTAGGATCCCCAATGCAGTCCCCTCAGCTGGGTTTCAGGAGAGGAATCAAAGGGAAACCTGGAGCCCTCGAGCCTGCAGGCCTCTGAGAAAGGAGTACCATCCCATCTCCAGGCCTGAGGGTGAGGTCAGAATCCACAGCCACATCTGGAGGACTTGAGAGCAATGGCAGGCTGAGCCCCAGTCTGGGTCCACAGGTCTGATATGGCCCGGCAGAGGCCCCTGTGCCCGGCATGGTATGGGAGCATCAGAGAGACTCAAAAGACCAGAGTGACCTTGTGGACAGCGGCACGCCATGGTGACCAGCCACTGAGGGTCAGAAGGGGCAGCAGGTCTTGATGGGCAGACAACTGAGGAGTCACCTCTCCTCTCCCATGACCTGTGGCAGTCCCCCCAGTATCATCCAGCCCCATGAAAGAGGGAAGCCCAGTCCACCTGGGTTTCTTCCATCCTGGCAGAACAGAGCTTGAAATGCAATTTCGATGCATTCTTTAAAACCAAAGGAAGCTCCATTTCTTGCACACCTGGGGTGTGGGTGGAGAGTTACACTGGTTGCATTCAGAGCTGAGGAATCTGGTTTTCTAGGAAAACAAGCTTTCCTGGTTCTAAGATTCTAAGCTCCCCAAACCTCTAGGTTCAAGGACAATTTGGAAGCAGGAAATGTGCAGCTTTGGGGCTCCTGAGGCTTCTGTCAGAGATACATCCATTTTTCTGACTCTCCCAGGTGCTAAGAGACAGCTAAAGATAAGAGATCCGGGAAGAAGCCCCCCTACATCCCTCCCCAAGATTCTCTTGGCCTTGACAACTCACTGTACCAGAGGGGAAACTGAGGCCCACAGGGGCCTGACTTTGCCTTGGTCACACAGTCAGCATAGACCCAGGCTACCTCACACATACCCTCCTCCCATGCGCCCTCAATGCCCCTACCCCAAGTCTGGGCTGCCCCCTTGCCTCTGCCCAGGACAATAGACTTAGGTGGGAGCCAGGGGCCCACAGGGAATGGTTGTCTGTGATCCCCAATTCCAGGCAGGCATGGCCAGCTCCCTAGGCCCCAGGTCTCTTGCTGCCAAAGGTTGCCATCCATTTTCTGTCCACCACATTTGTCTGCAAACCATGAAGAAAAATCACTCCCATCTGTGTGCCTCAGCTGCCACTGTGATATATGACTTCCATCAGAGACCCCTCCTCCCCAGATAGCACCCTCCTTCTCCCCCAAACTCCCCAAGGCTGGGGGTGCGGGCAGGGGGAAATGGAGTGATACTGAAGCGGCTAATGGTGGTGTGCTTTCAGAGACTCTTTAGGAGATGATGCCCCATCTTGACTTTGTGGAGGGAAGAGGGTGTAGACACTGCAGATCATTGCTGTGCAGCCTGTCACCTCTGCATATGATGACACCTCCCCACCTCCTGAACCCAAAGCCACACAAGTTCTGTTTACAACTTGGTTTTTTGTTTGTTTGTTGTTTGTTTGAGACAGGGTCTCGCCCAGGCTGAGTGCAGTGGCGCGATCTCAGCTCACCACAGCCTCAACCTCCTGGGCTCAAGTGATCCTCCCACTTCAGTCTCCCGAGTAGCTGGGACTATGGGAACATGCCACGATACCCGGTTAAGTTTTTATTTTTTGTAGAGGGAGGGGGTCTCACTATGTTGCCCAAGCTGGTCTCCTGGGCTCAGTGATCCTCCCACTTTGACCCCCCAAAGTGCTGGGATCATAGGCATGAGCCCCTGCACCCAGCCTGTTTACTGTTCTTACTTCATTTGCTCCTTCTGTCATCTCAGAGGGGCTCCTCATGAGACCAATCTTAGTTACATTTACCCTTTGTGCCGAGCCCTGTGCTGGGGCACTGGGAACCCACAGCCACAGTCCTTGACCAGCCTCAGCATCTCATGACAGAGCCAGACATGCAGGAATAAAGGCAGTGTGGAAATGCAATCACCACAAACTTCCTGGGTCTGTGGGAGCCCCAGATGAGGAGGGAAGTCTCTCTGCTGAGAACAGGAGTGAGGTGGGATGGAGGAGGCTGGCGTTTGTGTGGTTGGGAGAGTTCTGAGGAGATGGGCTCTGAGCTGGTTCTGAGGCTCTGTGGTTAGGAGCATGGGCTCTGGAGTTGCACTGCCTGCACTGCCATCCTACTGTGGGATCCAGGGCAAGTTGCTTGACTTCTCTGAGCCTCTGCTGACTTCAGGAGATCTGCAAATGGGAATTTCTCTTAGAGGGGCTGTGAGTGCCAAGTGAATAAGGCATATAAAGTGCTAAGTGTAACACCTGGTGCAGAGGGCTAGCTGGTGTCCTCACCATTTGCAGAGAGTGTCTAGGAGTTTGCCTAGAGGACAATGTGGCAAATGGTTTGGGCAAAGGGAACAGCCTCTGCCAAGGTGTGAACATGGGGAAATAGGAGCCACTGAGAGATGCTGGAGCTTAGGAAGAACTGAGAGAGGAGGCTGGTGTGGATAGGGCTTGGAAGGCCAGGAATTTGTACCCAAGCCTGAGGGCAGTGGGGAGCAATGGAAGGGTCTTGAGCAGGAGAGTGGCCAGGTCAAATTGTCTATTAGAAAGACCCCACCAGGTTGGGCTCCGTGGCTCACACCTGTAATCTCAGCACTTCGGGAGGCCAAGGTGTGTGGATCACCTGAAGTCAGGAGTTCAAGACCAACCTGGCCAACATGGCCAAACCCTGTCTCTACAAAAAATACAAAAATTAGCCGGATGTGGTGGTGCATGCCTGTAGTACCAGCTACTTGGGAGGCTGAGGCAGGAGAATCGCTTGAACCCAGAAGGCGGAGGTTGCAGTGAGCCAAGATCACGCCACTGCACTCCAGCCTGGGCGACAGAGTAAGCCTCCATCTCAAAACAGAACAAAACAAAACAAAACCCACTAAAGGTGAGTGAAGAAGAGAGGTTGACAGGACCAAGTTGGTACTCAAATCCTGCTCTCCATGCCCAAATGCTCCTGCACAGCCCTGCAGGATTTCAAATCCTTTGTGAAACCCAATGCCTGCCCTGTTTGCAGGCCCCAGGCACTGGCTGAGTTCCCAGTGGCCATCTCACCAGCTGAGATATGTGTGTTGGACCGGGGGAGTGGAGGAGCCAGCTTCGGGGTGGGAAGCCCATCTGGCAGATTCTGGCTAGCGTAGGGGGCGGTGTCAGGACAGTCTCCTGCTCATCAGCCCTTCCACTGTGGAGTCGGTCAAGCGTTCTTCCCTCCAAGAAGCGGTGGCTGTCAGGCGTGTCCAAATTGCACTCCTGGCTGCCTCAATTTTGCATCCCCTAGGTAGCGCAGACACCATGAATGGACCGGAAATTGAATGCAAAATCAAAATGCAGCAAATAAATGGATGCAAAAGTCATTTGGAGCCAATAACAAGAACCACCTCCAGACTCAGAAGCAGGGAAAGTTGCACAGAGGCTGAGCTGGCCTGGCCACTGGTGGAGAAGGGATGTTAGTCTGGGCACACCTTCCCCAGCTTCACTGGCCCCAGCACTCCTCTCACTGATCCACGTTGCTGGATGGTCTCCAAAGTCACTCGGTACAGACAGGGAAAATGAGACTTGGGGCCAGGCACGATGGCTCATGCCTGTAATCCCAGCACTTTGGGAGGCTAAGGCAGATGGATCACCTGAGGTCAGGAGTTTGAGACCAGCCTGGCCAACGTGGTGAAACCCCGTCTCCACTAAAAATACAAAACTTAGTCAGGCATGGTGACACATGCCTGTGATCTCAGCTACTTGGGAGACTGAGGCAGGAGAGTCGCTTGAACCTGGAAGGCGGAAGTTGCAGTGAGCCGAGCTGGTGCCACTACACTCCAGCCTGGGCAACAGAGCGAGACTCCATCTCAAAAAAAAAAAAAAAAAAAGAGAGACTTGCAAATAGAGGATAGATACAACCCAAAGGTACCCAAAGAATTAGGGCCCTAAACTTAAACAGATCCGAGTTTTGATTCAGCTCTTCCGCTTTCCAGCACACGTGACCTTGAGTGAGTCACCTAATCTGCAACTGCTCTCATCACTTTGGTTGGGCAGGATGGAGGTAAAATACTGGAGCATGGAAGGGCACCAAGCACTGAATAGGGATGGAGCAGTGAATATGCACTTGTGAGGGCAGGTGTCATTCACTTCTCCATCCCAGGGCCTCCACTGTGCCCAGCACACAGTAGGTACTCAATGCATATCTGTTGAAGTCATGGATGGTGGAATTAGATTCTCATAAGGAGCTCGCAACCTAGATCCCTCGCACGCGCAGTTCACAATAGGGTCACCTTCCTGTGAGAATCTAATGCCGACGCTGATCTGGCAGGAGGTGGAGCTCAGGCAGTAATGTGAGCTCACTTGCTTGACCCCGCTCACCTCCTGCTGTGTGGCCTGGGGGTTGAGGACCCCTGCTCAATGATACACACATTAATGAATTTGGTTTTAAACACCAACTTCGTCCTTCCCCTAGTTGCCCTCATTGAAGAGCCCCAGCACCTCAAGGCTCCCAGCCTGGGCTCCTGGGGGCTGCAAATTGAATTTCATTTGCCTTAGTGCCCAGACAGGGAAGGAAAACGTTGCACTAATATCTGGTAGTCACAGGTACCAACAAGGCGCTTCATGGGTTACAAAGCAGGTTCCCATGGAATGTCTGTGCTGATCTCCAGTCAGTTTCACAGATGGAGAAAGAGAAACTCAAAAGATGAGGTGACTTGCGCAGGGTCGCAAAGCATGTCAAGCAGAGATGGCTGGGATTGGAATGGCAAATTCCTTTCTCTTTGTATCATTCATTCCTCTCACCAGTTATGAAAAGTACCTCCCAGCAGGGTCAGGATGGGGCTCAGACAGGCACTGGTCCCCACTATGGAAGCAGCGAGGATCCTGGGTCAGCAGGCTGAGGGCCAAGGCCCACCCTGAGCTACCAAGAGCTGTGGAGACAGGGAAGTGAAGAGCAGGATGAGAGACAAGTGGAGAAGCCTCTAGCAGCCAGGACAAAGCAGAGAGAATAGAAGGGGTAGAGAGAAAGGCAATTACACCAGGAACATCTATTAAGCACTCACTGTATGCCGGGCACTGAGGATACAGCAGTGAGCAAGGCAAACAAGGAACTCACATGCCAGTGGGGAGACTGACTCTGGTTTGTAATTACTCATTACAAGTAGAAGTGGGGGCTCTGAAGGCAAGGAGCATGGTTTCCAGGAGTACATGGGGACATAAGTTAGGCCTGGAGGGTCAGGGAGGGCTTCTTGGAAAAGGTGGTGCCTGGGCAGAGATCTGGAGGATGATAATGAAAGGAGCCGGGCACATTCCTCAGCCCCGGGCTCAAAACAAATAAGCCCAGTACAAACACATTCCATCCTCCCACCCCACCACATATCGCCATGTATCTCTCAAACTTCCTGAGCCCAGTACAAACACATTCCATCCTCCCATCCCACCACATATCGCCATATATCTCTCAAACTTCCTGAGCCCAGTACAAACACCACCTGGAAAGTCTCCAATAAGGAGACAGCCGTTCAAAGTTTTACTGAAAGCGCGGGAACCAAAAGAATTCCTTTGTTCCCCTGTAACTTTCGGGCTATAAAAAAGCAAGCACTCGCATTGTTCGGGGCCCTCTTGTATGCTGTGGAATGGAGGGACCAGGTTCGAACTTGTAGTAAAGATCCTTGCCGCTTGGCTTTGACTCTGGACTCTGGTGGTCTTCTTTGGGGAACAAACGGTCTGGGTATAACAATAAGAGAAGGAGGGAGGGAGAGACAGAGACAAGGAGTGGGAAAGATGAGAGTAGGGGGAAGAAACTGACAAAGTCAGAGGAAGAGAGTCTGAGGACCCAGTGCAGTGGCTCATGCACTCTGGGAGGCCGAGGCAGGTGGACCAACTGAGGCCAAGAGTTTGAGACCAGCCTGACCAACATGGCAAAACCCCGTCTCTACTAAAAGTACAAAAATTAGCCAGGCATGGTGGTGCACCCCTGTGGTCCCCACTACTCTGGAGGCTGAGGCACGAGAATCACTTGAACCCAGGAGGCAGAGGCTGCAGTGAGCTGAGATTGCACCACTGCACTCCAGTCTGGGTGACAGAACAAGGCTCTGTCTCAAAAAAAAAAAAAAAAGAGAGAGAAAGAGAGTTTGCGGAAAGATGATGAGCAAAGAGAAGGATCCAGAAAGGAGATGGTCAACTGGAGTGCGAGGTAGAGGAGAAATGGGAGCCAGACACCGCCACCTGGGGGCTAACAGTGAGACCAAGAGCAAGGAGGCAGGGAGGGTGAGAGGAAAGAGAGACACACAAATCACTCCAAGCTCCCCACCTACTCTAGCTCAGACTTTCATCTCTGACACAAAAGAGGAACTTGAGCTCCCCTCCAGGGAAGCACGGGGCATTCAGGCTGAGATTTCACAACCCAGCTGTGGTTTCCTCTTTCCCTCTGTAAGCCAGGGTTCCTGAGCAGAGCGCGGCTGCAGCCAGCAGGGGTGTGGGGCAGGAGGGGAAGCTGCAGGTGGAGGGCGATGCTGCATGGAGGTAGCACTGTGGGGCTGGCAGGCCAGGCCTAGGGACAGAGCCAGAGGCTGAGCTTCCTCCCTCTCCCAACACCCTCAGTGAGTGCCTCATCCTAATTTTCTGCCAAAGACCGGCTGTCAGCTAAAGGGTTTGTTGTGAAGTAGGGTGCTAACTGTTAATGAAGGTGTTAAATGTTAACTAGGATGTGTTCACTGTTAACTAACATGTTCACTGTCAACCAAAGTGTTTGTTAAGTAGCATGTCCACAGTTTACTAGGGTGTTAACTGTTAAGAACAATGTTTGCTGTTAATTAGAGTGTTCACCGTTAACTATACTACAGTGTTCAACAAGTAAGGCTTTTGTTAAGTAGGGTGTTTGCAGTTAACTAGGGTGTTAACAGTTAATGAAGACGCTGGCTATTAACTTCAACTAAGGTGTCTGTTAATAAGGTGTTTGTGGCCAGGCGTGGTGGCTCACACCTGTAATCCCAGCACTTTGGGAGGCCAAGGCGGGTGGATCACCTGAGGTCAGGAGTTCGAGACCAGCCTGGTCAACATGATAAAGCCCCATTTCTACTAAAAAATACAAAAATTAGCTGGCGTGGTGGCAGACACCTGTAATCCCAGCTTTTTGGGAGGCTGAGGCAGGACAATCACTTGAACCGGGGAGGTGGACATTGCATTGAGCCAAGATTGTGCCACTGCACCCAGCCTGGGCAAAAAGATCAAAATTTCATCTCAAATAATAATAACAATAACAATAATAAAGTGCTTGCTTCGGTCCTAGCTTTTGTGCCTCGGTTTACATACTCCACCCTCCTCCCTCTCTCCATCTTACTGGCGGGTGGGGCTGGCATTTCTCCCAAAGCAGAGCTCTTCAGTGCAGGTACAAGGTCTAACTTGCAAGTACTAGCTTGACCTCAGGACCTGTCCCCCAGTAAACTGGCCCCACAGAGAGTCCAACACAACTCCCTGCTCCCAATCTTAATTGACAACCAAGGTGGAAAGTAAAATACTTTCTGAAACTACTTACATTTTTAAAAAGAGATGTTTGCAAGATTTACATAGCCAAATGACTGGCTCCTTAATGGTGTATGATAGGCAGAAAAGCTATTCCTTGGCCTTGAAATCCTGCAGAACGGACAGGCTGTGAGCTCTGATGGCGGGATTCCCATGTTGTTTCGAGCTTTGAAGTCATGCCTGGGCATCTGCCAGAACACAAGGGGACAGCATCTATCAGTCCTGTCCTCCAGGCTGAAGTATTGTGCTGGGTCCTGGCTGCAGAAGGGAGGCCCAGTGCTGGTGTTCCAGAATCCCTGCCAGGGCCCTGACTCAGATGGCCACGGGAAGCCGAAGCCGGGGTCTGCCCTCCAACAAGTCACTGGTTTGCTGGGCAACACTCATCAAGTTATTGCCCAGTTTGGGCCTCTGTGTAAGGTGAGGCTCAAGCCAGTGGACGTTGGTGGTTCTGCCCAGCTGTACCTTTTGGGGCCACTCTTCAAGGTCCACTTCACAGATACAGAAACAGAGGTCCATGGAGGTGGCCGTCTCCTAGGTCTGCACCCAGCCTTCGCCCACCCCACTCCCTTCTCAGTCCTGACTCCTCCGGCCTGCCCCAGGTCCTAAGAGCCCTCCCCCACTGCCAGGGCCATGGCAGTCCTTCCAGATACAGGACGGACTCGGTGCCACCAGCCCTCCTCCTTGGTCTGGGAGTCAGCTCCTGCGAGAGAGGGGTGGAAGGGGTTCCAAAGCTGCCCATCAGGCCACTGCCAGGCCTTCAGGCCCTCTGCCACCCCACCCTACCAGGCTTGGGCCAGACACACACCAGTGCACATTTGCAAACATGCTCAAGTATGGTAGGCACACCAGTACAATGCACGCCCTCAACTTCACTCCCAGATAGACATGCACCATTACACAGACACACAGATGCCCCTACAGACACTCACAACACACACTCAGACCACACACATGTGCCCATGCAGGCCCATGCACAGGGCACACTATGCTACACACCCACAAGCCACGTATGTCAGCCACTGTGCCAGCCCAGCTCACCACCCTCCTCCCACCTGGGTGTTAGCATCACCCAACCTCAACCATCTCCCTACCCCGTCATCTCTCTGCTGACCCTCTGTTCCCAGCACACACCCCACACTGCAGTCATGACATTCCCAGCTGAAAGCACACTGATGGCTCCCCTCAGCCTCTTGAGGGCAAATCCACTGCCCCACCTCAGCTCACCCCAGCCCTCTCCCCCAGCATACATTCAACCCTAGTGCAGCCCCTTGTCCCCCAGGCCAGAGACTCAGCTCACATCTGGCACCCCAGCTGGTGCCTCTTGGCCAAGCAGAGGGAACAGCTGTGGCTGTCAGTCCTCACAGTGGGCCACCCGGAACATGCACTTGACAAGCACTTTCTAATTTAATTCTCTAACAGCACCATGAGGGAACAGGTACCTCTATTCACCCCATTTTACAGAGAAAAAGACTAAGGCTCAGAGGGCTGGCCTAGGATGTTTGGCGGTGGGGGTGGTGAAGAGGGCACTGTGTGAGCCCCTTCTCCATACCCCCACCTTCCTACTCTTTCTCTCTCATTTACCTTTCTCTGTCCAAACAGGTCTCTCTTTTTTTGAGACAGAGTCTCACTCTATCGCCCAGGCTGGAGTGCAGTGGTGCGATCTGAGCTCACTGCAACCTCTGCATCTTGGGTTCAAGAGATTCTTCTGCCTCAGCCTCCCAAGTAGCTGTAATTACAGGTGCCTCCCACCACGCCCTGCTAATTTTTGTATTTTTAGTAGAGACGGGGTTTTGCCATGTTAGCCAGGCTGGTCTCAAACTCCTGACCTCAAGTGATCCTCCTGCCTCAGCCTCCCAAAGTGCTGAGATTACAGGCATGAGCCACTGCACCCAGCCCAAACAGGTCTCTCTTTTTGTTTTTTTTTTAGGCGGAGTCTCGCTCTGTCGCCCAGGCTGGAGTGCAGTGGCTTGATCTCAGCTCACTGCAAGCTCCGCCTCCCAGGTTCACGCCATTCTCCTGGCTCAGCCTCCCGAGTAGCTGGGACTACAGGCAGGCGACTGCCACCACGCCCGACTAATTTTTTGTATTTTTAGTAGAGATGGGGTGTCACTGTGTTAGCCAGGGTGGTCTCGATCTCCTGACCTCGTGATCCGCCCACCTCGGCCTCCCAAAGTGCTGGGATTACAGGCTTGAGCCACCGCGCCCGGCCCCAAACAGGTCTCTTAAAGCCTCTCCGCTCTTTCCCGTTTCTTCTCACAGTTGCTGTCCCTGGTCCTGACAGCTTCCCCTGCCTCTGGCCATCTTCTCTTGCTCCTCCAGTCACCAACTTCCCTTCCTCCCAGAAGAAAACAACGGGAACTGGGTACAGGCCTCAGTTTGGCCTGGGCTTCACCCAGCTCTGACAGTCACTAGCCGTGTGATGCTGGGCAGGTGGCTCCATCTCTCTGTTCCTCATTTTCCCCATCTACAAAGTGGGGGTGATAATAATACCACTTAGTATTTCTGGGAGGAATAATTGAGTTAATACAAGCGAGTGGACACTGTTGATGCCCAACTCTGATGTGTTTGGATGCTAATAAGAAATCCTTATTCAGGCCAGGCACGGTGGCTCACATCTGTAATCTCAGCACTTTGGGAAGCCGAGACGGGTGGATCACTTGAGGTCAGCCTGGCCAACAGGGTGAAACCCCATCTCTATTAATAATACAAAAATTAGCAGGGTGTGGTGGCATGCACCTGTAATCCCAGCTACTCAGGAGGCTGAGGCAGGAGAATCGTTTGAACCTGGGAGGCAGAGGTTGCAGTGAGCTGAGATTGCACCACTGCACTCCAAGCTGGGTGACAGAGTGAAACTGTGGAAAGAAAGAACGAAAGAGAGAGAGAAAGAAAGAGAGAAGGAAGGAAGGAAGGAAGGAAGGAAGGAAGGAAGGAAGGAAGGAAGGAAGGAAGGAAAGAAAGAAAGAAAGAAAGAAAGAAAGAAAGAAAGAAAGAAAGAAAGAAAGAAAGAAAGAAAGAAAGAGGGATAGAGAGAGAAAGACAGAGAGGAAGGAAGGGAGGGAAGGAGAGAGAGAGGAGAGGAGAGGGGAGGGGAGGGGAGAGGAGGGGAGGAGAGGAGAGGAGAGGAGAGGAGAGGAGAGGAGAGGAGAGGAGAGGAGAGGAGAGGAGAGGAGAGGAGAGGAGAGAATAGAAATCCTTATTCAGATGCTTGACCTGGGACCTGTGCCTGAGGGGCCTGGGAGTCAATGTGCCTCCAGAATGGTCCCCAGTCAATGACTAACAGAAGAATATGAAAGCCCGGATCTTTTGCTTCCAGCTGGGACAAATTCTGGGGTGCTCCAGACCCACACCCCAGTAGCCTCAGGCTAGAGCATTGCCTGAACTCACACCCTTGCTTGGCTTCCTCCCCTTCCCTGTTCTGCAGCCCTCTCCCCCTTACCTGGGCACTTTGTAATAAATTTCTTACACAGGGAACTTTGTCTCAGGATCTGCTTCCAGGGACACTGACCTAAGCGACCAGTCAAGCCATTTAGCATAGACCTGGCTCAGAGTAAAAGCTCAATCTATTTGAGCTACTATCACTTTATTTCCTGGCAACTATGTGACTGGAAACACAGTCACATAGTGTGTCTGGGTCTTAATTTCTCATCAGCAAAGTGAGCATAATGATCTCTGCTCTGCATACATTTTCATGGAATCACTGTGTGAGGGGTTGGGGTGTGATGGCTCAAGCCTATAATCCCAGCACTTTGGGAGCCCAAGGCAGATGGATCACCTGAGGTCAGGAATTCGAGACCAGCCTGGCCAACATGGTGAAACCCCATCTCTACTAAAGAAATACAAAAATTAGCCAGGTGCAGTGGCACACACCTGTAATCCCAGCTACTTGGGAGGCTGAGGCAGAAGAATTATGTGAACCTGGGAGGCGGAGGTTGCAGTGAGTCACGATTGCACCACTGCACTCCAGCCTGGGTGACAGAGAGAGATTCTGTCTCAAAAAAAAGAAAAAAGAAAAAGACTGTGTGAGGAAATAGGCAAATGCCCACCTCCACCGAAGTGTGGGCTGGGTGAAAGGACAGTTGCTGCCCTTCCTAATCAGCCCCACCACCTAGCTGCCCTCCCAGTCTCCATACCTGGGAGCCCCCACCTCTGCCATTCCATGCATCCCTGACCCAGAAGAGGAAAAATAGCCCTCTGCTTCCCTCCTCCAGAAGCAGGAAACCTTCCCATCAGGATCCTGATGTCATCTTGAGATCCGCATAGCCTTCTTCTCACTTGAACAATTGCCCTCAAAGCCACAACCCCTCTGACTCTTCCAGGTCCAATTGCAGAAGCCTAGCCAGACAGCTTTTGCTAGGTCATAAGAGGGCAATTGCTAGATTTTCGAGAACTTTGGGAATCAATTGTTAAACTGCTGGCAATTTGAAATCAATTGTGGTGGAAATATTTACACCATGAAAATTGGCAAACACCACAGACCCCAGCATTCTTTGCAGAGGTGGTTTCCCAGCATGCAACAGACTCCATTCCTTTATCAAACTCTCACCTGAGCTCCAGTCCTGTTCACAGAGAAAATATTTTCTATTTTTCTAAGTTAAACAAGTGAAATCACTTTGCTTTTTGCAGACGGTCTTTTTATAGATTTATTTTCTGTGGGTAGGTGGTTCACACCTTGAAAAAAAGTTTCACGTTTATTCCTTAGAACCTCCACCCCTAACATACATTCCCCATAGAAAGTCTTATCTTGAACTACCTCTTAAAGATTTCTTGACTCATAGAGTCTTAGAAATATTGACTTTCAGAAACTTCAAGTTGTAGAAAGTTTAGATTCTGGAATCCTGAAACCTTAAGACTCCTGGATCTTAGACTTGGAGCATCCCTATTAGGGAAGTCACATCTTATTCAGGGATTTGGTTCTACAGTTAATGAATGAGCAAATATCCCAGTCTGGTGTAGTCAAAATCCCCCTTGCCAGTACATATATGCAAAGGAATATTATTCTGCCATAAAAAAGAATAAAATCCTGTCATTTGCAACAACATGGATAGAACTGAAGGACATTATGTTAAGTGAAATAAGCCAGGCACAGAAAAGACAAACTTTGCATGTTCTCGCTCATATATGGGAGCTAAAAATGAAAACAATCGAACTAACAGAGACAGAGAGAAGAGTGACAGTTACCAGAGGCTGGGAAGGGTTTCATGGAGGCAGGGGAAGTGAAGACAGTTAATGGGTACAAAAAACAGGTAGGAGAAATAATGGGAAGCTAAGGAAGGAGAATTGCTTGAACCCAGGAGGTGGAGGTTGCAGTGAGCCGAGATCACACCACTGCACTCCAGCCTGGGCGACAGAGAGGGACTCTGTCTCAAATAAGATCTAGTAGCACAGTAGGATGACGATAGTCAAAAATAATTTATTGTATATTTTTAAATAACTAAAAAAGTAGAAATGGAATATTCCTTACACAAAGAAATAATAAATGCTTGAGGTGACAGACACCTCAATAACACTGATGTGATTATTACACATTGTATGCCTACGTCAAAACGTCGCATGCACCCCATAAATATATTACACCGATTATGTACCCAGAATAATTAAAAATAATTTTTAAAAAAGACAAAATTTCCCTTGCAAATCCTTTAGAGACATCCCATGCTGGAAACCATTCAGCTCTCAGTGAGTCCAGCCCAGTCAGCTTTTCCTCCAGGGAAGAAGCAAATCCAGCCAGGCATGGTGGCTCACACCTGTAAATCTAGCACTATGGGAAGCCAAGGCAGGCAGATCGCTTGAGCCCAGGAGATCAAGACCAGCCTGGGCAACATGGCAAAATCCCATCTCTACAAAAAATACAAAATTTGCCAGGCATGGTGGCGTGCACCTGTGGTCCCAGCTACTCAGGAGGCTGAAGTGGGAGGATCACCTGAGACGGAGAAGTCGAGACCGTAGTGAGCTGTGATTGCACCACTGCACTCCAGCCTGGGCGACATGAGACCTTATCTCAAAAAGAAAAGGAAAAGAAAAGAAAAGAAAAGAAAAGAAAAGAAAAGAAAAGAAAAGAAAAGAAAAGTCAAAGGAAGGGAAGGGAAGGGAAGGGAAGGGAAGGGAAGGGAAGGGAAGGGACGGAACAAATCCCTGGAGTTGAGCAGTCAAAAGTGTTTGGTATAGTTTAGGAGCTACGGCATAGTAAAATATGTGTATTTAAACCCTGGAATCACTCCACACAACCATGAGAGGTACCTGGAAGGCAAAGCCACATGCCTGCCACTTTACACTCTGGTAGAATATACAGAAACCCCAAACTGCTCTCCCACTTCCTCTCCTCAGTCATAGTTGAAGTTCTATGTAGTCTTCAATCATAACGAATTAAAATTATCTGCCCACCAACAGTAGACTGGATAAAGAAAATGTGGTACATGTACACCATGGAATACTACGCAACCATAAAAGAGAATGATATCATGTCCTTTGCAGGAACATGGATGGAGCTGGAGGTCATTATCCTGAGCAAACTAACACAGGAACGGAAAACCAAATACCCCATGTTCTCAGTTATAAGTGGGAGCTAAATGATGAGAACACATGGACACATAGAAGGGAGTAACAGAACTGGTGCTTATCAGAGGGCGGAGGTTGGGAGGAGGGAGAGGATCAGGAGAAATAACTAGCGGGCACTAGGCTTAATACCCGGGTGATGAAATAATCAGTACAACAAACCCCTGTGACACAAGTTTACCTATATAACAAACCATGTAACATGCAACCCTGAACTTAAAAGTTTTAAAAAATTAAAATGATAAGAAATTTGGGGTCAGAAGGGATCTCACAGCCAAACCCTGTCAAATGCTCAAGAATCCCTTACGGCATCCCCAAAAAGAGTTCATTCAGCCTCTGTTTGAATTCTTTCCGTGGCAGGGAGCTCACCACCTTACAAGATCACCCATGCCACTTCTGGTCACCTTTAATTATAGTGTTGGAACAAGGTATACCTTCCCATGTCTCTGATCATTAACAAACATTTACAAAGTTCCTCTCCTGCAGGAACCGGGATGCAGAGGAAATCAGGCCCTACCCGGAGACCTAAAATACCAGCGTTGAGATGGAAATCATGGCCTGAACACTCAGAGAGGGGCCAGTCACTCCAGCGAGACTGTGACTCTCTTGACCTCACCCCAATTTTGCATGTAAGTTTTGAGGATTCATAGACTCCTCAAGTCTCACGATCAAGTTTAAATATCTTACAGTATAGATGAGGTTATTGCAGCCTGAGCTGGGGAATGATTTCCCCAAGGTCAAGTTCACACAGCGCCTAAGCAGTAGAGTCAGGATCCAAACCCCTGTCTTCTACATCAAACCCAGCAGACACCCCCCAGCCCCACTCCCACATCAGATCCCTTTTCCCAGTCGAGCCTAGACAAGGCCAGAATCTAAGATCAGAAGCGGAGCCTCCCCCTGTAACCTCCCAGCCTCTGCCACATCCCCAGGGTTGAGGGGTTAGAACTGCATGGCGCCCCCCGCTCAGTCATTCTGAGCCACAGGAGACCCTGGCAAGAACCTGGGCCACTGAAGGGGGCGGACAGCTGGGCCGGGTGATGGGTGGTTTTAATATTTAAACACAGTTTGCTGCTGCACAGCCAAAGGCAAGAGCAGCTGCCTCCTTTTTCTTCTCCTTCGTCTCCTTCCTTCCTTCCCTTTTTTTAAATCTTTAATGTCTCCCGCCAGCCGCCAGTGGGGGAGGCGTTGTTTGAGTGTCATATTTCAAAGGGTTGCCACAGCTGGAGGGATATTCAGAGCATTTCGAGCCAATCCATTGTGTATAAATATATAGATATATATATATAGGTTTCATTATCCCCTTCAGGGCTGCCAGAGAATATATTCTTTTAATATGTATAATATATTTGAGCTGCTACATGGCTCGTAGGAGGAGGGGGAGGTGGGGGTGGCTCACAATTGACATTTCAGAGGCATTTCCAGGGACAGAGAAACAGCTGACTTTGAGGAAGGGGAGGGCTCTGTTCAGCGAAGGTTGGCCTCTGGGGGCCCTGTCGCCAAGTGGATGTGGCGTCCAAAATATAATCCCTACCTCATACCTGGGCCCAGCACTGATATTTATTTGGTCCTTTGAGAGGCTTCGTCTGATCCTTTTGGGTAGCCATAGTTTTCTGTTGTTAAGTGGTGTTCAGCTACAACAAAGGACTTGGGGGCAATGTTTTCTGTGTCTGTGGCAGCCACAGAAGTTCCAGGCCGTGTGCAAGCTGTGTGACCTTGGGCAAAGTGCTTAAACTCTCTGAACCTTAGTGCCTTCATCTGTAAAAGGAGACAGCAGGTCTGCCTTGCTGGATGAAAGTACATCATGCATTGAACATGCCCATGGGTGGAAAGAGAAGGCCAAGTGGGTGTTCACACTGGGGATATGACCCAGTAATGGGGAGCGAGGGAGGCCTTCCCTGGAGAAGTGATGCTTGTGGGGAGACCTACAGGATGACCCCCAGGTGAAGAGGGCTGGTGAGAGAATGTTCCATGAACCTCCTAAGCCTGTCAAGGCAAGGGACACATTTTGGCCATTTGAGCCCCTCTTGTGGGATGGGTTCAGAATGAACTGCACTGCCAGCAGCTGCCTGACTTATCTTAGCGTGATCCCAGGGGCCTGAGGGTCCCTCAGAGTCCCAGCCCTCCCCACCTTTGCCTCTGCAAGTATTCCATGCAAGGACTTCAGCCTCTGGGTCTGGTTTTGCTTGCCAGTTTCTCTTGGTGCTCCCCCCAGCCACTTCCCAGGAGGCAAATTAATATCTTCCTTGGTAACTGCAATCATTTAGAAATGAGGTCAAAATTAAAAGGTGGCTTGTTTTTCCCTGGCATTTCTCAGCATCTCTGACTCTCCAGCAGCCTCTGCTCATGTGTGTCTCTTGGGGCTCCCTCCAAACTCTCCCGCCACTGCCTCTTCCCTCACCTGGGTCTGGCCACCTAGAAGAGGAGGACAGGGGTCACCACAGTCCTAGTGGGAAAACAACTGCTGGGCTCTGGGGCAGGGACTCCCACATAGGCGCCACCTGAGAGCTTCTGCGTCAGAAGATGCGGGACCTGGGAATCATATTGACCAAAACTCCCAGGCAATACTGAGGCTGGGCCAAGTTTGGAAGCCTTAATCCTTGAGTTCAGAACCACAACCCACCTGCAAAGGCAGGGAATACATAGGGAGGGCTGGACTCCGTCCTGGGACCCCTTACAGCCCATCCTGCATTTCACACACCTGCCCCCACCTTGGAAAAGGCCACTTCCAACTGCCCAAGGCTTCAAGGCGATTTTATTTTATTTTATTTTATAAATAAATTAAAGAAACCCTATTAAAAAAAATTTTTTTTTTTAAAACACAGTTTCACTCTTGCCCAGGCTGGAGTACAGTGGCACGATCCTGGCTCACTGCAACCTCTGCCTCCTGGGTTCAAGCGATTCTCCTGCCTCAGCCTCCCGAGTAGCTGGGATTACAGATGTGCGCCACAACACCTGGCTAATTTTTGTGTTTTTAGTAGAGATAGGGTTTCGCCATGTTGGCCATGCTGGTCTCAAATTCCTGACCTCAGCTGATCCACCCACCTCGGCCTCCCAAAATGCTGGGATTACAGGCATGAGCCACGACGCCCAGCCAATCCTATTTTAAAATACATCCAGAATCCACCACCTCCACGGCCACCACCTTGGTCTGAGCCACCAGCACCTGTCCCCTGATTCATAGCAACAGCATCCTCTCTGGCCTTCTGACTTCCCTTCACGCCCTGCCCCAGCCCACTCTCCACCCCGCAGCCGGAGGATCTTTTAAAAGGAAGAGTCTGATTGTTTTCCTTGCCCTAGTTCACCCTTTCCACTGGCCTCGCCTCTGCATGGCTGACTCCAACTCATCTTTCAGCTCCTGGTTTAAATGCTGCCTCATTAGAGGGACCTCCCCTGACAGCTCCAGCTGAGAGCCGCCTCCCCCTCCTCAGTCATCCTTTCTATCTGCCCTTTCTTGGTTTCCTTCACAGGACTTTGTAATTGTCTGTTGGCTTGTTGTTTACTTGCTTGGCACGCTGCTTCCTCTCTGGATGGTGGAGTCTCTGGAGACAGAGCCGCACTTTCCCGTTTACTGCGGTCTCCCCAGCACCCAGCACAAGGCCAGCATACAGTGGGTGTCCGTATACATTTCTAGAAGAACAGGAGGGCAATAATTGATGGCTCCAATTCATCGTTTTGAGTCGGGATGCTTCGGTAAGGATGCTGTAGGAGCAATGACCATCCCATGGTCCCATAGGCAGGTCTGGGAATGAGCAGGGTCTGGAGGTGGTCGTGTCTGGAGAGCGCAAGGATGGGATTCCCAGGACGCTGGCCCAGCCTCCTCTTAAGCCTCTCACCTGAGCTAGGATGAAGCCGAAAGCAAGGGGGAGAACTGAACGTGCCTGTTCCCTACACGTCCATTTGACAGATGAATAAATGGGTCCTCAGTCTAGGGCTCACAGTAGGCAACTTCCAGAGGGCCAAGTCCCCCCAGCCCTGCCCTCCAGAGCTCATCCCTGAGCTGGCGGACCTCCCCGCAGCTAGCGAGGGTCTCTGAGGGGACTGAGAGGTCATTGAGTCCAATCCCCCACCTCTGAGCCAGCCTGTGCTGCCCAGGTAAACAACAGCACTCCCACTGCATTTCCGAAGTCTAGAGACAGGCTTGGTGCTGTGGAATTTGGGACTGGAATGTAGGAGGTCTGAGTAGCCTCCCTTCTCCTTCCTGGGCCTCAGTTTCCCTTTCTTGGGGGCTCTGGGCGTCAGGTGGCCCGAGCGTGGTCGCTGGGGCCGCAGCCGCTCTCCGCGGAGCGCCCGCGCCCCCTGCGGGAGCGGGACAGGAAAAGCAGGCCGGGCTCTCGCCGCCGCCGCGATTTTCCTACCGTCTCCACCCAGGCGACGGGAGGCGGCGGGCGCTGCCTGAAGGCGGAGGGCGGCCTCTTGGGGTCTGCGGCGCCACAGGGCCTGGAACCACAGACGCGACAGATTCACAGACACACAGAGACACAAACACCCACCGACCTCAAAGACTCCAAACCCCTAAACCATGCACACAGGTCCACCCACCCTTTACCCAGGCAACCCCGGCCCCTTCCCGTGGCCCCAAGAGCCCGGAAGAGCAAGAGGCAGCTGTTGTCAGAAGGTGTGGACAGAGCTCGAACACACGGGCCGGGTGTCCATACGCGAGTGCGTCCTGGAGGCCGCTCAGAGGGTGGGAAGGAGAAAGGGAGAGGCTGGGCCTGCGTAAGCCCCCCATACAAGAGACAGCCTGGGTACCCATGTAACCACTCCGTGGGATCACCTTGCCCGCTGCCCAAATACAGCCAGATTTCTCAGAGCTGGCTGAACACGGGAGTCTTATTTTTACTCAAATCGGCCTCCCTGAAGATTCTGAGGCTAGGGTTTTTCACGGATAGTTTGGCGGGCCAGGAAATGGGTGCTGCTGTTTGGCTGGGGATGCGATCACAGGGGTGTGGAAAATTGTCCTGGGTTGCTGAGTCCGCTTCCGGGTGGGGCCACAGGACTGGGGCGCCACTCGCACCCCCATGCCCCAGCCATTGGTAGTAAGAAATACCAAAAAACCTGAAAATGTATCTCAAAAAGTCAATCTTAGACTCTACAAGAGTGATGTTATCTGCAGAAGTAACCGGAGAAGTTGCGAATCTTGTGACCTCCGGAATAGTGGCTGATAACCCGTTACAGCTCCACCTTAGCAGAATTAGGCTCTTCTCATCCTCCTAACCTAGTGCTCTTTCATTAGCTTTACAAAGGCGGTTTAGTTTGGGAGATGGGCTATTATCATTTAAACTATAAACTAAAGGTCTCCCAGAATTAGCTTGGCCCAAGCCCCGGAATGCCTAAGGGCAGTTTAGAGGTGAAAGGCAAGATAAGGGTTGGTTAGATGGGTCTCTTTCACTGTCCTAATTTTCTCACTATTACAACTTCTGCAAAGGCAGTTTCTTCAAAGTAGAAGAGTGGGGCCAGGGACACAGCTGCCCCATCTCAGCATCACAGGAAGCCCTAAGGGAAATTCCTGGTGTGGGATGGAGACCCCTGGCATGACCGTGGTGATGCCTCTCCTTTGTCAACCTCAATAGGGTTCACAAAAGCGTCCAGGCCCCCTCCCCCAGCTCTCCTCCCTTCCCAGACCCCACACCTGCCAGGAACTCCAGCAGGAGCCTGTGGATGGGGAGGAGGCAGAACAACAAATTCCTGGGTGTAGCCCTTATGTTTGGAAATCAGGCTGGCTGGCTTTTTCTTCATTCAGGTGGACTTGCAGCACTGGCTACATGCCATGTGTGTGCTGGGCACAATGTACATCCTGCAATGAGCAAAGTCCCTGTCCTCCCGGAGCTTACCTGTATAATACCTCGTATTATATGGGTAATATAATGCCAGTTGGTAATCCAGCAATTCCACTGTTAGGTATACCCAAGAGACATGAAAACATACAGATATGCCCCTATATGAGCAGTGTGTAAACCAGAGCAACTCCATCTTGAATGGGGCTAGGCAAAATGAGGCTGAGACCTACTGGTCTGCATTCCCAGATGGTTAAGGCACTCTAAGTCATAGGATCAGAGAGAAGGTCAGCACAAGATTCAGGTCATAAAGACCTTGCTGATAATAGAGGTTGCAGTAAAGAAGCTGGTCAAAACCTACCAAAACCAAGATGATGACAAGAGTGACCTCTGGTGGTCCTCACTGCTACACTACCACCAGCGCCATGACAGTTTACAAATGCCATGGCAACATCAGGAAGTTACTCTACATGGTCTAAAAAGGGGAGGCATGAATGAACCACCCCTTTGTTTAGCATACCAAGAAATAGCCATAAAAATGGGCAACCCGCAGCCCTCAAGGCTGTTCTGTCTATGGAGTAGTCATTCTTTTATTCCTTTACTTTCCTAATAAACTTGCTTTCACTTTACTCTGAGGACTTCCCTGAATTCTTCCTTGGGCATGATCCAAGAACCTATCTTGGGGTCTGGATCGGGACCCCTTTCCTGGAACACCTATGTTTGCACAAAGACTTGCATGCAAGTGTTCATAGCTGCTTTCTTTCTTTCTTTTTTTTTTTTTTAGACGGAGTCTCACTCTGTCACCCAGGCTGGAGTGCAGTGGCGTGATCTCCGCTCACTGAAACCTCCACCTCCCGGGTTCAAGCAATTCTCCTGCTTCAGCCTCCCAAGTAGCTGAGATTACAGGTGCGCGCCACCTTGCCCAGCTAATGTTTTGTATTTTTAGTAGAGACATGGTTTCACCATGCTGGCCAGGCTAGTCTCGAACTCCTGACTTCATGATCCGCCCACCTCGGCCTCCCAAAGTGCTAGGATTACAGGCATGAGCCACCGCGCCCAAAACGCTCCTTTATTTCTAATAGTGGAAAACTGGAAACAGCCCAACAGTCCATCATCAACAGGAGAGTGGATAAGCAACCCGGTGCATTTGTACGATGAGATACAGCTTGGCGATAAAACAGAATGAACCCCTGGTACACGCAACAACATGCATGAATCTCAAAAACACCATGCTGAGCAAAAGAAATCACAAAAGAGGACATGCCAAATTATTCCATGGGTGTGAAATTCTAAAAAAGTAAAGCTAAGCTATAGTGACCCAACGCAGAGCAATGAGTGCCTGTGTTACAGGAAAGCGGTCCCAATCTAGACCCCAGTAGAGGGTTTTTGGATCTTGTGCAAGAAAGAATTCAGGGCTAGTTACAGTGCAAAGCAAAAATAAGTTTATTAAGAAAGTAAAGTGGTGACCGTACAGCTACCCCATAGACAGAGTAAGACGTTCCCGAAAGTAAGAGGAGGAAGCCGGGTGCGGTGGCTCACGCCTGTAATCCCAGCACTTTGGGAGGCTGAGGTGGGCGGATCACGAGGTAAAGAGATTGAGACCATCCTGGTAAACATGGTGAAATCCTGTCTCTACTAAAAATACAAAAATTAGCAGGGCATGGTGGCGCGTGCCTGTAATCCCAGCTACTCGGGAGGCTGAGGCAGGAGAATCACTTGAACCCGAGAGGCAGAGATTGCAGTGGGCCGAAACCGTGTCACTGCACTCCAGCCTGGGTGACAGAGCAAGACTGTCTCAAAAAAAAACAAAACGAAAAAGTAAGTGTAAGAACGCATCCACCCTAGGTACAATGGCCATATATATGGGGAGATGTGCTCTGCTACAAGGGTTTGGGATAAATAATTAATTTTCTTAATTACTATATTTCTCAATAATCAATATTATCTTTACAGCAAAATTAGAAATGCCTTTGTTCAGCTGGGCACGGTGCCTCACGCCTGTAAACCCAGCACTTTGGGAGGCCGAGGTGGGCAGATCATGAGGTCAGGAGATCGGAACCATCCTGGCTAACATGGTGAAACCCTGTTTCTACTAAAAACACAAAAAATTAGGCAGGTATGGTGGTGGGCGCCTATAATCCCAGCTACTTGGAGGCTGAGGCGGGAGAATCACTGGAACCCAGGAGGTGGAGGTTGCAGTGAGCCAAGATCACGCCACTGCACTCCAGCCTGGGCGACGGAGCAAGACTCCACCTCAAAAAAAAAAAAAAGAAAGAAAAATAAAAGAAAAGAAATGCCTTCGTTTTCCAGATACTGGGATATCTGGACACTCCCAATCTGGGTCTGTTTAGTGAACATTATTAATTTGTTCCCTTAACCATAAACCTCTAGAAGTTAGGAATGCCTGACTTTCTGGGAATGCAGCCCAGCAAGTCTCAGCCTCATTTTCCCAGCCCTCACTCAACATGGAGTCACTCCGGTTCAAACACCTCTGACACTGGGGCAGGGAGAGAGCCTTCTAACTGAACCTTTCGGGGTGATGGAAATGTTGATTGGATGCTGGTTACCAGGGCGTACGTATTTGTCACAACTCCAAACTGTACACTTCAAGTGAATGTATTTTATTGTGTGCGAATTATTCCTCAATAAAGTCGATTTTTACAAAGATCTGCTGCCGGGAGCTATAACGACAATAGGATGAAAGAGAAAGGGGTATATTGAAGATGATGTGGTCAGAGAGGCCTCTCTGAGGAGATGCTATTTGAACCCGAATGAAGTGAGGGATCTGGACTTAGGGCTATCTTAGGGGGAAACATTGCAGGCAGCAGAATCAGCAGTTGCAAAGGCCCCGAGGCAAGATAGCCTCTTCCTCCATGCCCCAAATAAGAGAAACAAAGGTTATGCTGGTGTCTCCAGAAATGGGCCCCAATCCAGACCCTAAAAAAAGGGTTCTTGGATCTCGAGGCGAATTCATAAAGTAAAAGCAAGTTTCTTAAGAAAGTAAAGGGATAGGACAGACATGGTATGGTGGCTCACGCCTGTAATCCCAGCACTTTGGGAGGCCAAAGAGGGTGGATCATTTGAGGTCAGAAGTTTGAAACCAGCCTGGGCAGCATAGTGAAACCCTGTCTCTGCCAAAAATACAAAAAATTAACCTGGCGTGGTGGAGCACATCTGTGGTCCCAGCTGCTCTGGAGGCTAAGGCAGAAGGATCACTGAACCTGGGAGGTGGAGGTTGCAGTGAGCTGAGATTGCACCACTGCACTCCAGCCTGGGCGACAGAGCCAGACCCCCCCCAAAAAAAGTAAAGGAGGCCAGGTGTGGCGGCTCAGGAGATTGAGACCATCCTGGCTAACACGGTGAAACCCTGTCTCTACTAAAAAATACTAGCCGGGCGAGGTGGCAGGCGCCTGTAGTCCCAGCTACTCGGGAGTCTGAGGCAGGAGAATGGCGTAAACCCGGGAGGCGGAGCTTGCAGTGAGCTGAGATCCGGCCACTGCACTCCAGCCTGGGCAACAGAGCGAGACTCCGTCTCAAAAAAAAAAAAAAAAAAAATGAAGTAAAGGAATAAAAGAATGGTTACTCCATAGGCAGAACAGCCCTGAGAGCTACCTGGTGGTTACTTTTTGGTTATTTCTTCATCATATGCTAAACATGGATTATTCATGAGTTTTCCAGGACAGGGTTGCACAGTTCCTGGCACTGAGAGTTCCTCCCCTTTTTAGACCGTATAGGGTAATTTCTGGACATTGTCATGGCATTTGTAAACTATCATGGCACTGGTGGGCATGTTGTTTAGCATGCTGATATATTATAATTAGTGTATAATGAGCAGTGAGGATGACCAAAGGGCACTTTCATCGTCATCGTGTTTTGGTGGATCTGGCCGCCTTCTTTACCGCATCCTGTTTTATCAGCAGGGTCTTTGTGACCTGTATCTTGTGCTGACCTCCTGTCTCATCCTGTGTCTAAGACTGCCTAACCTCCCGGGAATGCAGCCCAGCAAGTCTCAGCCTCATTTCACCCAGCCCCTATTCAAGATGGAGTTGCTGTGGTTCGAACACCTCTGACTCTGGCATGTACCCAAGGGCTGCCAATTGTTGACTTAATTAAAACAATTAAAAAGGGGGCCTGCTCCCCTCTCACCCCGATAGTGGGCCTCAGGTTGTGTCCACAAAGACGGCTGCATGTGGTGGGCTGTGAGGGCCCACATCAGCTGGAAAAATGACACCTGCAGCTCCAGAGGAGGCTGGGGAAGTAGGAGTCACCCTCACGTTTCTCGCTTGATTTGCTTTGAGATTCCCATGAAAGCAAACACTGTGGCAAAAATTTGAGTACAGGAGGTTTCTTTGGGAGGTGGTCCCAGGAAGCACAATTTGAGTCGCAAAGCCATCCAGGGAAGGGAAGGAAGCCAGTAGAGGGTGATTCATGAATGGGTTCCTGCTGTGGACAGCTGGGGCTCAGTTTGGCTGCGGTCTCTCTGGGAGACTGCAGACCACACCTCAGAGCTGTGCGACTGAGAGGAGAGGCTGGGCTGTTTACCCAGCTCCCATCTTCTGCTGGACCATGGCGAGTCTAGGACGTGTGTAGGCTGAGCTGGCCCTGGCCAGAGAATGCCCTTGGACAGAGAGACACAGAAAGCTGTTGGTCAGCATGGTATTGTCTGCATGTCAATTCCAAGATGGGTCAAGGGAAGGGTGTGGACAGGGTGCCAACCATGTCTGCTACAGTATTTGACTGGGGACACAGGAAGGAACACTTTTGTCACACAGAGGTCTGCAAATTTTGTTTCATTGTGGTGAATAAGAATCCAAGTCTTAGAAAAAGAGGTTCTGTAACATGCCCAACTGTGACACCTCCTGTTAGAAGCAGCCTGGTACCTTCGAGCCCCAAACCAGGGCTTCCCTCAACTGCTGGCCCACTTCATTCCCACACCAATCAGTCTCCCAGGCCTGTGGGTTCTCCCTTCCTCCCGGTCCCACAGGCCCTGGCCTCATGCCTTCCAGCCTAGTGCATGTTCCCCAGTCCATCCAGCTGGACCTTCAACTCCAGCACCACCACGCTCTTCCCTCACTCTGTCCTTGCTGTGGCTCCCACCATCCGCAGCAGCATTTGCCAAATGTCTGCCCCAGTTTCACCTGTATTTATTATTTACTTAATATATTTCTTCAAGTTGACCTGCCTTTTTGATTTATCTACATTTATCTTTAAAAGGAAACTGTTAAAATGATTTACTATTTTAAAATCCTTCCAAAATTATGAGTTCGGCTGAGCATAATGGCTCACACCTGTAATCCCAGTACTTCGGGAGGCCAAGTTAGGAAGATCACTTGAGCCCAAGAGTGTGAGATCAGCCTGGGCAACAGAGTGAGACCCTGTCTCAAAAGAAAAAAAGAAAAGAAAGAATGATGAGTTCCACATCGAATCACCCAGACAGGCACCACCTCCCCTCTCCAGTGAAACTGGCTTCACACTAAGAAAACTGCTGGAAGTTAGAATCAGTCTTTAGCTGGGTGTTAAAAAATCTTTTATTTAATTTAATTTTTATTTATTTATTTATTTTTGAGACAGGGTATCACTCTGTTGCCCAGGCTGGAGTGCAGTGGCACAGTTGCAGCTCACTGCAACCTCAACCTTCCAGGCTCAAGTGATCCTCTTGCCTCAGCCTCCCAAGTAGCTGAGACTACAGGTGCCAGCATGCTCAGCTGATTTTTCATTTTTTGGGTAGAGACGAGGTCTCGTCATGTTGCCCAGGCTGGTCTCAAACTCCTGGGCTCAAGTGATCTCCCTGCCTTGGCCTCCCAAAGTGCTGGGATTACAGGCATGAGCCACCATGCCTGGCCTTAAAAACCTTTTGTGTCCAGGGTTCCACCTGCATCTCCAGATTCACATCCTACCACCCTACACACACATACACACACATTCACACTCACGCACATATGCACACACACGCACTCACACAGCCAGATGCTGTGGTTCTTATCTATTCCAAACTCTTCTCTATGCTCTTACCTCTGCCTGAGATTCTCTTCCCATGTCCTTATGTACACAGTGCTCTCCTATTGATCCTTCAAAACCCAATTCACATTGCACTTGCTCTCTGGATTTTCTTCCCTCTCGGAGCTCCCAGAATTAATTCCTGCCTCATTTAGCTTCCTGCACTCCTCTGCTCACCTGCCCATCATAGCACAAACCACCTGGTGCCACAGGTGCCTGCCTCAATGCCTCCCTCCCCGACTTAGGAGTGCTTGTTTAGGGGAGCAGGGCCAGGGGTGTCTATTCATAAAGCACCTGACAAGCATTTATTGAGCACCACCTATGTGCCAGGCACAGAGAAGGGTACGGTGGATACAGCCACGAGCAAAACAGACCTGGTCACTCTCTCCTAAATCTCACTGCCTGGTAGGGAAGACAGACACCAAATACTTAGAAAAACAAATGAGTACACACTTTCTGAATGGAGATAAGTGCTATTAAGAAAATATTCTGGGTGTTATGAGAGAGAATAATGGAGAACATTTTGGGACAGGGCAGGAAGAGAGGCCCTCTCTGAGGAGGTGACATTCGAGCTGAGTCCTGAAGGATGGGATAGGAAGCGGGTGGGGACCGTGCTTCAGGGAGGAGAAACAGGCTGTGTGAGGGCCCCAGGGTGGGAAAGTGGTGTATTCCTCGAAAGAGAACCAAGGCCAGGAGGAGAAGAAGAGGGAAGATAGTGGTAGCCAGATGACACCAAGTGTGGCAGACACTGACAATGCCACAGACATCAGTGGCCACGCAGCCTGATGGCTTCTTGTGTCTTAGCCCAAGGGAGTCACCTGCCCACATTCCTGAGCTTGGATGGATACAGAGGGCAAGGCAGGAGAGTTAAACCCCAGAATCAGAATTTAGGGGATAAATACCCCCATCTTCCTCCAGGGCTAGGACTAGGGTATAGCACAGAGGTACAAGGGCACAAAACATGAGGCTCTCACCCTCAGGCTCTACAAGGGCAGAAGCAGCACCTGATGGTGGGGGCCCTCTTAAATGTTTGTTGTTGTTGTTGTGTTGGTTTGTTTGTTTTGAGATGAGTCTCACTCTGTCGCCCAGGCTGGAGTGTAGTGGCGTGCTCTCGGCTCACTTCAACCTCTGCCTTCTGGGTTCGAGTGATTCTCCTGCCTCAGCCTCCCGAGTAGCTGGGATTACAGGTGTGCACCACCACGCCTGGCTAATTTTTGTATTTTTAGTATAGACAGGGCTTTACCATGTTGGCCAGGCTGGTCTTGAGCTCCTGACCTCAAGCGATCCACCCACCTCAGCCTCCCAAAGTGCTGGGATTACAGGCGTGAACCTCTATGCCCCGCTTAAATGTTTTTATAACGACTTTATTGAGATATAATTCACATACCCCAAAGTTCGCCCTTTAAAGTATACAATGCAGTGATTTTGAGTATATTCACAAAGTTTTGACTTTCTATATAAATTTTAGAACAAGCTTGTCTATGTCTACAAAAACCTTTCTGGGATGTTTACATGAATTGCATTCAATATATAAATCAATTTAGGGGAAACTGACATCTTTACTATGTTAAGTGATCCAATCCATGAACACGATGTCTCTCTCTTTATTGATGTCTTCTTTGAATTTGTTCATCAGCATTTTGTAATTTTCAGCATACAGATCCTGTATGTGTTTTGTAAGTTTGTACCTTGGTATTTCATTTTATTTGAAGATACTTAAAACGGTACTATTGTAACTTGGGGCTTTCATTTTCCTTGAAGATACTTTAAATGGTACCATTGTAATTTTGGGCTTTCACGTGTTTGATGTTAGTATATAGAAACAAAACAGTTACTTGATCTTAGAAAAATTTTAATATGAGATTCCATTTCTGCTTAGGATATAGAAAGCTGCAAGGGAAGGCCAGCCACGGTGGCTCACACCTGTAATCCAGCACTTTGGGAGGCCGAGGTGGGCCAATCACTCGAGATCGGGAGCTCGAGACCAGCCTGGCCAACATGGCAAAACCCCATCTCTACTAAATATACAAAAATTAGCCAGGCATAGTGGTGCGTGCCTGTAGTCCCAGCTAGTCGGGAGGCTGAGGCAGGAGAATCTCTTGAACCCAGAAGGCAGAGGTTGCAGTGAGCTGAGATTGCACCACTGCACTCCAGCCTGGACAACAGAGCAAGAGACTGTCTCAAAAAAAAAAAAAAAAAAGAACTGCAAGAGAATGGTGCACTCATCCTAAAAAAGAGAAAAGGACAATTTATTTATAAAATCATAACTTTTCTTGAGCTCATCAGAGAACTGAGGTCACAATGTGAGCAGTGGCGAATCTGTAGGGGTCTGGAGCCACCTCAATTCTTGCCTCCTCAGAGGAAAGAATTCAACTGAGGGCCATAAGAAGAGCAGAAGACCAAGGCAAGTTTTAGAGCAGAAGTAAACGTTTATTAAAAAGCTTTAGAGCAGGAACGAAAGGAAGTAAACTACACTTGGAAGAGGGCCAAGCTGGCGACTTGAGAGTCAAGTGCGTGGTTTGACCTTTGACTTGGGGTCTTATACGTTGGCATGCTTCTGGGGTGGCGTTACTTCTTCCCTGATTCTTCCCTTCGGGTGGGCTGTCTGCATGCACAGGGGCCTGCCCGCACTTGGGAGGGGCCGCATGCGCAGTGTGTTTACTGGAGTTGTACATTCGAGTGTTCCTAGAAGGCCACAAACCAGTTAAATTCCACCATTTTGCCTTTTAGTGCGCATGCTTGAGCCCAGTCGCCCAGCTCCTGAGATCTTATCGGGAAGCTGATCATCCATCAGGTGTTTTTATCTGTTGGGAGACTGCCTTTCCCTGGCGCGGGCTGCAACCAATTATTATTTTAAAGAGACAGTTTTAACAACTGTCTCACCATCACCTAATGGTTGCCTGACATTCCTGGGTTTGGGGGGCCTCTCCTGCCCTACTTATGTCTGAGTAGCTACCTACTTACCTGCTATAACAACAAGGTGACCAAATGAATTGAGTTCTAAAGACTAATAATCTCCTTGAGGAAGAGACAGGACCTGCTGTAAAGCAGGTTCACTGTGCACTGGTTACCACCTCAGCACCTTGCATCTTAGTCTGCGCTTTGTTGCTTGCTCAAGACTATTGAGGCAGAATGCTCACACACACAAGTTACATGAAGATTTATTACTTACAGATAGCAGCAAGGAACAGTAGAAGCCTAGGATTCATGATGAGCTGGTCCTACAAGGTTCAGGAGAGCTGCCCAAGGCGGGTGGAGTCTCATAGCCCAAGCCCAAAACATTTCATCCAACTACTGAAGAATATACATTCTACTCATCTGCACATGGAACATTCTTCAGGACAGGCCAATTTTAGAGCACAAAACAAGTCTCAACCAATTTTTAAAAATTTGAATTATATCAAGTATCTTTTCTGACAATAATGGAATGACACTAGAAATAAATAACAAGAGGAACTTTTGAAATTGTACAAATACATGGAAATTAAACAACATGTCCAGGAATTTGTCCATTTCTTCTAGGTTTTCCAATTTGTTGGTATCCAGCTGTTCATAATACTCTCTAATGATCCTTTGAATTTCTGTGCTATCAGTTGTAAGGACTCCCTTTTCATCTCTGATTTTATTTATGTAGGTCTTCTCTTTATTTTATCGGTTAGTCTAGATAAAGGTTGGTTAATTTTGTTTATATTTTCAAGAAACCAACTTTTTGTTTCATTGATCTTTTGTGTTTTTTTCATTTCAACTTCATTTATTTCTGTTTTTATCACTGTTATTTCTTTTCTTCTAGTAACATTGGGTTTGGTTCTTTCTTGCTTTCCTAGTTCTTTAAGGTATATCATTAGGTTGTTTATTTAAAGTCTTTCTACTCTTTTTCTTTTGAGACTGGATCTTGCTTTGTCACCTAGGCTTGAGTACAGTAGCACAATCACAGATCACTGCAACCCCAACTTCCTGGGTTCAAGGAACCCTCCCACCTCAGCCTCCCAAGTAACTAGGACCACAGGCACGGGCTACAATACCAAGCTGATTTATTTTTTATCTTTTGTAGAGGCAAGGTCTCACTATGTTGCCCAGGCTAGTCTCCAACTCCTGGGCTCAAGTGATCCTCCTGCCTTGGCCTCCCAAAGTACTGGGATTATAGGTGTGAGACAGTGCACCTAGCCCTTTCTACTTTTTTGGATATAGGTGTTTATTGCTATAAACCTCCTTTTTATACACTATTTTGCTGTAGCCCATGGGTTTGGGGATGTTGTGTTTCTATTTTCATTTGTTTCAAAACATTTTTAAATTTTCTTCTTAATTTTTTTATTGACGCATTGGTTGTTCAGGAGCAACCAATGTTTTATTGGTTTTATTAGTTAAAAAATTGGTTTTATTATTTTTTAACTAATAAAAGAGAGAGAAGACTCACCTAAATAAAAGCAGAGATGAAAAAGGAGGCCTTACAACCCATACCACAGAAATTCAAAGGCTCATTAGAGAGTATTATGAACAACTGTATACCAACAAATTGGAACACTTAGAAGAAATGGACAAATTCCTAGACGTGTACAATCTACCAATGTCGAACCATGAAGCAATACAAAACCTCAACAGTGCAATAACAAATAGCAAAATCAAATCAGTAACAAAAAGTCTCCCATCAAACAAAAGCCTAGGAACTGACTGACTTCGCTGCTGAATTCCACGAAACATTTAAAGAATACCACTTCTACTCAAACTATTCCAAAAAACTGAAGAGGGAATACTTCCAAACTTATTCTGTGAGGCCAGAATTACCTTGATACCAAAACCAGAGAAGGACAAAACAAGAAAATAAAACCACAGCCAATATCCCTATGAACACAGATGCAAAAATACTCAATGAAATACTAGCAATCAAATCCAACAACACATTAAAAGCATCACTCACCATTATCAAGTGGGATTCATTCCAGGGATACAAGGATGAGTCAACATATGCAAATCGAAAGACATGACACATCACATTAACAGATTCAAGAACAAAAGCCATGTGATCATTTTAATAGATGCTGAAAAAGCATTTGATAAAATTCAGCATCCCTTTACAACTAAAATTCTCAACAGTTTTTCTAGAAGGAACATACCTCAAAACAATAAAGGCTACATATGACAAACTCAAAGCTAACATCATATTGAACAGGGAAAATGTGAAAATATTTCCGCTAAGATCTGGAACAAGGCAAAGATTCTCACTTTAGGTCTCAGCCAGAGCAGTTAGGCAAGAGAAATAAATTGTATCCAAATTGGAAAGAAAGAAGTCAAATTTTACTTGTTTGCAGACAACATGATCTTATATTTAGAAAATGTAAAGATACCAAAAAATTGGCCGGGCGCGGTGGCTCAAGCCTGTAATCCCAGCACTTTGGGAGGCCGAGACTGGCGGATCACGAGGCCAGAAGATCGAGAGACGATCCCGGCTAACACGGTGAAACCCCGTCTCTACTAAAAAATACAAAAAAACTAGCCGGGCGAGGTGGCGGGCGCCTGTAGTCCCAGCTACTCGGGAGGCTGAGGCAGGAGAACGGCGTAAACCCGGGAGGCGGAGCTTGCAGTGAGCTAAGATCCGGTCACTGCACTCCAGCCTGGGTGACAGAGCAAGACTCCGTCTCAAAAAAAAAAAAAAAAAGATACCAAAAAATTTTTAGAACTGATAAGGAAATTCAGTAAAGTTGCAGGACACAAAATCAACATACAAGAATCAGAAGCATTTATATATGCCAACAACAAATAATCTGGAAAAAAAATCAAGAAAGTGATTCTATTTATAATAGCCACAAAAAATACCTAGGAATAAATTTAACCAAAGAAGTAAAAGATTTTTACAATGAAAACTATAAAACACTGATGAAAGAAATTGAAGAGGAAGGGCTCGGTACAGTGCCTGTAATCCCAGCATTTGGGGAAGCCAAGGCAGGAGGATCACTGGAGCCCAGGAGATCAAAGTTAGCCTGGGCAACATAGGGAGACACCATCTCTACAAAAAATAAAAAATTAGCTGGGTGTGGTGGTGCATGCCTGTAATCCCAGCTACTCAGGAGGCTGAGGCAGGAGAATCACTTGAACCCGGAAGGCGGAGGTTGTGGTGAGCCAAGATTGTCCCATTGCACTCCAGCCCGAGCAACAAGAGGGAAACTCCGTCTCAAAAAAAAAAAAAAAAAAGGATAAGGAACCACAAAAGACCCCAAATAACCAAAGAAATCCTGAGCAAATAAAACAGCTGGTAGTATCACACTACCTGACTTCAAAATATACTACGAAGTTAACAAAAACAGCATGGTACTGGCATAAAAACAGACACTTAGACCAATGGAACAGAATAGAGAACCCAGAAATAAATCCATGCCTTTACAGCCAACTCATTTTTGACAAAGGCACCAAAAACATACATTGGAGAAATATTAATAATAGTCTCTTCATTAAATAGTGCTGGGAAAACTGAATATTCGTATGCTGAAGAATGAAACTAGACAACTTTATATTTTTTACCATATATAAAAATCAAATTGAAATAGCTTAAAGGCTTAAACAAAAGACCTGAAACTATGAAACTACTAGAAGAAAACATTAGGGAAATTCTTCAGGACATTGGTCTGGGCAAAGATATTTTAAGCAAGACTTCAAAAGCACAGGCAACAAAAGTAAAAGTAGACAAGTGAGATTTCATCAAGCTAAAAAGCTTCTGCACAACAAAGGAACAAAGAATCAACAAAGTGAAGAGAAAACATACAGAATGAGAGAGAATATTTGCAAGCTATCCATCCAACAAGGGACTAATAACCAGAAATAAAAGGTATTCAAACAACTTAACAGCAAAAAAAAAAAAAAAAAAAAATCAAATTATCAGTTTCAAAAATGGGTAAAATATCTGAATAGGCATTTCTGTGCCTTCAAAAGAAGACATACGAATGGCTAACAGGTATATGAAAAAATACTTAACAGCACTAATCATCAGGGGAATCCAAATCAAAACCACAATGAGATATCATCTCACCCCAGTAAAAATGGCTATTACCAAAATGACAGAATAACAGATGCTGGCAAGGAGGCAGAGAAAGGGGAATGCTCACACATTGTTAGTGGGAATGAAAATTAGTACAGACACTATGGAAAACAGTATGGAGGCTTCTTTTAAAAAAACTAAAAATAGGACAGGCGTGGGGTCACGCCTGTAATCCCAGCACTTTGGGAGGCCGAGGCAGGCGGATCACGAGATCAGGAGTTCAAGACCAGCCTGGCCAGCATGGTGAAACCCCATTTCCACTAAAAATACACACACAAAAAAAATTAGCAATTAGCTGGGCATGGTGACATGCACCTGTAGTCCCAGCTATTTGAGAGGCTGAGACAAGAGAATTGCTTGAACCCGGCAGGTGGAGGTTGCAGTGAGCCGAGATTGAGCCACTGCACTCTAGCTTGGGTGACAAAGCAAGATTCCATTTCAAAAAAAACTAAAAATAGAACTACCATATCATTCAGCAATCCCACTATTGAGTAGCTATCTAAAGGAAAGGAAATCAATATATCAATGAGATACCTGCACTCTCACGTTTATTACAGCACTATTCACAACAGCTGAGATACGGAATCAACCTAAGTGTCCATCAACAGATGAATGGATAAAGAAAATGCAGTACATGCACACAATGAAATATTATTCAGCCATAAAAACAATGAAATCCTGTCATTTGCAGCAACATGGATGGAACTGGAGGCCATTATGTTAAGTGAAATAAGCCAGGCACAGAAAGACAAATATCACACGTTTTCACTCATATGTGGGAGCTAAAAAAATAGATTTCATGGATGTAGTGAGTAGAATGTTGGTTACCAGAGGATGGGAAGGGTAGAGGGAAGGGTGAATAGAGAGTTTGGTTACTGGGTACAAAAATACAGTTAGACAAAAGGAATAAGTTCTAGTGCTCGACAGCACAGTAGGGTGACTACGGTTCACAATAATTTGTTATATATTTCAAAATAGCTAAAAGAGAAGATTTGGAATGTCCCCAACACAAGGAAGTGAGAAATGTTTGAGGTTCCTAATTACCCTCACTGGATCATTATCCGTTGTATACATGTATCAAAATGTCACATGTATTCTGTAAATATGTACAACTATTAGGTATCCCCCCAAAAAAAAGATTTTTCAGACAAATAGAAGCAGAGATATTTCACTTCCAGTAGACCTTCACTACAAGAGATAATAAAGTTCTTCAAGCAGAGGAAGTAACAAAGAGCTGGGATTACAGGTGTGAGCCACCACACCCGGCTGCCTTTTTTTCTTTTTTTTTTTAATTACTCTGGTTATTTTAGGTCCTTTCCATTTCTGTATAAAGTTTAGAATTATCTCATCAACTTTTACAAAAGTCTTTTGGAATTTTCCTTGGGATTCTGTTTAATTTGTAGATGAATTTGGTAAGAAATGATTTCTTAATATCAAGTCATAAGGCCCATGAACATAGCATGTCTCTCCATTTATTTTAGTCTTTTGAAATTTCTCTCAGCAAGGTTTTTTCGTGTCGTGGTGTGGTGTTGTATATATTTTGGTTTTCACCCACTGTTCTTGGCTCCTAACTCCCACAGCCCTTGTTACAATCTTTTGCGATCATGTTTATGTCATGCCGCAGGTGGGCCTCTTTCTGGCCTTCTCCTGCCCTCCTTGCTCCTGCCCCAAGGCAGGACTCTAATGTTCGCCTACTTTTCTGATTTGGGGTCTTAAGATCCTTTCATGAGAGGGTCCTACCCTGTACCTTAGGGTAAGGAATGCTGATGTCATGAAGCTTCCAGAAAAACTCAAGAGGACAGAAGTCAGTGAGCTTCTAAATAGCTGAACACTGGGAGGTTCCTGGAGGGTGGTGCCTCAGGGAAGGTATGGAAGTGCCTCATCTCTTCCCCCAAATCTCACCCTTTACTCTCTTCATCTGTATCCTATGCAATATCCTCTATAATAAATCAGTAAACATAAGTGTTTCCCTAAGTCCTGTGAGCCGCTCCAGCAAACTAATTGAATCCAAAGAGAGGGTTGTGGGAGCCCCAACTTGAAGCTGATTAGTCGGAAGTTCTGGAGGCTGGACTGGTGGGCACGGGTGGGTGGGCATGGGTGGATGGGCATGGGTGGCCGTCTTGGGGACGGAGCCTTCAACCTGTGTGATCTGACACTGTTTCTGTGTAGACAGTGTCGGAACTGAATTGGAGGACACCCAGCTGGTGTCTGCTGCTTGGTGTGTGGGGACAAAACCCTACACATTTGGTCACAGGAGTCTTCTGGGTTGATGACTGTTGTGGTGTGAGAGCAGAGGAAAAATGCGGTCAGAGAGTTTTCCCTTCACAAAATGTCTTGGACATCTTTTGTGAAATTCATTCCTAAATATTTTATTTTTTGATGCTAGTGTAAATGGAAGTTTTAAAAATTCATTTCCAATTATTTGCTGCTAGTAGATAGGAATTTATTCATTTATTCATGTATCTTTTATATAATTTTTAAATTTAAGAGTACAGCATGTGAGTGCATAAGCTTCTCAGTAAGGAGAAAGCAATGTTTATGATCAATCAGAATAAGGCTGTCAGTGCTGCTTAGTTTTGGATGAAGATGAAGTTCTAAGCCAAAGTAATTGGATGATTTTAGTTTTTAGATTTTTTTTTAAATCCAGCAGTAAGAATCCCTCCTCAAATGTATATCCACTCAGAAAGTACTCAGATTCATTCAACAAATACTCACTGAGCACCTACACTATTTCACCAGGTACTATGCGATAAAGAGTTACATCAGTGAATGCAACAGGCAAATATCCCTGCCCACGTGGAACTTTCATTGCAGAGGAGGAGACAGGTAATAAACACTAACCATAGCCGGGAGCGGTGGCTTACACCTGTAATCCTAGCACTTTGGGAGGCCAAGGCGGGCGGATAACTTGAGGTCAGGAGTTCAAGACCAGCCTAAGCAACATGGTGAAACCCAGTCTCTAACAAAAATACAAAAATTAGCTGGGTGTGGTGGTGGGGGCCTGTGGTCCCAGCTACTCAGGAGGTTGAGGTGGGAGAATCACTTAAGCCTAGGAGGCATAGGCTGCAGTGAGCCACGATCGTGGTACTGCACTCCAGCCTAGGTGACAGAGTGAAGTCCTGTCTCAAAATAAAAACAAACAAAACAATAAGCATACTAAATAAAAATTATGTAATATGTTACCAGGCCGTCAGCGCTATGGGGAGAAACATAGAGCAGGGTGAGAGGGATTCGAGGGTGGGGGTAGGTTGCAGTTTCAGAAAGGATGGTCAGGGTCAGCCTCATTATAGGACATACTTTAGTAAAGACTTACAGGACGTGGGCTCGGCACGGTGGCTCATGCCTGTAATCCCAGCACTTTGGGAGGCTGAGGTGGGCAAATCACGAGGTCAGGAGTTTGAGACCAGCCTGGCCAACATGGTGAAACCCCGTTTCTACTAAAAATACAAAAAATTAGCTGGTCGTGGTGACAGGGGCCTGTAATCCCAGCTACTCCGGAGGCTGAGGCAGGAGAATCACTTGAACCCAGGAGGTGGAGGTTGCAGTGAGCCAAGATTGCACCATTGCACTCTAGCCCAGGCAACAGTGCAAGACTCCGTCTCAACCACAACAAAAAAAACCTTACAGGATGTGAAGGAGTGAGTCATGAAACTATCTGGGAAGAGCATTCCAGCAGAGGGAATGGCCAGTGCAAGTTTGTAAGTGGGGAGCGTGTCTGCAATCTTCAAGGAATGACAATGGGGCTGGAGTGGCGTGAAGATGAGGTCAGAGGGACAGCAGAGAGCCAATTGGCAGAGAGTCTTACAGGATTTAGGATTTAATTCTGGAAGAGATAGAGGGACAGCGAGGATTTTGAGTACAGTACTGACATAATCTGATTTTTGGTTTTGTTTTTGCTTCGAGACAAGGTCTCGCTCTATCACCCAAGCTGGAGTGCAGTAGGTTGATCCTGGCTCAAGCGATCCTCCCACCTTAGCCTCCCGAGCAGCTGGGACTGCAGGTGCATGCCACCACACCTGTCTAGTATTGACATAATCTAATTTGTTTTTAACAAAATTACTCTGGCTGCTTTGTCTTGACTAGAGCAGAGCAAGGCTAGAAATACGAAGGGCAGAAAGGAGGCATTTGCAATAATTCAGGTGAAAGACGATCATGCATTGGACCAGGGTATTAGTCATAGAAATGGTGAGATGTAGTTGGATTCTGGAGATATTTCAAAGGTGGAGTCACAGAGATTGACCAGATGTAGAGAAAGAAGAGTGGAGGATGCTTTGAAGGTGTTCCACCTGAAAAAATGGAAGGATAACATTGCCATCAATGAGACAGGACCACAGGTAGAGCAGTTTGGGATCAAGAAACAAGGGTCAAGATTTCTGTTTTGGACATGTTGGATCTGAGATGCCATCCAAGTGAAGGTAACTAGCAGACAGTTGAACATACAAACTTGGAATCTAGAATGATATTAATCCCCTTCTCTGATAGAGGTGGACACTGATAATTCATTCCTTATCAAAATGATGTAATGACTTTTGTACAACAACCTTTTGCTTCTGGAAGTCATCTGAAGCAATCTCCAGAATCTGTCCTTCCATAGAGTGTGTCAAGTTATTCACTGATGTCCACAAAACGATGGGAGAAGGGTTCTTATCTACTCACAGCTGCTTTCCAGCTTGAGAAAGTACTTACGAAGACCTTTTAATTCAATCATTTAAATGTCTCTCCATTGTGTTCAAGATACTTTCATCAAGTTCTTCAGCTGAGTTTATAACCTGATCATTGAGACCACAAAAAGGTTTTCAGCATTTGTCTTACAGTTGACAAGTGTGTGAGAATAGAGCTCTCCTCCACGGGACCCAGAGGGTTGCATGGGATCCCAGGGGTTGCAAGGGCAGCTGCTGCTTCCTGGGTGTTCTCTGTATGCCATGTCCTGTGCCAAGAACTGCATCTGCATAAGCGCATTGAACATCACAACCATCCCAGGAGAACAGTGTTGTGATTAGACCTGTACAGCTGAGGAATCTGATGCTCCAGAGGTAAAGTGACTTGCCCAAGGTCACACAGGGCATGAATGTTGCAGGCAGGACTGAAATACTCTGAGGGACCACAGAGGCGTCCTTGAATTCAAGCTGCTAAGCTCTGATGGCTTAGTGCAGGGGGAGCTGATTCAGGGTCAGGGGTGTTGGAGGCTCTAGCTTCCCTCTCTGAGCCTTGGCTGAGAGAACACCTAGGACCTGGAGCCATTCTGGCCTCCTGGGCCTGGCCTCAAGATCCATGTCCCTGCTAGTCTGTAGTCCCCATGGAGGGGCCGTGGGGACAGGACAACCACTGCTAGGTGTGCGTGGGAAGGCACTAAGGATCAAAAAGAGTCCCTCAGAGCCCCTGCTCTCATTTCCCCTTCTTTTTAGACCTCCTTCCTTGCACCACCTAGAATGCCCCCACATCTACTTCTTAAAAACAGGTAGGGTGTTGTGGGCAGAGAGGGTTATTAATCACTTTTTCTGAAAAATCAGTTTCTCCCTGATTATCACCCTGATAATCCTTGAGATCCCCCTACATCCACCTCCCATCACCACCAGCCCCATTCCTAGGAGATGGACAGACAGGGAAGGAGGAGGTCAAGGTGATCATGAAATCGGAGCAAGGCCCAGGAAAGCTGGCAGTGGGGAGTGGTGGCAGGGAGGGTGGCATTCTGATGGGGACCTTTCTGTTGAGTGTGAGGTGCCCCTCAGACTTGGGGGATGGGTGATGCAACCAGTCATCGTCCTCTTACCTATTTGTGTTTGGGCCTGGAAATTAGTGTCTAGCGTGCCATGGGCAGTTGAGTGGGATGTATATTGCACAAGCACGTTCATCCAAGGAAGGACAAAAATCTAGCTTTATTCCCTCGCTGTGGAGCTGTATCCAGCCAGAAGAGGGAGTGACTGTTTCTGATTCACACAAACACGCTATATGGGCTGGCAGTCAGTGAATATTTTTTAAAGTCTTAAAATGCTAGATACAAAGCCTGAGTGTTTTATTTTAACTTAAAACATATAAATGTGTATTCACTCTCCAATCTTTTGACATAGGGCTAAGGCTTTTCTCTGAGGAGTCCACTGATCAGAATTCCAGTTCACTACCACATCTATGATTTCCAATTTTGGCATCTTTAAAATGGAACAAGAACCCAAGACTTGTAAAGTGACCCACATGCAGACTTCTTGAAAATTTCTCTCTCACAGTTGCCTTGCTCAGGTCTTACTAGAGAGCAGTATTCTAACAACTTGACAATATTGGGTCTTTTGCTTGTTTTTTTCAAACTTACAGAAGACATTAAATAATTTTACAGTTAATACCCACGTATATCCCACCTAGATTCTACACGTAACATTTTCTTATATTTGCTTTATCAAATATTGACTTCTCTGTCCATCCATTAATCTTAGTATTATTATTGTTATTATTATTATTATTATTTAGACAGGTTCTCACTCTGTTGCCCAAGCTGAAGTGCAGTGGCACAATCTCAGCTCACTGCAGCCTCAACCTCCTGGGCTCAAGCAATTCTCCTGTCTCCGCCTCTTAAGTAGCTGGGACTGCTGGCATATGCTGACACCTGGCTAATTTTTAATTTTTTTTTTTTTTTTTTTTTTGAGACGGAGTCTCGCTCTGTTGCCCAGGCTGGAGTGCAGTGGCGCGATCTCGGCTCAGTGCAAGCTCCAACTCCCGGGTTCACGCCATTCTCCTGCCTCAGCCTCCTGAGTAGCTGGAACTACAGGCGCCGCCACCACGCCTGGCTAATTTTTTTTTTTGTATTTTAGTAGAGACAGGGTTTCACCGTGTTAGCCAGGATGGTCTCGATCTCCTGACCTCGTGATCCGCCCGTCTCAGCCTCCCAAAGTGCTGGGATTACAGGCGTGAGCCACCGCGCCCAGCCTTTTAATTTTTTTTGTAGGTGGGGCGGTCTCACTATGTTGCCCAGACTGGCCTCGAACTTGAACTGCTGGGCTCCTGCTTCTGCCTCCCAAAGTATTGGGATTACAGGCATGAGCCTCCATGCCTGGTCATCTTACTTTTTGATGCATTTCAAAGTAAGTTGCAAATATCAGTACACTCCTTTCTAAACACTTCAACATCTCTCTCTCTCTCTCTCTCTCTCTCTCTCTCTCTCTATATATATATATATATATATATATATATATATATATATATATTTTTTTTTTTTTTTTTCCTCTGAGGCAGAGTCTTTCTCTGTTCCCCAGGCTGGAGTGCAGTGGTGCAATCTTGGCTCACTGCAACCTCTGCCTCCTGGGTTCAAGAAATTCTCCTGTCTCAGCCTCCTGAGTAGCTGGGATTACAGGCAGGCACCACCATGCCCGGCTAATTTTTGTATTTTTAGTAAAGACAGGGTTTCACCATCTTGTCCAGGATGGTCTCAAAATCCTGACCTCAGGTGATCCGCCTGCCTTGGACTCCCAAAGTGCTGGGATTACAGGCATGGGTCACCATACCCGGCCTCAACATCTGTATCATTAACCAGAGTTCAATATTTGCTTATGAAAAAGTTACATGTGGTGGAATACACAAATCTTAAGCGGATCATTCTGAGCTTCGGCAAATTCACACACCTGTGTAACCCGAACGTGTATGAATGTAGAAAAATAGCCTGTTGCATGGCAAGAGCGACGCCATCTTGCAGCGAAACCATGATGACCGATGTTTGACTCCTGCATACCAACGTGTTCCTGTAGCATAGACAATCCCTCATAAACAAACAATGCCTATAGCACAGATCACCCCTCATAAAGATGTTTATCTAACCTCCATAGTGGTCATGAGTTTCAAAAGAAACTCTGAGACGTGACCAGCTGCACAAGCTTTACTCTAAAAGCTTGCTATAAAGAGTATTTTCAGGAGGGAAGGTGGAGGGAGCCACCATCTTGAGGCTGCCCAAGACATTGCTTTTGCTTATAAGTCCCTATTAAATGTTTCTGAGAAACTAGATTTGTCTGCCTGTTTCTTGGGTCTCTCAGCTCCCTTGCCCTTCCTGCTCACAGAGGAACAATGAAGATGTAAAACAAGGCCATCAATCCAGAAAGTTTCCTCATGCCCCTTCCCAGCAATCCCTGACCCCCCAGCCATCGTTCTGATGTTCCACCGTGGATTCGTTTTGCCTGTTCTAAAACTTCATATGAATGGAATCAGATGGCATGGACTCTTTTCTGTCTAGCTTCTTTCACTCAACATAAATGTTTTTGAGATTCATCTATAATCTATAATTTTGTAGTCTGTTTCTTATATTTTGTCAGTTTGCATATTATTTATTTATTTATTTATTTATTTATTTATTTATTTTTTGAGACAGAGTCTTACTCTCTCACCCAGGCTGGAGTACAGTGGTGCAATCTTGGCTCACTGCAACCTTGGCCTTCCCAGGTTCAAGCAATTCTCCTGCCTCAGCCTCCCGAGTAGCTGGGATTAAGGGCACGCACCATGACGCCTGGCTAATGTTTGTAATTTTAGTAGAGATGGGGTTTCACCACATTGGCCAGGCTGGTCCCAAACTCCTGACCTCAGGTGATCCACTCTCCTTGGCCTCCCAAAGTGCTGGGATTACAGGCGTGAGCACCATGCCCAGCTTGCATATTAAATTAAATTGGGTGGTTACAATGATTCGATCAACAGCCATAAACAGATTTGCAAACAAACACAGCTGACTCTTGGTGAACTTGGAGTTGTCTGGGTGGGGCCAGGGCTCCTGCACATGCCACAGTGCACCAGATGCTCAGAAGGGCACAGTCCCTGTTGCTGTGTTTTACAGGGGACTAGACAGCATGGGGTAAGTAGAAGTTGGTTTAAAGGAGCTTATAGTAGTTTGTTTTTATCTCTTTGGGGAAGTATAATTGACATACAAGAAACTACATATTTAAAAAACAGAGTTTGGTAAATTTTGACATGTGCATACATATACCTGTGAAATTGTCACCACAATCATGATAATTAATGTATTCATTACCCCAAAAGTTTTCTACTAGTTTTTTAGCCAGCATTTTTAAAGCATTTACTATGTGTGAGCTTAATGCTAAAGATTTTTCATGCATTTTGTGATTTGTACTCACAGCCACACTAAGAATTATCAGCCCCATTATACAGTTGAGAAAACTGAGGCATAGGGAGGCGAAATGATTTGCCTCACTTTCTGATCACACCCTTTCATGTGTACACAGTTGTTCATTTTCTTTCTCTCTTTCTTTCTCTCTCTCTCTCTTTCTTTCTTTCTTTTTGAGACAGAGTCTTGCTCTGTCACCCAGGCTAGAGTGCAGTAGCGCAACCTCAGCTCACTGTAACCTCTGCCTTCTGGGTTCAAGCCATTCTCCTGCCTCAGCCTCCTGAGTAGCTGGGACTACAGGCATGAACCACCCCACACCTGGCTAATTTTGTTTTGTTTTGTTTTCTAATAGAGATGGGGTTTCGCCACGTGGGCCAGGCTGGTCTCAAACTCCTGACCTCGGGTGATCTGCCCACCTTAGCCTCGCAAAGTGCTGGGGATTACAGGACTGAGTCACTGCACCTGGCCATGTGTATTCAGTTCTGACAGGTTTTTTTTTTTCACATTGCTAAAATTGGAATTTTGATGAAATATAGACTAGAGAAGCCACGATTTTTTCTTTTTTTCTTTTTCTTTTAATTTCTTGTGAACCCAAACTGACAGAAACCATGATTTTTAAATGTATTGTTTTGTAAGTTTTTAACTTTTATTCTGAAATAATTTCCAACTTAACAAAAACAGTTATGAGAATAGCACAAAGATTTCCCATATACCCTTCACCTCAAATCACATATTGCTAACATTTTGCCACATCTATTTTAAAATTCTGTCTCTCAGATAAATAGATAGTGTAAATGAGAAATAAAATTCTAAGTCCCCCCCTCCAGCCATCTGAATGGATTTCCTCCTCAGCCAGGGCTCTGCATTTAACTTGAGAGACTCTTTTGGGACGTGATGGGAAGTGGGAGTCGAACATGCCTCCTTATACCTCCCCGACATTAATATCAACACAGACTTTAAGTCTGATAAGAAACATTTTACAGCCTGTTCTCTCTGAAGCCTGCTTCCTGAAGGCTTCCTCTGCAAAAACTTTGGTCTCCACAATATCTTAACCCAGACATTCATTTCTATTGATCCCAGGTCTTTAGATAAACTCAACCAATTGCCAACCAGAAAATGTTTAAATCTACCTATAAGCTGGAACACCCCCCTCCCCCGACCTCTGCTTCAAGTTGTCCCGCATTTCTGGACCAAACCAATGTATTTCTTAAATGTATTTGATTGAAGTCTCATGCCTCCCTAAAATGTACAAAAACAAGCTGCACCCTGACCACCTGGGGCACATGTTCTCAGGACCTCCTGAGGGCTGTGTCATGGGCCCTGGTCACTCATATTTGGCTCAGAATAAATTTCTTCAAATATTTTACAGTGTGACTCTTTTCATCCATGATTGATTGATAGATAGATAGATAGATAGATAGATAGATAGATAGATAGATCTGAATCATTTGAAAATAAGTTGCAGGCATCATGCCTCTATTTTTCTAAAGATTTCAGATGAACAAGGATCTAGTTTTTTGTAACTGTAGTATAATTATTAAAATTAGGAAATTTAACAATAAATAATATACTATTATCTAGTTTATCGTCCATGTTCAAGTTTTGCCAACTTTTCCAATAATGTCCTTTATAGCAAATCTTTTCCAGTGCAGTATTCAGTTCAAAATTACATGTTTCATTTAGTTATTACATATCTTTTGTCTCCTTTAAACTGGAACAGCTCCTTTCTTTTTCTATCTTAGAAAAAGGCATTTTTAAAGAGACAGGCCAGTTATTTTGTAGACTGTCCCCAAACTTCCATTTGTCTAATGTCTTCTCATGATTATGTACTTTTGGGGGAAATACCAGAGAAGTGTGGTTTGTCCTGTTATTCTTGATGTTAACTTTGATCACTCAGTTAAGGTGCAGTCTGTCAGGTTTCTCCACTATATTGTCATTTTTTTTTCCTTTGTAATTGATAAGCTGTTTGGCATTCAACTTGTAAGGAAGAGCTCTCCTTTGCTCCCATTTATTTCTTTATTAACAGCATAGACTCATGGATTCTTATTTTATTCAGGGTATAATAATATATTACTATCATTATGCTGATGTTTCAGTGTCACAAAGAGGCAGGATTTGAACCCAGGTATTTCTGATTCCAAAGCCTACGTTCTTAGTGTCTGTATTAGTCTGTTTTCACACTGCTATAAAGAACTACCTGAGACTGGGTAATTTATGAAGCAAACAAGTTTAATTGACTCACAGTTCCACAGGCTTAACAGGAAACCTGACTGGGAGGCCTCAGGAAACTTACAAGTAATGGCAGAAGGTGAAGGGGAAGCAAGGACCTTCTTCACATGGTAGCAAGAAAGAGAGAAAGAGTGCGGAAGTTCCACACCCTTTTAAACCATCAGATCTCATGAGAACTCACTATCACAAGAAAAGCAAGGGGGAGATCCGCCCCCATGATCCAATCACCTCCCACCAGGTACCCCCCCAACACTGAGAATTACAATTCGATGTGACATTTAAGTAGGGACACAGACCAAATCATATTAACGTCTATGCTACTTGCAGCTGTATTATCTTGAGCAAATCACTTAACCTCTCTAAAACTCAGCTTTATGGGAAGAGGCATGTGTGATGGATGACAAAGATCTTCAGGGGAAAGTCTGTGTCTTTCACACTCAGCTGTTCTAGGACTAACTCCCTCTTCCCTGCCAGGACCTCAGCACAATTCTGCTCAACCAACTTCAAGCTGCACCAGCCTCTGCCTTGTCCATTGATAGAGGCTTGACACACACCAGTGAGTCATACCCAGTCCTTGCCAAATCTGAGGCTACTCCATCAGACCGGGTCCCAGAGTAAAACAACATGCAGCAGACACTGCTGAGCTGCAATGCATATGGAGCATGACCAATAAAGAAACTTCTGTCATCATCAGCCACTGAGGTTTTGGAGTTGTTTGTCCCTGTAGCATAATCTCATCTACCATTCCCTGTGCTAGGTTCTGGAAGTACAACAGGAACCAAGACAAACAGCCCCTGCCCTCATGGAGTTTACAGTCTACTTGGGAAGACAGATGTTAATCAAATGAATAATTATTAAGTCACATGATATTAAGGGCTACAAAAGCAAAGGACCTGGTACCCAGATAGTGTCTGCCAGGGATACCAGCTTCATCAGGAAAACCAGGTAGGGATTTTAAGGAAGCAACATTAAAGTTAAGGCCTTAAAAGTGAGCTGGAGTCAGCCAGGTGAAGGGCAGGCAAGATCCTCCAGCAGAGGGAACAGCATGTGCAAAGGCCCTGTGGCAGGAAGAGAGCCTGCTGGGTTCCCGAGCTTTTCAAGTTTGCTTCTTCAATTGCCTCTCAATTCCATGAGCCCCAATGTCCCACTGATACATTTCCTTTGTACTTAAATTAGTTGTTTTCTGCCAAAGGAATAAAATGGGTACACTTAATATTTTAGGTAGGAATATGGAGCCACAGTTCCTACACACTTGTGTGGGAATCACATTAACCTGAGTCTTTCAAATAAATTTCCACCTCAATGGACTCATTTGCCAGAAAGAAGTTCCTATTCTAACGCATCTGTGGGCCCATCTGGCTTCTCCAAGAAATGATCAAAAGTATCCTCTCGAGCAATAAGTATTGACAAGCACTCTGATTTCCGTTATCCTTTTGTTGACTCTTCAGAAAGAGTTCTTGGCACTATCCCATACAATGGTCAGGGCAGCAGAAGCCCAGGGGCCTCTTCGAGCAACACTGACACCTGTTACCGCCTCCCATTCCTGTGTCAGGGGTAATCTCCTGGGATAATCTGAGACAAACAGAACAAAAAAGATTCTCCATCCTCTGGGCAACTGAACTCAAGAGAGTCTGCCTAAATCTGCTCTTCCCTAGGTTTTACGCATTTCAGTAAATCCATCTATTTTTCAAGCCAAAATTCCGAGAATGACCCTTGAGTCCTCTCCTCAACCCACCAAAGATAAAGGAATCTGGGGGAGCACAGAGGTAAGCCATCATGGCTGTTGCAGAGACCAAAACAGCAGGTCAGTGTGACTGAACCTCTGAGAATGAGAAGGGAGCAACTTGAGTCATGGTCATATCACACAGGGTCTTACAGGCCAAGGAGAGGAGCAATGGATTGATTTTGTTACTGGTGGTGAATCCATATGGGTCTGCAGCAACCTCAGTTCTTTCCTCCTCAGAAGACAGAACTCGATCCAGGTGGCATAAGTGAGAAACCGAAGCAAGTTTCCAGAGCAGGAGTAAAAGTTTTGTAACCGCCCAAGGGGTTCACCTTGCCTGCTGCCTAGACAGAGCCAATATCAAGATAGAGGAATTACGATCGAGAAAGTAATTCACGTAGAGCCAGCTGTGTGGGAGATCGAAATTTTATTATTACTCAAATCAGTCTCCCTGAGCATTTGGGGAGCAGAGTTTTTAAGGATAGCTTGATGGGTGGGGGGGAAGCCAGTGAGCCAAGAGTGCTGATTGGTCAGAGATGAAATCATAGGGAGTTGGAGCTGTCTTCTTGCATTCAGTCAGTTCCTGGGTGGGGGCCACAAAAATCAGATGAGCCAGTTTATTGATTTGAGTGGGGCCAGCTGATCCATCAAGTGCAGGGTCTGCAAAATATCTCAAGCACTGATCTCAGGAGCAGTTTAGGGAGGGTCAGAATCTTGTAGCCCCCAGCTGCATGACTCCTAAACCATAATTTCTAATCTTGTGGCCAATGTTAGTCCCACGAAGGAAATCTAGTCTCCGGGCAAGAAGGAAGTTCGCTTTGGGAAAGGGCTGTTACCGTCTTTGTTTAAACTATAAAGCATAAACTAAGTTTCTCCCAAAGTTAGTTCGGCCTACGCCCAGGAATGAACAAGGACAGGTTGGAGGTTAGAAGCAAGAGTCTGTTAAGTTGGATCTCTTTCACTGTCTCAGTCATAATTTTGCAAAGGTGGTTTCGGTTTATTAAAAAGCTTTAGAGCAGGAATGAAAGGAAGTAAAGTACACTTGGAAGGGGGCCAAGCTGACAACTTGAGAGAGTCAAGTATGTGGTTTGACCTTTGACTTGGGGTCTTAGACGGTGGCATGCTTCCAGGGTTGCCTTACTTCTCCACTGATTCTTCCCTTGAGGTGGGCTGTCTGCATGCACAGGGGCCTGCCCACATTTGGGAGGGGCTGCATGCGCAGTGTGTTTACCGCAGTTTGCATATGCTCACTTGAGGCATTCTTCCCTTACCATTCAGAGTGTTCCTAGAAGGCCACATACCACTTAAACCCCACCATTTTGCCTCGTAGTGCGCATGCTTGAGCCCACTCACCCAACTCCTATGATCTTATCAGGAAGCTGCTGATCACCAGTTTCAGGTGTTTCTGTCTACGGCCTTTCCTGATGCCAGCTGCAGCCAATCATTATTTTAGCGAGACAGTTTTAACAACTGCCTGGCTACCACCTGATGGTCACCTGACAATCCTGGTGGATGGGGAGGCAGGGGGAAGAGCTCTCCTGCCCTGACCATGTCCAACTAACTACCTACTGAATAACACATCAGCAAGTCCTGACAGCCCTGCCTCCAAAGAAAGTCACAAACTAGCCTACTTTCCTGTATCACCACTGCCTCCATGCTTAACCAGACCATCACCACCCAGACCTGCCTCCATCTCCCCACCACCTCCCCACTTCCTCTCTTGCTCTCCAATTCATTTACGTCAGCTACAGTGATATTTTAAAAATGCAAGTCATGGCCGGGAGCAGTGGCTCATTCCTGTAATCCCAGTACTTTGGGAGGCTGAGGTGGGTGGATCACCTGAGGTCAGGAGTTTGAGACCAGCCCGGAGTCTGACCAACATGGTGAAACCCTGTCTCTACAAAAAAAATACAAAAAATTAGCTGGGCATGGTGGCAGGTGCCTATAATCCCAGCTACTCAGGAGGTTGAGGAAGTAGAATCGCTTGAACCCGGGAGGCGGAGGTTGCAGTGAGCCGAGATTGCACCAGTGAGCCAAGATTGCACCATTGCACTCCAGCCTGGGCAACAAGAGCAAGACTTGGTCTCAAAAAAAAAAAGCAAGTCAGATCAGATCACTTTCCACTTTAAAACCTCCCACTGACCCTCCCATTTCTTTAGGAGGATTTAGATGGACTGGAAAGCAAGAGAAGAAGTGGGAAGAGATGGTGGGGAGGTGGAGACAGGTGTCAGGGTGGTGGTGGCTTGGTCAAGCATGGAGGCAGTGGTGATATAAGAAGATCGGCTAGGTTGTGACTTATTTTGGAGGCACGGCTGCCATGACTTGCTGATTGGGTAAATCAATCAGCCTAAGCTGTGAACTAAGACAGTTCACACGGCTTTCAGTGTCTGGCACATGGTAAGAGCGTGATATATAGTTATCGCTTGTACCATTGATAGGTGGATGAAAGTTTAGTAAGATTAGGCAGTTCCCCATTTTACCATTGGGTGTCACCAAAGACCTGGCTAAAACAGCACGCTTGCTTCCCAGCTGAGAAAGCCCTGAGAAGTGTGGAACAAAAGGGCCTTAGAGTTGGGAAACTTTCCCAAGGTCAGGAAAGTAGGTCAGGGATTTAAACCCAGTTGTCCTGACACCTTAAAAGCCATGGTGGGGAGAGGCCCTCCCTGCCAGGGCTCCCACAGTGCCTCCAGTTCCTGGGATAATTTTACATATTTGTAATAATAGGTGACTAAGGGTGCTAACTATGTAACCTGTGCTAGTCTTTTTTTTTTTTTTTTTTTTTTTTGAGATGGAGTTTTGTTCTTGTCACAAAGGCTGGAATGCAATGACAGGATCTCTGCTCACTGTAACCTCTGTCTCCTGGATTCAAGTGATTCTCCTGCCTCAGCCTCCCTAGTAGCTGGGATTACAGGCACCCACCACCACACCTGACTAATTTTTGTATTTTTAGTAGAGATGGGATTTCACCATGTTAGCCAGGCTGGTCTCGAACTCCTGACCTTAGGTAATCCATATGCTTTGGCCTCCCAAACTGCTGGGATTACAGGTGTGAGCCACTGCGCCCGGCCAACCAATGTTATTCTAAGCATTTTATAATAAAAACTCATTGAATTCCCACAAATGATCACATGAGGTAGAGTCAAATGTGTCCCCATTTCACAGATGGAGAAACTGAGGGACAGAGAGGCTTATTAACTTGCTCAACAACATACAGCCGGTAAATGTAGAATGGAAATGAACCCTTGCATTCTGGCTGCAGTCTGCACCATCCTGGAGCTTACTCCATTCTCTGGTCACCTTGGTAATAATGTTTTTTATCCCTTTTAAAATCTTTTGATATCACATAGCTTCCTTAGTGCTTTAACATTTAACTATTGTTCCATTACAGGTTGAATTTCCTGAATAGGTAAGTACTGGTAACGAGATAATGTCGATTTTTTTAAAAAAGTAATTGTCAAGCAGAGTGATGCATAGGAAAGTAAGCATTGTGATTTCACAAAACATTGTTCTATTCATAACATAACCATTTCCTGATTCTTTATCATTTAGCCCCAAATTTGCCATCCAGTCTCAACTGAATTCCGTGGACCTGGTTAACAGCTGAATCAGAAACTAGGAGGATTACATGACAAAGGCAGGAGCTCGGTCTGGCCTTTCAATTGTTCCCTTATTCATTCAACAGTTACCGCCTCTTCCTTCCTACCAGACCCAAAATGAGTCCTGCCCTCCAAGAGCTCACGGTCTCATGGGGATTAACAGACAGGAAATGCACATGCATTGGCATTGCATAATTGCCCATCTCTCCAGACTGTAGAAGCCTTCTCTCTCTCTCTCTCTCTCTCTATATATATATATATATATATTTTTTTTTTTTTTTTTTTTTTTTTTTTTTTTTGAGATAGGGTCTTGCTCTGTCACCCAGGTTAGAGTGCAGTGGCATGATCAAGGCTCACTTGCAGCCTCAACTTCCCAGACTCAAGCGATCCTCCCACCTCAGCCTTCCAAGTAGCTAGGACCACAGGTGCGCACCACCACGCCCAGCTAATTTTTTTATTTTTATTTTTTATAGAGACAAGGTTTCACCATCTTGCCCAGGCTGGTCTCAAACTCCTGAGCTCAAGTGATTCACCTGCCTCGGTCTCCCAGAGTGTTGGGATTATAGGCATGAGCCACTATGCCCAGCTCTTATCCTCTTTTCTATCTTCCATGCCTAGCACAGTGCCTGGCACATTTTTGGTAACCAAAAAATATTTAATGAATTTCTAAGGCTTCATGGAGGAGGTGGCATTTGATCTGGGCCTTTAAAGACTGGGGAAGATCTCGACAGATGAGGACAGGGGAGAGGGGACACCCCCTCAAGAAGAGTGACAAGGTCATTTTAGAAAGATCATCCTGGGCCAGGCATGGTGGCTCATTCCTGTAATCCCAACACTTTGGGAGGCCAGGCAGGCAGATCACCTGAGGTCAGGAGTTTGAGACCAGCCTGGCCAACATGGTGAAACCCATCTCTACTAAAAATACAAAAATTAGCTGGGCATGGTGGTGCGCACCTGAACTCCCAGCTACTTGGGGAGGCTGAGGCGGGAGGATCGCTTGAACCTGGGAGGCAGAGGTCACAGTGAGCTGAGATTGCACCACTGCACTCCAGCCTGGGCAACAGAGTAAGACTTCATCTCAAAAAAAAAAAAAAAAAAAAAAAAGATCATCCTGGGTGGAAGATGAAGGTTCTGGGTGAGACAGGCAACAGAGAGACCAGTGAGGAGTTGCTGCAGGGTTCAGGGGAGAAGGGATGGTGGCTTGGACCAAACTTTGGTGGCAGTGAGGACAGAAAAGGCCTAAAGAAAATTCAGGTGCAATGGGCAAGAGTTGAGGTGTATGGAGCAAGAGGGAGCAGGAGTCATGGGTGACTCCAGGTGTCTGGTGGGTGGGAGCAAGTTGGGGAAGTCTTGGTAGGAGTTGAGTTCGTCTCAGCAAAATTTTAGGGCAGAATGACCTTCCAGGTCCCTCAAGTCAGAGCCGGTATTGGTGGTGTTTCCACAGCCTGGAACTGAGCTGGGAAGGTAGAGTAATCTTGAGGGTAGAGGGGAAAGGGTTCAGCTGAGCGGGAGCAAATTCCATGTGCATTAGAAACCCTGCCTCAGCTTCCCCAGTTTTCTGAGCCCCAGGGAGAAAGGGTTGGCCTCTGAGGCCTTGTACATACTAACATTCAGCCTGAAGTTACTGGAAGGTGGTGTCCCCGCAAAACAGACCTGATCCTTGTTTAGCAGCATGCCACATTCCATGGGATGGCAGCACCCCTTCCTTTCTTCTGTTTTTCTTGTTTTTGTTTTTGAGATGGAATCTCGCTCTGTTGCCCAGGCTGGAGTGCAGTGGTGCGATCTCGGCTCACTGCAACCTCCGCCTCCCAGGGTCAAGGGATTCTCAGCCTCTTGGGTAGCTGGGATTACAGGCACATGCCACCACACCCAGCTATTTTTAATATTTTTAGTAGAGACGGGGTTTCACCATGTTGGCCAGGCTGGTCTCAAACTCCTGACCTCATGATCCGCCTGCCTTGGCCTCCCAAAGTGCTGGGATTACAGGAGTGAGCCACCACTCCTGGCCCCTTTCTTCTATTTTTCTTGAGTTAGAACATACATAAAGTACATAAAGCCCCCAGTCTTTTTTTCTTTCTTCCCCGCACCCCCTCCATTCTCCCCGCAAGACAGGGTCTCATTCTGTCACCCAGGCTGGAGAGCAGTGGCATGATCTTGGCTCACTGCAGCCTCCGCCTCCCCTAGTCTTATGGTGAATTTTTACTTGAATTTTCACTTATGTAATCACCAGCCAGAAGAAGATATAATCCTTCCAGCACCCCAGAAAAGCTCCTCTTGCTCCTTTCCCATCCCTACTCGCGACCTGACCCAGATAACTGCCATTTTTATTTCTAACCCTATAGATTAGTTGAGCTTTACATGAATGGATTAATATGGCATATACTGTTTTGTATCTGGCTTCTTTTAGTCCACATACTATATGTGAGATTAATTGGTGTTATTACATGTAACAGTAGTTTGCTCTTTTATACGTAAAACACAGTATTCCACTGCATGAACATGCCACAATTTATCCATTCTCCGGTGATGGACATTGAACCATTTCTAATTTGAGCTATGAATAAGAATAAGTCTGCTATGAACATTCTTGCACAAGTCTTCATGTAGACATAGGCACTCATTTCTCTCGGGTATATACCTAGGAGTGGAAATCCTAGATCACAGCATAGGTGTATGTTTAGATTTTGTAGATACTATCAGTTTCCAAAGGAGCTGTACCAATTTCCTCTGCTGTCAGCACTGTGCAAGAATTTGTTGCTCCATAGCCTCTCAACATTCAGCTCTCTTTTTTTGTTGTTGTTATTTAGTTTTTATTTCATAATCAAAAACTCTGCAATCCACCTAGGCATGGAAGGGAACAAAGAAAACATGAAACCCAAAGGGAACTGCAGTGAGAGCACAAAGATTCTAGGATACTGCAAGCAAATAGGAGGGTGCTCTCCTGAGCTACAGAAGGAATGGTCTGGTGGTGAAGATAAAACACAAGTCCAACTTATTGGAGTTGTCCACAGTCAGCAATGGTGATCTTCTTGCTGGTCTTGCCATTCCTGGACCCAAAGTGCTCCATGGCCTCCATAATCTTCATGCCTTCTTTCACCTTGCCAAAGACCACATGCTTGCCATCCAACCACTCAGTCTTGGCAGTGCAGATGATAAACTGGGAACCTTTTGTGTTGGGTCCAGCATTTGCCATGGACAAGATGCCAGGACCTGTATGCTTTAGGATGAAGTTCTCATCATCAAATTTCTCCTCATAGATGGACTTGCCACCAGTGCCATTATGGCATGTGAAGTCACCACCCTGACATATAAACCCTGGAATAATTCTGTGACAGCAGGAAGCCTTATAACCAAATCCTTTCTCTCCAGTGCTCAGAGCATGTAAGTTTTCTGCTGTCTTTGGAATTTCGTCTGCAAACAGCTTGAAGGAGAAGCAGCCCAAGGGCTCGACGTTGACAGTGATGTCGAACAACACGGTGGACGTGGCTAATAGTATGGGGATCCTGGCGGCATCCGCAAAGCCAGCTTTCTCTTTTTCTGAACAAGGGCTTCCACTACAAGACTCCTCTTGTCATTCAGTGTTGGATACTGGGTGTGGCTGCCATGGATGCATTGACCCTTTAGCCTGTAAGCAGCAGGATGGTGGGAGGCCACATTCAGGCCTGTTGGAGTCTCAGCTAGAGGAGAAATGGACATCTCCTTGCTTTGGATGTGACCCCAGGAACTGGATAGCCATCTCGTGACCATGAGTGTGAAACCAGCACAAGGACAGAAGATAAAATGAACCTCGGGCCTTGCTGACACTGCCTAGCCACTGAGTGACAGACTACTTTTTAAAGCCAATTGATGTAGTTGTGTGTTTAACTTGCAACATAAAAGATACAGTCCACCAACCTTTATTCCCAAACCCCTACCGCTCCATTTCTGTCCTCTACAGCATCAGTCCCACTGAGCACTCCCTCCTTCCTGAAACCTCCTCTCTAGGACCCACACTCACTTGGTCCTCTTTCTACCCCACTGGCCACTGCCTCTCAGTCTCCTTTCCTGGATCCTCCTCTTCTGCCCACTTTTCTCTCCACCTTCTTTCCCTTGAGTTCTAACCCAGCACCATGACCTCTGTGTTGATGGCCCCTAAATATGTATTTCCAGCCCCAGACTCCGTTCGGAGCTCCTGTGTCACATAAACCTGCCTACTCACCCTCTCTGCCTGCATGTTGCCCAGGCATTTCAAACCTAACTTCTCAAAGCCAAATGTGATCTTCCCCCTCAGTCTATTCCTCTTTCAGCCTTCATTGTCTTGGCCAAGGACTCTTTTACCCTTTCATTTACTCAAGGCTAAAACCCAGTAAGGAGTTATTGCCAATGCCTCCACATCCAGCCACGTCCAGTCTTCCATCCTTTCCTTCACCTCCCCAAGCCACCACCCTGTCTGAGTCGGCATTAGCTTTTGTCTGGAAAGCTGCAACCACCTCCTAACTGGTCTGCCTACACCCACTCCTGAGTGCTTTCCAAGCCATGCGGCCTGGGTGGCCTTTCAGAAATCCAAATTTGCTATCCTTTTCCTGATGAAAATGGCTTCCCCTGACTCTCAAGAGAAAAGCCAAATACAGTATACAGCTGACCTGTCTTCTTTGGTGCTCACCTCACCCTAACCCTGCCCCTTCCCAGCTCCACATCTGGGACAAATGTTCTTTCTGTCTAGAACATTTCCCCTCTCACTCTTGCCCTAATCGTCCTTGGTTTCTCAACCTAAATGCCATCTTCCCCTCTCACTCTTGCCCTAATCGTCCTTGGTTTCTCAACCTAAATGCCATCTTCCCAAAGAGGTTCCACCCTCTCCCTACATTAGGACTCCATTAATTTCTCCTAACACTCTCTACTTCTTCTCACAGCACTTCCCATGATGTGTAATTATGTATTGATTCAAGTCACTAATATACAGTGATTATATGACTGTCTCCCCGCCTACCCGCCATTAGACTGGCAGCGCCTTGAGGTCAGGAACAGACCCAGGACACCCACTCTACTTGCCCTTAGCACTGAGCTTGGGTACAGTAAGCGCCCAAGGAATACGCTTAATTAGCTAATAAATGACTACACGAACTCATTCAAGCCCCATAAAAGCCGTAAGGTGGGCATTTCATCAGAAGCCGGGTCGGGGCGGGGGAGGGGCTCCCTCGCCCAAGATACCGGGCAAGTGGGGGAGCCGGGGCCTGACCCAAGGCAGTTCCAAGTTCTGAGCCCGGCTCTCTCAGCTCCTGAGCCCTGGCTGCATGATGAAACGCTAGGGAGGGGGTGGACTTTGAGCCACGAGAAGGTTTTCCCCGAGTCCCCGGACCGTCCGCGCGGGGAAGAACTAAGTGGGTTCACCCAGAGGAACACAACCCGGCCCGCCCCGCGCTCACGAAGTAAAGATCACAATTTGCTGCATATGCATGAGGGGACCCGGCAGCGCTTCGGGGCTGTCCACACTGCGCCTGATAAAAATTATTAGGGCTTGAGGACCTCGGCGCTCCCAGAATTTTGTAAAAGTGCGTACAAAGGACTCAAAGGTGGCCTGTGGCTGATATTTAGGGGAGATGGGGCGAGGGTGAGCTCCCCTCTTCGGGCCGTGTGATCAGGCGTCTGTGGTAGGCAGCCCGATTCCAGGATGGGTCCTCGGCCGGCTCCACTAGAAGACGAAGGGGGCGTCTCCCCGGCTTCCTGCGGCGTCCGTGGCGAGCTGAGGTGGAGGCAGGCTGCGGCAGACGGCGACAGTGGCGGCGGCGCCATGGCAGGGCTTGCAGGTACCGTGGCGTCAACCTGCTTGGGGCGGGATGAGAGGCCCTCCATGCGGCCGCGCCGCCATATTGTCCCTTCTGGGTCACCTTAGGCGTCGCCCGGTCCCCGTCACTGGGGTTTTCCATCCGCATACCCCCGGGAAGGGAGGGCGCCCCTGTCCGGCTTCAGGTGATTGCTGTGATTGGACCTAACCTGGGCCTTGGGGGTCCCTTTCCAGCCCGGGGGTGGTCACAGTACTCCTGGGTGCTCGCTCCGGCCTTGTCCAAGGTCAGTGTCCTTGCAGGATGAGGCAGGCAGAGCCGGGGCACGGGGCTGGGGAGCGCGACCACCATCTCTGCGGCCCCGGGTTCCACGCAGGGTGCCCAGCTTGTGAGAGGCCTGTCACTCTGTCCCCATCAGTGTAGTTACTTTAGTTGCTTTTTTTTGGCCGGGGCGGGGGACGTGGGGGTGAGGGGAGAGAGGGTCTCCCGCTCGAGGCCCCGCTTAGGTGTCTGGGGTGATAGGTTGACGCTCTGCTAAGAGTCGCGGGCGCTTCTTACTCCCTCCAACTTTACATCTAAGGGTGGACACCCCTTCGTTTTCCTTCTATAGACGTGGGGAGTGGCCCTCAAGGGCAGCTGAAAGAACGGAATGCCTGGCACACTAATGTCCTGGAAAGGAAGCATGGGGGATGGGAGACAGTTGCTTTTTCCTTCCCCTTTCCAAATCTCCTTTAGTTTCCTTCCAGGTCTTCGTGTCCCATTTCAGCGCTAAATGTTGGGAGACTGGGGTCTGTCCTCGGAAAGAAACAGCCTTTCTCTTTATAGGTTTGGATCGTCTTTATCCCTTTCAGGGAACTGGTGTGTTGGGGACGGCTTCTCTGCCTTGCCTGACATGGTCCAGTCATCCTGTCAGCCTTCTGGACGGCAACACCAAAGCTGGGACCAAAAAAAAGTTCCAGTTTAAGTGCTAATGCCCAAAGTGTTAGATCTTGTTTGCTTGTTTGTTTTAAATCAGAGACTAATTAATGTCAAGCAAATCTGTTAAAAGATTTGATCACGGGAAGCCTGGTCGGTTTCCAGTGACCAGGTCAATTCCATATCTGAAATTGGTCTTATTAGAGTTGCTGCCAAAACCAGTTTAACCTTTAATCTGTAATATGTTGTTTCAAAGAGGAATCTGGGTTAGGCTGTCTTTTTTTGTTGTTGTTCTCCTATCTTTGAAACACATGCATTCCATTTCAAGCCTGTCCCTGTGCGATATACCAAGAACCATGCGTTGCCTGCCTCTCTGACTTCCTGCTCTGGAAATGCTCAGGAATCTGGATCCTGCTGGGGCATGGGCCCTGTGGGAGGGCAAGTGGGGGAGGGGAGGATAAACAGGATCATTCCCAGGGAAGATGGTGACAACATGTCTCTGGGGCATATAGAGGAAGTCAGAGGTCACCAAGGGAAAAGAGATTGTTGTTTGACTAGTGTTTTGTGTATGTGCATGAGTGCACACGTTTAAATCTCTGGTGGGGGCGCGGGGGAGAGGGAGTTAACTGCAAATTCAGAATCTCCCTTTGGGGTGTTGGCTCCTGAGGAGATACACATTTCAAAATAGATATCTAGTAAATGACTCACAGCAGACCTGCTCCCCGATCCAACAGTTATCTGTTGCCCAAGCTCAAGGAACTTGCCCCTGCCCTTCCCTGACAGCAGACATCCCTTCGTTCACTGACAATGCAAATATTCCACAGATAAAGGTAACAGTGTCACATAGCACCCTGTACGCCTAAAAGTCATGGTACCTAAACCTGCCACCTCTGGACTTCAGCTGGTTAGGCTAAGAAACTTAACCTCCTGGAGCATTAGTCTCAAGGGTCTCTCACCTGTTGCTGGAGTCCCACAGAGCCATTCTCAACTCCTTCCCAATTGATCTGCTCTGTCCTTGGCCTTGTGGGGGGCAAAATCTTCTGGGAGCAATGACAGTTTAGGCAAAGGGGGCATTCAGCACTGTGACTAAGGGCTGTGCAATAAAATACTAGGCATTTTCAATTCTTCCCATTGCTCTCTATCAGAATAAAATGTTTAATGGTATAGTTTGTGGAAAAAATTTTATAAACAAGGTGTGTTTGGACCATCTAAGCATTGCTTGGCATTGCACTGGATGGAAAGTGAATGCATTGTCTTCTCTGGTGGGTTGTTTGCTGCCAGAACATGAGGTTTTGTGGGTGGAGGATGCAAATGGGGAGTGGACATTGCACATTGAAGCCCACACATGCAGGAGCAGGCCACCAGGGCAGCCCTTGCCTGGAAATCTGTCATCTCACCTTGTCACACTCACAACCCTGCTGATGGATGGATGGAGGAAAAGGGCTTTGCCAAGATGATATGGAAAACTCTGGGGCTACAAGCAGCCTCTTGTCTTCTAAGTGGGGGCACAGGAGGTGCTGTGTCCAGAGCAGCCAGCTCTTACCATGCTGCTTTGGTCCACCTCCCTGAAATCTACCTTGTCCCTTGGGCTAAGGTTAGAGCATCAGGGGCAGTGGGGCTATGGGCATACCCCTCAAAAGCTCCAAAGGGAGGGTTAGCCTTCATTGAGAACACATGTTGGTATGTTCATGATTCTGTGGGTTTAGTGTGGAAAACCACAGAAACTCCCAGTTCTGAGGCCTGCCAAGATAGGGGTTCAGAATGGAGGAGGTGTGGGCATTGCCTGCTGATGAGTCACACTGGGGTGAGAGGAGACCTGCCTCACCTTCAGGCTATGGTAGCAGCTATAGCCACCCAGCCTAAGAAGGATGAAGTCTCAGATTGCACATCCTCTCCGAGTCCTGATGAGTCCTGATTGCCGCTGCGACGACAGTTTCTAGCATGTTAGGGTTCACTGGCATCTCAGAGGCCCTCTTAGAGAGGGAAACTGAAGATGAAGGGTATAAGGTGACATGTCCAGGTTCCCTAGGCTGATTGATGGCAAAGCCAAGACCAGAACTGGGATCTGCACCTCCCCACCCCTATAATTCTCTGATACCGAATGAAGTTTTAGATGCCTTTAGAGGTGCGGGTGACTGGGGGGCTTGCTTAGGGGAAGGAAACATGGTCAGGCTTAAGGGGGCAAGGTACTTTGTGCTCCAGAAGTATTTGTGACAGCTGTGACTAAGGGATTTGAAGAAGTGGCAGGAAGAGAGATTTATGGCCCTCCAACTCCCTCCCTTGGTGTTGACCCAGCAACAGGTGTGTGGTGACAGGGACACATAAAGCCAGAGACAAGGCTGAACAGGCGGCAGGGCCATTTGGTGAGACAGTCAGCTGACCCTGTGTAGAAAGAGCCCTGACTCACTGGGGAGTGGGAGAGGAAGACAAGTCCGAGGCCGAGCAGCCAGCCCACTGCCTACCCTGACATGATGGCAGGGGAGAGCCCAGGGCCAGGGACCTGGTAAGCATCCCTAAGAATAAGGAGGCTGGTGCTGGGAAAAGCAGAAATCCAGTACTGGGGAGAGAGGTTTCTGGGATGAGGTGGGGCCAGGAGACCCTGCAGAGTCGCAGGGCCAGGCAGATTGTCTTTGTAGTGGTCCTGGTGGATATGGGGCCTGCAGCATTAAGCTGGGTGGAGGTGTCACACTGCACCTCTTATCCCATACTCATTGTCTAAGCCAATGTCTACCCTGCCCAGTACTCATTTCCTTGGGGCTTCTGGATGGAGACCTGGAGTAAGGCTTTGTGTTCTGAAATCACCCCCTTGGTCCCTAGTACCTCTTTGGAGGGCTACTGCCACCTTTTTCCCCTCCTCTCATCTTTCCCAAAGTGATTACCTGCTTTGGCCCCTTCTCCTAAGACCACAAGTAAAGCACCTATCCCTTTGGGGAGGGGGAAGTGGTCCCTTATTCCCGGACCACAAGTGAAGATGTCAGCCTTTCTCGTTGGGGGGGGGGGGGCGGAAATGGTCCTTTATCACAGGACAGCATTGAGATGAGGTTGGGTGTGTGAGGGGCCCAGCTTATTGCAATTTTCATGGCCCTCCTTTTCCTCCCTCCCCCAAGCAGAGTGCCTGTTCCACAATGGGCACATCAGCTGAGTCTTAGAAGTGTGTGTTGATGCCGCTAAAGAAATCACAAGAGACAAAGTTTTGGTGCGCCTCCACTGCCCCGCAGGGTCCTGGGACACTGTGCGAGACAGGGGAGGTACTTTTTTTTATTTTTTGTAGAGGTGGTCCCTGTCCTCCAGGAGCTTACAATCTAGCTGGGGAGACACAACTAATGCACACTTAAACAATCAGTACAATTAGCGATTACCACAATATTGACCACAACTGCGTGAGACCAGGGAAAAGCAAGATCAGTGAGGGGCAAGGGGGATTCAGAGAAAGTGTTTTAGTAAAGGTGGGATTCATTTCCTTTTACTGCTTGAATAGTTCCAAATCAAGTGACACATTATTTTGGAGTAGGGTGGGCTTGGGAGGCAGTGAGGAGGAAAGGGGAATCGAGGGAGCAAATGCAGCAAGGCTGGAATGCAAGTGCCCTAGGCAAGGGACAGCAAGAGGGCCCCACTGTATTTCTTAACCACCCTCCTTCCTCAACTGTGCCCTCCAGTCCCGCCACACAGGCACGCGGTTGGTGCTGCACCAAGATTCAGGGCTTCGGCTGGCGATGTCAGAGCGTCCATTCTGCTGGCTGGTGTGGTGTTTGGATCTCCATGGTGGGGCCTGCTGGCATGGCCCTGGCTTCGGGGCTGGGATGGCGCTGTCCCAACTTTGTCCAGATCAGAATGCGGTGCCTATGCCCAAATCTCAGGGGTCTGCTCCCCCATCCCCCCTCCTCTCCCGACCCTGCCCCTTGGTGGGACTGGTGCAAAGGGGTTGGGAAGGGATCTGGTATCTTCGTCATTGTCGGTACTGCTTCTCCAGGGGTCTACTGGCCCCTCACTGACCTTGCCAAGTGCTCCTCTGGCGAGGGAGCACAGGGGACCCCCCATTCCTGTGCGGCACTGGCTCCCGTGCTGGCTGAGATGCACAGGAGCACCTGATGATACGGCCGCCCAGGGCTGGGAGCTGGGGCCTCAGTTGGGGGCTCGCTGCCTGCGCTCCCCCAACACCTGCCGCCCGGTCCGCGACACCGTGTACGCCAGCTTCTGCAGGGAGTACCTGAACACCTGCGGCGAGAAACCCAGGACCCACCCTTAGTGGAGAGCACCCACAGCATGTCTGTGGTGCTGCCGTGCCCACCCCCGCCCCACCCCCTGCCCCGCCCGCCCATCCAGCGTAGGCTGGAGAGGCGGGCGCGGGCGCAGCTTGTCCACGAGTCAGGGCAGCTGGAGCTTTTCCAACTGTGCTGAGAGCTGCATGGCGGCAAGCTGATTGGACCCACAACTTAGGTATACCTCACTTCTCGCAATGGGCTGTGTCCCTGGAGGATTTCGAAAAGCGAATCCTACCCAGTAAATGCAGCATTCCAGGAACACCTTGAAGGAAATATGCGATTCCTTTGGCAAAGGATTCCTTTAGCAGGGAATTCTTCCTGCAAAGGGAGCTTTTAGGGTAAATGGTTTTATGGGCAAAGCGCTTTCTTTTGATTTATCTCTTTTTACACAAAGCGCTTTTGCCTCTTTTTGATTTTTTTTTTTTTCGTAAAGCAATTATCCTTTTTTGGAAGCGCCTTTTTCCCCTTCTATTTTTCTCTCGAGGGGCTTTTTTCTCTAATTTTTTTCTTGAAAGCGTTTTTGCCCAATTCATTTATTTCTGTTAGCTCCCTTGTCTAATTTTTTTCTGCAGTGCGTTTTTAATCTAATGCATTTTTTTTTCTGCCAAGTGCTTTTCTCCGATTTATTTTTCCTGCAATGCGCGTCTTTCTCTTTTCCTGTGAACTACTTTTTCTATAATTCGTGGTAGGGTTTTTTTTTGTTTTGGTTTGGTTTGGGTTTTTTTTGCGAAGTAATTTTTATTTTTTCTGAGAAGTGCCTTTTTCTAACTTATTTTTTGTTTCACCCCCGCAAGCGCTATATGTTTTTTTAAATAAAATTTCTCCGCAATGCGCAATTTTTTAAGGTGGAAAATTTTCACTCTGCGAGCTGTAAAGTCTTGCAACACAGTAGTGCCCCGCCTCCCTCCTGGGGTCGAGTCCGGGTGTAGCGGGTTTTTCTTACCGCGTTGGTCGCTAAAAGCCTGGGTGATCGTCCGCAGCGGTCGCCCGCCGCGCCCCGAGTCTTTGTTCCCGGGCAGGCGCGGGCGCACTAGGGAGGGTCAGCGCGAGGAGGACAGCGCAGGGAATGGGCAGGGGGCGCGCGGTGCCGGCAGCGGCACTTTGGCAGGCAGGGATCGCGGCAATCGGAATAGGACGGTCTGGGAGGCGGCAATCGCGACGCGGTCTTGCGGGTTCTTGGGGCGCGAGTTGGGAACCCTCTCCCACCCGAAACCCTGGCACACTTACCTGCAGCAGCACACGGAAGATGTACCAGCCGATGATGAGCAGTTCAGCCGAGGCTGCCGCCACTGCCGCCATGGTTCCGAGAGTGGTAGGTGGGTGGTCGAGAGAGAGGGTTTGCCGAGATCCGCTGGTCTTGGAGTCCGCTGTTGGGCGCACTGCCGCAGCCGAGGTGGCCGCGCCTTAAGTACCCGCCCGCCACTTAAGTGCGCATGCGCGCCTTGGGGGGGTGTTTATGAGGAGGGGTGGCTGGGGGCGCTCCTCATTCGCCAGGAGAGGAAAAAAATAATCCATCTGCTCTTTCCATACCGACCCCCGCCTCCTGAGTTCCATCTTAGCCCCCTTCCAGAAGATTCCGCCGTGCTTGCTTTTGGATTTTGCTTTAAAATGGAGGGGTACCACGATTCTGGATAGAGTACAAGGCGAGGATGGGGGTGCAGGTCTCTTAGTGTGGCGCCCTTCTCCCCAGTCCCTGGCCTGCAAATTTGAGCTCAGACCCCGGTGCCACTCCAGAGCCTACCTTGGGGATGGATGGAAAAACAGAAATTAGGGAGGGGTCATCTGCCCCATAGAGCAAAAAAAATGGTGCCCCTTTCAGAAGCCTCGGCATAGTAGAACCATGCTCGGCGCTCTTTTCCTAATACTGAATGAGTTTTAAGCCCCGGTCCTCTGCTTCATGAGTGTCCCTGAGCGCGTAACCCGTCTGATTCTTTACATCTCTCTTACGTTAGCGAGGAGATGAGGATCTGCGGTGGAGGTCGCTACCGTAGGGAGCTGAGCCAGGGCACTGCGCTTTGGGCGCAAAAGCAGTAGTCACCTAGTATCTGTGGGAGGGATACAGGAAGGATTGGCGCCCTTCGTATGCGCGGAAGGAATGAGCTCTCTACGGAGAAGTGGTTGGAATATGCTCGGGGATAGTTTTCTGCTGGACAGGTCGTTTCGACCTCTGTCTTCCGCTCCCCTCCCCCAAGCCCTGGTAGGTCGGCCTTAGCCGCTGGTTCTTTGTACCCGTTGCGCTGGGCGGCCGGATCACCGAACGGGGTTTCGCTACCGCTACCGGAGAGTTGTGGCTACCGCAGCCCCATTTCCAAGTGAGGCGGGTCCCTTTCAGACCGCCCGTCTTGTGGGTCCCTCGCACAACGCAGATTTTGCAGACGGGAAGACTGGAATGCGGTTTGTGAGTGTGGTCCCCGCGCACCGGTGGCCAGCCGAAAGCACCTCTTTACAGCAAGCTGCCTTTTGCCCAGGGGCCAACTGGCATTTGCCCCTATGTGGATAGAAAATTAATTTTTGTTAAAAGCTCCTAGAGGTCAGGTTCTGTACAGTGCCAGCAGCAGATGGAGGTGTAATGATCCAAGCGACTTCAGTTTGGACAAAGTAGCATAGTGACTTTTTTTCTACATTGACTTTCGGAGAAGTTGGCAGGTTCTGGCAAAGTGACGCCGGGCTATTTGAAAAAGGCAAGCTTAGCCTAGGCTGCCATCTTAAAATATTTCGAGGCTGCAGCTGCCTCAGTATCCTTTGCCTGTGGTCTGGTGGCCGGCAGTGCGCCGCTAACAGCTTTAACTCGGCACTCAGTGCCTGAGCACCTATGGCTGTGAGAGATGCTAGATACAGAACCCTGTCCTTACCACGTGGGGGCACAGCAGGGAGCCCTTGGTAGTCCTTTGGCAACCACTGGGCGGTATTGTGAGGTCTGGGCCCCTTGAGGACGGGCTGCAGCCCCAGGAGGCGATACATGATCTCTGCTGGGCAGGGCCCAGGCAAAGCCAGTCCACTGTGTGAAACCGTGCCAAAGAGCCCTCTCCCTGATGCCCCAGGAGAAGCCCCGGGGAGACATCCCAGGAAGCTTCCGAATAGTGACTTGGAGAGGAGTAGAACTTTCACGGGTGGGCAGGGAGGAAAGGGCATTTCACATTTGCTGTTGTTAACCATGATCCATTTTCCCAAATAAGTATACATTCTGTTCCTGTTTTTTTTTTTTTTTTTTTTTGTATGTGTGTTTGTCTGTCTGTCTGTTCTTTGTCTGTTTGTCTGTTGTGTTGACTTTTCTCTTCAGGATCCCTGCTGCCTTGGTGATCCCGGGCTGACAGCCAGAGAGCACAGCGGCTCAGCTCCTGGAGAGTGAGGGTTGAAGAAAGCGGAGGGCAGCCGCCTGCGCCCGCTGGCTCCCATTAGGTCGGTTCCTGCAGCGGTGCCCGGCAGCCTTGGTGAAGGCCCTGCCCGGCAGAGATCATGTATTGCCTCCAGTGGCTGCTGCCCGTCCTCCTCATCCCCAAGCCCCTCAACCCCGCCCTGTGGTTCAGCCACTCCATGTTCATGGGCTTCTACCTGCTCAGCTTCCTCCTGGAACGGAAGCCTTGCACAATTTGTGCCTTGGTTTTCCTGGCAGCGCTTTTCCTTATCTGCTATAGCTGCTGGGGAAACTGTTTCCTGTACCACTGCTCCGATTCACCGCTTCCAGAATCGGCGCATGATCCCGGCGTTGTGGGCACCTAACGGCCTGCCCTGTTAGCTTTCCAAGGAAGCAGAAGACGGGAGGGGAGGCATTGACATAGGTCATAAAGCATTGGAGTTTCAAATCCCGCAGCCTCGCGGGTGTCACATTCCTGACGGCGCCTTTTTGGCCTGTGATGTTTTATCCTTATAATGTGAATAATGGCACTGACCGGTGCTTTTATTGTAAAGTCCTATAGTCGTGGGTGGTCTTGTGGTTGTGTGTGTTCTGTCCCCATCTAGGTCCTGGCTGGCCGCATGACCACCCCCCTCGCCTCATTACTGCGAGGAGTCTGGGCCCATCCTGGTCAACCGCCCCAATGTGATCTGGGGCAGATAAAATGCCAGTCTCATTGTCACCTCTGTGATCCCTCCTTGTCAGGGTCTCCTTCCTTCCCAGAATGTTACTGACTCAGTCCCTCTCCTGGTTTCCCTTTACTTCTCTTCTACCCTTTTCCTTTTTTGGGGGGAGTACCTGTCCAAGACAGGGCTCATTTTTGCACTTATCTCAAATTTGAAGAGATTGCTGACGCCCGAGAGCCTCGCTTTTTCATCCTTCTTTCCTTGTTCAGCAGGCTAGACAGAAACATGTCTTGACTGTTTGTTGTCCACAAATCTTCAGTATTTTCTCCGCTTCATTTTTAAGAAAGGAAGCAACAGATAGATGTTGCTCTTTCACCTGGGTGTCTGGGCTCATGCTTTCCTGCCCAGCCTCACTTCCTTTGCCCTTCCTCCTGCCTTTCTCAACTGTTCCAAGGAGGGGGGCCTCATTGTGTCTCCCGTGCATGCTCTGCAGCATTGAAGTATGGTGTGTTCACGTAGTTCTAGCAGTCCCCAGCTGAGTGAGTGGGAGAGTACCTGTGTGTTTCATAACAGCCATGATCCCCTTGATAGATGTTTGGATATTTTTTGGTGTGCCCTGTGCGTGTGTGTGTGTACAAATACATGTGTATATTCCTTTTAAAGAAGCTTTATCGAACATGTTCTGATTTTGAGGTTTAGCAATAGCTAGCTATATATGGTAGGTGCCGCTACAGTTTTTATTTAGCATGGGGATTGCAGAGTGACCAGCACACTGGACTCCGAGGTGATTCAGACAAGACAGGGGAGCAGTGGCCATCATCCTCCCGCCAGGGGCTTCTCCGTTCCTGCGCATATAGACTGTACATTATGAAGAATACCCAGGAAGACTGTGTGACTGTCACTTGCTGCTTTTTCTGCGCTTCAGTAACAAGTGTTGGCAAACGAGACTTTCTCCTGGCCCCTGCCTACTGGAGATCAGCATGCCTGTCCTTTCAATCTGATCCATCCATCTCTGTCTTGCCTGAGGAGAAAGAGAGATGGGCCAGGCAGAGAACAGAACTGGAGGCAGTTCATCTAGGGAATGGGACTGTGAGGCCATACTTGTGAAACGTTTGGACTGCTATTCTAGAGCTTTTATTTGGTGTGTTCGTTGCACAGCTGTTTGAAATGTTTAATAAAGCTTTATAAACTTTACTTTGTGGTTTTATGTGGCTGCAGTCCATTTGGGTCGTGGTGTTGGATTTCGGAGTTGGTGGGGGGCAGGGGGAAGCATGGAGGGGCTGAGTCCTTGGCGCCAGAGTACCTTAGCCCGAAAATTTGATCTGCTTTCTGGAGAGCAGATGGTGGGGATGGGGGAGGGGGAGCAGGGGGCAGGACAGGCGGTGAACAGGAGGGAGTCTGAAAGTTTTCAGAGATGAGACATTTGCGTTTCTCAGCTCCCATGGCTTCTCGCCTGAAATTGTTTCCCTCCATAGGAGATTTGAGTAACCGATCCCTTGACAAACAACTTAAGACAGCTGGAGCTCTAATCATCAAGGATTTTTATGGTGCTGCTTTTGAAGTAAAAATAGTGAAACCCCTTATGGCATTTCAAGTGGAAAAATAAATAAGATTGGCTGTCCAATCAGCCGGACGTAAGGTGATGGCTAGAAGTGCCGAGAGTGGTGTGGTTCCATGTTGTAGATAGGCACGTGCTCCCATGGCCATGACCTTTGAGGCAATGTAGGCTAGTTTGTCAGGTCCTGTGCTGGGTATTCACCTCTGAATCTCCTTCTAGAAAGCATAGTAGGAGTACTGCCTGTCCAAGCACAGGGCTATCGTGAGATTTTATTTAGTCACAGTGGTGAAGGGCTTTGGTAATTTCATAGAAGATCACCTGTTTTACCTAGGCTTTAAATTTATTGCTATAAAATTGAGTATGGTTTTCTCCTGTTCACTTAAGTCTGCCCATTATTACTTTATTCCTTTCTTCATTCAAAACTTGCCAAAGATTTGTCTATTTTAGAGGTATTTTCAAAAAACCAAACTTGTGTTGATCATATCTGCTGGGTAATTTTCTTATCTGATTCTTTTGTGCTTTTATCTCTGAATTCTTCTTTTCTGTGTTTCTGGATAGATTTCGTGGTTCTGCAAAGTCTTGACAAGCTGAGGAGTCATACCTGGAAAGGATGGTTTGTTCAACAAACACTGAGACCCTGTACTCAGCTTACTGGGGATTTCAGGGGCAAGACTCAGGCCTGACTCTCCAGGAGCTCATGAGTGTAGCCTAGTGGGAAGACTTAACAAAATAGACAACTGCAAATTCCAGAAACAAAGCAAACAAACAAAAAAAGGCTTTTGTGTCCCTTCTCTCCTGTGGCGACACCTGGATGATGAATGAAGCCAAGATTATTGCTTATTTTGCTCTCCCTCAGAAAGCAGCTTTCTGTTTCAGGTCAAGCCTGCTTAAGAGTCACAAACAGGCCTCCCTCTGAAAGATTTGTGGCCCTTTCCAGCAGGGAGCCTGCAGCCACCCCTTCCCAAAGTGACTGCCAAATCAGCATTCTGTCACCCCATAATGCTTCCTACCTTGCCAGGCCACCGCCCCCTCTTCCTGAACTGCCTTTTAGGAAAATGAAAAGTAGATACCTTTTCTGTAAAAGAGTAGGGGCAGCAGGCCTTAGAAAAACATACAATTCCATTGGTCACCATGGCTCCTGGTATGAAATGGTTGCCCACATGGTACCTAGTGACCACAAGACCCCACGAGGCCTAGGTCTGGGCTGCTTTAGGAACTGGTCCTTGCCCTGCTGTGGGCCCCAGTTTCCAGATAGGTAAAATGTGATCTTTGGAGCAGACAGTTTTTCTAGTCCTAATATCCTGGGAGTTCTTTCTCCCAAGATCTAGGATCTTCCTGGACCCATTTGAGGATGTTAGCTGGGCTCTGAGTAGGTGGCAGTGCACTTTCAGGATAGCATGTGCTTTATGCTTTAGTCAGTGTACCATGTGAGCCCAGGTACTTCCTCTGTCAGGAAACTTCCCTGGATTTCTTCTCCCTGGAGAGCTACTTGACTGGAGCATTTCACTCAGCCTTCTGTTGAGTGCTACTGCTAGTGTTAGGCAGACTTCCCCTTCTGCAGTGACTGAGTTCCTACAAGGCATGGCCCATGAGGGCTCCTCTTGTCTCCCAAGGGGGCCTGCATTGTCAGTCATTTGGCTGGTATTTGGCAGAATCCCATGCAGGAATAGGCCTTGGGACAATAGGGTCGACCATTCCTGCCATCCGGGAGCCCTCCAGGCTAATGGGAAAGGGCACAACATTGAGCAGATAATGCCAGCGATACGCAGCCGTGGACTGTGTCAGCTGCTACAAGAGAGGGTCTAAGAGGGGACCCAATATGGGCCTGGAAGGATTAACTTTCAGGTGGAGCCCTGAAGAACAATATATAAAGGTTTGAGCAGTGAAGTAATAAATGAGATGTTATTACTATTATTTTACCATCTAATCAAGCATCTCTGCTTACAGATAAAGAGACTGGGATGAAAGTAAAATGAAGGACCACCACTATCTGGCTGCCCTAGAATCAGAACCCAAAAAGGCTTTTTGGGATAAAGAGGTCAGTCTATCTAAAGCTAGCGAATTGTTGGGAGATACTAAGGGAATCTAAGGCTGAAATGCTATTGGCAGACTTCAAAAGTCAGCCCTCAGAACTCTTCATTTCCATCCGACTGGGAACCATCACAAACAAGGATCTGATAGGAGGTGGGGAGTAACCCAGTCAGAACAGCCTCTGAGATGGGATTCTGTCAGCAAGAAACAGGACAGCATTTGAGTGGTGAAAGTAGCAGGGCATGGAGAAGGCTACTGGCTTCTCTAGATCACTGGGAATGGGGAGAAGTAGTCATAAGGAGTGAGTGTGAATGAGGCAGGGACACAGGAGAAAGGGTAGGCTGGGGAAAAGGAAGCAGTGAAAGATGATAAAAGGAAAGCCAACTCCTGTTGAATAGCTGCAGGAAAGGAGGCCAGAGAAGGGCTGTCACATGTGTCCATTCAGTGGGCAGAGCCAGAACCCTGTCTCCTAGCATCCAATGCAAAGCTCACTCCCCAGTGCACCAAATTGTGTGAAAGGGCCACTGTTCGGAAAAGAGGAATGACTGAAGAAGTGCTCTCCTTGATGGAAGATGGTCCTGCCTGGGGAGCTTGGCCTGTCTCAGCCCAACAACCCTCCCTCCCCAGTATCTTCCTGAAAGTCCCAGGAAGAATAGAGTTTGATCTGCCAGGCTTCAGGGGGAGAATGACGTATGTTGAGAAAAACTTCTATTGTTAGGCAGGCTGGAGGTAAAAAAGAGAACCCAGCTAAGCAGCAACTGAAGGCTTCAGACAGAAGCCCTTGGTCTCCCTTTGGGATACTAGAAAAGGGGCTCAAAAGCTGGGCAGAGAGAGACTTGAAGGACTGAAGAATCTTGATGCAAGGCTTCAGGGAGCCCCAGCCCTTATGCCCTGCCTTTGTGACTGTACCTCACCTGTCGCATAGAGAACACACCACCACCACAGCATCTGCCCCGAGGCACAGTCTCCATAAATGTTATTTCCTCTGTTTTATGGCTCCCTGCCACTGGCCCTTACTAAGCTCCAGCCTGTTAGGGATGTGATCTGATCCCCCAGCTCTCCCACTCATTCATTCATATGAGGAGCATTTGCCAGGCTCTTTTCCAAGCTCTGAGAAGCTGGCGCAGAATGACTATGCCCTCCTTGAGGAGCTCAGATCAGCAGGAGGGAGGACAGAGTCATTCTTGTGGGTAGATAATACCATGTCATTAGGGCTTTAGTGGTGTTAGGTAGAGATTATTTGGGAGACCATATCTCAGTACCTCTGTGTGAAGTCAATTATTTTTTACCTTCTCTGCAAAGGCAGTATCCTAAAAAGGAAAACACCAAGGTGTAGCTTGCTTTCTGGGAGACCAAAGTTCTCAGTTTGAGCCCCTACTTAGCCACCAGCTTGCCCAGCAACCCTCCATGCATTTCCCTCTCTTGGAGAGTAACCCCTGTCTGTCCATCCTCCTCCCAATGAGGAACCAGAGGAGGCATATGTTTGAGAGTGCTTTGTCAAATATCCCAAAGGGTCAGATATGACTCTTCTCCAGAGACTAATCTGGGTGGTTCTGGCCTCTCACTATTTTTCTGGGCAGCTTGTGTGGAGCGTGTACTTGGATAGCTCAACACCTTTTCCAAAGCCAAACCCTCTGACAGCCTCCTGCCCCACACTGGTAGTGGTGAACCTCCAAGGAGGGGGCAGGGAGGCAATTGCTAAGGCCCTGGGGCTGATTCCCATCCACTTTCCACGTGGCTTTGCTCTCTTTACTCTTCTCTAGGTCTCTGTTTCCCCATTTATAGGTCAAGGAGGGGGCTGGACAAAGAAGTCTTTAACATTTCCAAAGCTGTCTTCTGTGAAACATCAGTGACATTTATCTCCTTGTTATTTTAGTCTTAGAGATAGTGGTTGAAAGAAAGTGTATTAAGACAATCAAGTGTTTAATCAAAGGATCTTTTGCATTAAAAAATAAACTTGAAATCTCTTGCGTGCAGAACTGTCAAGGATCTTAACTTAGAGCCAAAGAAGACATGGAAGTGTCTATGAGGCAGGAAAGGCAGACAAAGCCCTTCAGTAATTCCATATTGTTTATGGGCCCAATCCTTTGGCTTGGTCATCAAGGCCCTGCACAACCCTTGAAGATAAGGGGCTTAGTCTTTGTTCCTTGACCAAGCACAGAACCTACCTGACCAGGCCTGGCATAGTACCTGCTGGTTGGCTGACCTGGTGGCTAGATGGATAGGTAGTTCAATCAATTGCTAAGAGTCCCTAAGTAATTGGGTGGCCCAGTCTTTCCTAGAAGGAAAGGAACTCAGTTTGCCTCCCAAATCTCTTGGCAACTCTGAAGTGACAGAGATTATCTTTCAGCCTCAAGACTAGTATTTTGAACAAAGATATGTGAGAAGAACCTTATAAAAGACTGCCCAGCCTGGCATCCTCACTGTAGCAACAGCCCACATGTGTTTTAAGAGTAGCCCCACCAGGTGGTAGACACCCTGTAAGATCTGGATGTCGGTGGACTCCTGAGTCACTTGTAAGCCAAGGGGCTTCCCTCTTCTTCCCTCCCTCTACCTTTCCCATACCCTAACTCTGCATATGGGACTTCCCCAGCTTTCCCGCTTTTATGAGTTCCTCCCCATAGGCCAACAGGCAGGTGAGCTTGCAGGAGTGCAGATCGTGAACCACTGTTTCACAGAGAATTGACCAAAGCTCTGCTGAGAGGTTTCTCGACTTGCCCAAGAGTTCACAGCTAGGGCAGGCTGCCTTTGATTCCTGAACTCTGATCACATCTTAGGTGGTCCTCTGTGTTGCTCATTTTCCCACTTCCATCGTCTCCTCCCCTCCTAGATCATGAGTGTCCTCTTTAGAGTAAACAATCTGAGAACTCCTGCAGCCATGCCCTACTGCCACACACACCCATGTGAGCCCATCACCAAGATTTAAGCTCTTTGGTCCTATTCCCTCAGACTATTCTAGGGAAAAACCTGTCCTCAGTCCAACCCCCAGACTCCAGCTGCAATCCTGTGGGGTTTAGACTACTATTCACTGATGGGGTGGGCCGTTTGGGGGGCTGCTTTTTGGTGGTTGGCTTTTGGTTTTGTTTGTTTTTACTTACTGGCCAAATAGGATCCAGTTCTTATTTCTACCCTCGGAGCCATTTTTATAAATGCCATATGGTTCCATTTTGTACTGACAGGAACTGGGGACCACAGGCACATAGCACACACCACAGCTACTGTGACTAATAGCCCTGGCAGCTGTGCCCTCCTTACAGTCTGGGTGTGCAGTATGAGTGATGTCCAGAACCAGTAAGATTGGATTGGGCCTCCCGATCCCTGGTTGTGATGACACCACTGCACCTCTAGTCCCGTCTCTCCGGTCCCTTGATCTTTCCTATATCCATCTCCTTCTTTTAATTCAGATCACTCTTGCAGGAGAGTTGCACCAGATGTCTCTCTGCTTTCAATCTTGTCTCTTTCAACCCATCAACCAAATGGCCACCATTGGCCATCTTTACTAGCTTAGGTCATGTTCTGTGGCTCTTGGCCTAACTTTGTCCATCCCTATTCCCTAGAGGATGGCATTCTGTTAATGGAGCAGAGCATTTCACAGTCTGGTTCCCTACCCCTAGGCGTTCCTGCTCTGCTTCTGCAGGTACCCAGCCAGAGGAGCCCACCTGTCCTCCCAGAAGAGATGTCCTTCACTTGAGAGTCCAGGAGATCGCCCAGGGAGAAGGTGTGGAGGGAGGGGTTTTGAGAAGGAATGTGAAGTCCCCGGTGGTAAGCAACACCAGCAAGACGACCAAGAAGAGGCAGTTGGGTTGGTCAGTTAGGAGGTCTTGTCATCCATCTTGGGGTTAGCAGAGCAATAGAGACAGATACCACATCACTATGGGAAGAGAAGAGAATAAGAGGAAGAAGTGGAGACGAGAGGAACAGATCACCTCTTCCAACTATGAAGGGAAAGAGAAGGATAAGTGGACGTGACCCGTTTGGACTGTTCTTTTTTGGTTTAGCTAATATTTGGCCTGTGCTTTTCTGGATCAGGCCCTGATGAGCATTTTGTCAACAGTACCTCCCTGAAACCTTAAGAGAACATCCTAGGGTTGACATGGTTTTACCCACTATACAGAGCCTCAAAACATGAAGGCACTTGCCCAAGATGGGGGCAAAGCTGGGATTTGTGTCCCATTCTGTTGCCCTTCAGAGCCTCACTTTCACCACTGTCCTTGTCTTCCCTATAGTCATGAGGGGAAGGAGGTAGAGGGCTGCCTGAGGTTAGGGAGCTGGGGCAAAGGCACCAGGGAGGTTCCCGGTGCTCAGATAGGACTGGAAGTCTGGGACATAACACTTTTCAGAGGGGGAAGGGGTCAGGGAACAGAGGCTATTTTTAATAGCCAAATAGGAGATATAAGCTCATTAAAAACCAGAAGGAAAGGAATAAAATGTTTAACAAGTGTCTGAGTGGAGGACCTCCTTCAAGCTGAAGCAATGAAATGACATCAAGAAGACAAAGGCCAACAGCGAACAGGGATAAGTGATGGCCTGTGTCCCAAGTGGCCTGGAGTGGACGGCACTAGATGGACAGGTAGGGGCTTAGCCTTGGATAGCAAGCATGCAACGACCCACCCACCCAAACCTGGGAGGCTTAGCACTCAGCAGGTGACCTCATCTGTCCTCAAGCCATCACTGGGAGGTGCTCAATAAATATTTGTTGGGGTGAAATAACTGAAATGGGAAATTAGATCAAAGAGGAAAAATACCAGCGTTAAGCTATTGATGATAGAAGAAGGGGCTGGGTGTGGTGGCTCACACCTATAATCTCAGCACTTTGGGAAGCCAAGGTGGGTGGATCGCCTGAGGCCAGGAGTTCGAGACTAGCCTGACCAACATGGCAAAAACCCCATCTCTACTAAAAATACAAAAAATTAGCTGGGCGTGGTGGCATGCACCTGTAACCCCAGCTACTCAGGTGACTGAGGCATGAGAATCGCTTAAACCCAGGAGACAGAGCTGCAGTGAGCTGAGATCATGCTGCTGCGCTCCAGCCTCGGTGACAGAGCGAGACCCTGTCTCAAAAAAAAAAAAAAAAGAGAGAAGCAGCCCAGGATCCACCCTTGGCTGGTTAAGTCGGGCTGCCTGGAGTGTTGAGAATTGACACCTACATGGTGGTCAGTACTAGGACGACCAGACTCTCCTATGGGCACAGTTCTGTACAGTTTACAAGGGTTTTGTTTGTTTTTTTCTTTTTTTGGGGGGGGGTCTCACATACTCATGATATTCCCCATTTAGGGTCTTGAGAAGGCAGGACCCTGTTAGACTTACCCTCAGTCTGTTGGGTGAGTTTGCTTCTATCATCTTGGATTCTTTTTTTTTTTTTTTTTTTTTTTTTTGAGACGGAGTCTCACTCTGTCACCCAGGCTGGAGTGCAGTGGCCGGATCTCAGCTCACTGCAAGCTCCGCCTCCCGGGTTCACGCCATTCTCCTGCCTCAGCCTCCCGAGTAGCTGGGACTACAGGCGCCCGCCACCTCACCCGGCTAGTTTTTTGTATTTTTTAGTAGAGACGGGGTTTCACCGTGTTAACCAGGATGGTCTCGATCTCCTGACCTCGTGATCCGCCCGTCTCGGCCTCCCAAAGTGCTGGGATTACAGGCTTGAGCCACCGCGCCCGGCCTTGGATTCTTGATTATCCCTATTTTTTAGAGGAGGGAACAAACTTCAGGTCTTCCAGAAAGAACTGGCAAAAAGAGGCCTGTATTCCTCTAACTTCACTGTCTTCTTTACACACCATGCCACTTTCCTGAACAATATACAAGTTCATCATGTAATTATTTTAGAACCCAGGGTCCAAATATTTTTATGGTCAATATTCGATGGGCAAAGTCCTCACACTGACTTCTCCCAGCAAGGATGCTTTCCACTCACTTGCTGGGTGGCTGCGGGTCACCTCCCCTCACTGGGCCTTGGGTTCCCCATCTGTGAAATGAGGTAGTTGGATTAGATATTCCACAGTTCCCTTCCAGCTCTAGCATTACCCTCAGATACCCTCATGCCTAAAGCAGTAATTGAACAAGGGGCGTGGTGACCCCAGGTTCTGGGTCAGGTCCTCATCTTGCGGCACGGAGGAATCGTGATGATGGCTGCAGTCCCCAGAAGATGAACTTGAGAGGAGCTGGCTGAGATGATTTTTCAGCTGATGGTGAAATGTGCTGGCAGAGTCTCTACAGGTAGGTTGGCGCAGGTGAGGAGTGGGGTGGGCACTTTGTCTCTTGTGACCCCGAATAATGTTTCCTTGCAGAATTGGAAGCCTCCAGGACAGGTGGATGCCAGCTGGATTTAGCCATTCACATTGGCAAAGTAGGTGATCTATCTTTCCACACACTCTTCTGTCAGGGCTTCCAGAAAGGCTTTCTGCTCCCATCCCTTAAACACCTCTCTGTCTTTCACTGTCACTGTGCCTGGAATCGTACCCTCCTGTAGCCTTTCAGTTCCTGTTCAGGTGGTATGTGCTCTGAGAAGGCTGTGACCATAAATGCTATAATCAGCCAGGAATAGCTAAGCTCAGAGCCAGAGCCAAGAATGGAAGGGTTACCCAAAATTGAGGCATGGACTGTTGATTGACTAAAAAGAGAAAAAGTCCATTCCAACTTCACCTCAGAGCACACACCCAAATTCGAAAATTATTTTCAAAGGTCAAAAGGAAAAATGAGCCCATTAAAAACCAGAGGGAAAGGGAATATATAACAAGTGACTGAATGGGGAGCCCATTTAAGCTAAAAAGCAACAAAATGACATCAAGAAGGCAAAGGCCAACCAATTTGACTCCATTAAAACTAAATATTTTCAAAGTCAAGTAATATCACAACCAAAAAGCAGAGTGGTTGCAGATTCTTAATGTATTAAAAAAACACACCCAAAACCCAATAGTAAAAGCAAAACAGGTGTGTGTAAGTCGCCTAAATTGAGTTTACAGGAAAAGAAATGGAATTGACTAAAAAAATTTTTGAAAAAACATTCAACTTCACTAATAACCAAAGATCAACAATAAAAACAACAAGGAAATATAAATTTTCCCTAACAAATTAGGGGGAAAAATTTAAGAATACCCAATGTTGATGAGGATAATGGAATAGGCACTGTTTTACACTACTGGGGGGAATGTGAATTGGTGTACACTTCTTGGAAAGTTGGAAGAAGAGAGAAATTTTCAGAGAGTAAGTGGCCTGTAACTTTACTCAACATTTATTGAGTCTCTACTTTGTGTCAGGCGTGATGATACGTTTTAAAATATTGGCCAGGCACAGTGGCTCACGTTTGTAATCTCAGCATTTTAGGAGGCCAAGGCAGGAGGGTTGCTTGAGCTCAGAAGTTCAAGACCAGCCTCGGCCACATAGCGAGGCCACCCTGTATCTATAAAAGTATAACACACACACACACACACACACACACACACAAAGATAAATATGATCCTTGCCCTTGGGAGTTCAGAGTTAAGAAAGACACACAGACAGACACTAAAATGATACATAGGAAGGAGAAGGCCAGAGAGATGCCTGGGACATGGGAGCATGGGCAGCTGGGGTTGGTGGTGCAGATTTCATGGGAATATCCAAGGAGGTTCCTAGAAGAGGTGACTGGATAGGTAGAAGTTATTCAAGTAGAAGGCAGAGGTAGAGGTGAGAGGCATCATGGATGAACTCATAGACAGCTGGGGGTTGCTGAAGTATGAAATGAGAGGCTAGGGGTGGAGAAAGCAGAACCAGCTCACATAGTGCTAGTATGTCTAATTCAAGACTTGGGTGTTCAGTTGCAACAGGGAGCCCCTGAAGCGTTTTGTGCAAGCAGGTGCCATGGTAGGATTTCTCTTTTGGAGTGATTACTCTGGTTGCTTAGAGAAATTTGGAGGCATGTGGGCCAGAGAGGAGATGATTGCCTTGGTCCAGGTGGGGTCCAGGAGGGATAAGGGTAGGGGCCAAGAGGATGGGAGGAAGTGGTCAGATCCAGGAGGTGAAATTGGGAGAATCTGCTGACTGGTTGGTTGCTGGTGTTAAAGAAAGACAGTAAAGGATACCTTTCCTATTTTCTGTCATGAGTGACTGGGTGAAAGGAAGAACACCCAGGAGAAAGAGCAGATTTGGGGGCTGAGAGAAAATTGTTGAGCTCAGTTTTGGACAGGTTGAGTCAGAGGTGAGCATCCAGGAGGAGGTGGCCTGCAAGAAGCTAGATAGAGGGTCTAGATCCCAGCAGCAGATTTAAACAAGAGATTTGGATTGAAACTTTGGTGCTTGTAGCCATGGGCTTTGGTGAACTGGCTCTAGGAGAACGCACCAGCTGAGAAAAGAGAGGGGGTCCAAGAACAAGAGCCTTGCCCCCATTTAAGGGGTGGGCAGAGAGAGGGGAGCCCACAAAGGCGAAAAAGAAGTCAGACGTAGAAAAAGCACATGCAGGCTATGTTGGCATGGAAACCTGGGGATGTGGAGCACTTTCAAAAGAGAGCCACCAACAGACAAAAGAAAAAGGCCAGCTAGACAGGGACCGAGAGCCCACTGGATGTGGTCATTAGGGGCCACTAGACCCTCATCAAGAGCAGTTTCCTGTGAGAGACGGGACAGAGGAAAATGAAAGGGTAAGGAAAGCAGGCAGCATGGCCACCTCTCAGGGAAAGCTGCTAGAGTAACAGTTTGGGCCAGGGGACAATTTCTGAGCTGGCTCTGGACTGAGATGACATAAGGATAGATGTGATAGGAGCAGTCCAGAAGGCTATCACCTAGAGTCCTCCTGCCTGTCTGAGTCAGAGATAGGAGCAAAGGGCGAGGGTGGGCAAGGAAGGAAAATGTGCATAGCTGGCATCAAGTAGGAAAGTATATGTGCCAGTTGGGAGCTCACCAAAGAAAGTGTGGGCATCTCAACAGGGATAGATGAAGAACCAGAGATGCACTCAAAGAAGAAGGACAAGGCCAGAAACGAGTTCATGACATTTTAGGGATAGGTACAGGAAGAGAGTTCTGCTGAGACAGAGAAGGAGGGGCCAGAGGAGAAGACCAAAAACATGGGGTTCCTAGAACCCAGAGGAGAGTTTCCAAAAGGGCAGAGTGGGCACTGGTGGGCCATATGCACAGAGGTTAGCAGAGGCTCAGGCATCTCCCAGACCTGGCCTTTGGGGACTTTTGTCACAGCAACTTTGGGGCAAGGGGCAGAAGCTCCTCTTGGTGTGGGGGGAATGAACTGAGTCTGGCTGAGAAAGGAGGGAGGGGGAGCTGGAGCAGGCAGCGGGTCCAGGAAGGACCTGATTCTTCCAGGAGACACAGGAAGCAGGAAGCAGTGCAAGCCCAGTCGGAAGAGCAGGGCTGGGCAGTGAGAGGGGCCCTGGAGCTCTGGGATTAAGTGTAGAGGTGAAGGGATTAGTCGTATTGGTGGAAAGGGACAAAAGTAAATTATGTACATTTTAGCAAGTAACCTGATCTCCATGTTCTTTGGGAGGCCTTTTCTCTGCCCTCTGTGTACTGACTCCAGCTCTAATTAGCACGGTTTCGTCTGCCTCATGGCTGGGGCTATGTCTTTCTCATTTTTTTTGTACCTTTCGGCACCTAGCAACAGGCAGCCAGCTAGGCAGGGGCAGAATAATTATTTTCTGCTTGAAATCCAGTGTCTGAAATGGAGATTCAGAAGTTTTTCTTTGTATCAAAAAGACTTTGTGACAACATCCAGGGAGCAATGAAGTAGGTGAGGCCCAGGTCACAGGCTTGAATGGGACATTCAGGGTCTCAGTAGTAGTTCTATTTGTTGGTATTGCCTAGACATCAAAGAATTCTATTTCTTCCCTATCTGGACAGAAGTCAAAAGTCCAGAGAGAGGCTTGGTTTAGCTGGCTGGGCTTGGGCCTTGTGCCACCCTCTGATAGGACCTGGGTGGTAAGAGGCAGGATCTGGAGGAGGGCCATCCATGGCTTCCATGTGAGAGAACGGCCCAGGTCCCACCACAGCCACATAAGATGGAAAATTTCCCAAGAAGTAATAAGGGGCTTCAGGGAAGAGTAAGTCATGCTAAAAAGCCAAAACTCTCAGATATCCATTAGAAGAAGTAGCCAGCTCAGAGGCAGGAGACTTCCAGGTAAGAGAGGGAAAGGCCTGAACTAGACCAGTGGGGATGGAGAGAGATCAGAACTTGTGGTAGATAAAACCCAGAAATAATTAGTGGGTGCTTATCTGTGAGAGTGAGAGAGAATGTCAAGCCAAAGGTAATTCCCATGTGTCTTGGTTTTGTTTGTTTGTAGGACAGGGTCTCACCATGTTGCCCAGGCTGGTCTCCCATCTCCAGGGCTCAAGCAATCTTCCCACTTTGGCCTCCCAAAGTGCTGCAGTTACAGGCATGAGCCACCGTGCCCAACCCCATGTATCTTGAGTAGAGTCCTAGGTGGATGGTGGGGAGGCCCCTGGGGTGGGGAACACAGCATGGAGAGCCAGTTTGAGCAACAGGATAGTGGACTCAGACACAGCCAAGTGGGACCCAGCAGACACTTGGATCCTGGTGTCTAGGGCTCAGGAAGAGATTCAGTTGGAAGCACTAGCCCAGGGCTGTCACCACTCAGAGTAATGGGGACCCAGAGCATAAGTGAGATCACCAGGGAGAGAGTGTAGAGAAAAATGGGAGAGGGCCCAGGGCAGAATCATGAGTCATAGTGACATTTGAGGAGCCAGGTGTGGGCAGGCAAAAAAGGAGAAAGAGAAGGAAGGGCCTGAGAGATGCGACAAACAACCAGGAGAGGGGGTTGCCATGACGACCAAGGTAGGGAAGAGTTTCAAGGAGAAAGTAATCAACACTGTCAAATGCAGCAGAGAATTCCAATAAGACAGAGAATTTTTCCTTTGGATTTCATTAGTAAGTTTTGATGGCCTTAAGAGCATGCTGAGGGAGTGATGGCCTTGGCTAGAATAATGGTGAGATGTGAGAGGACATGGATCTGGCACTAAGAGTCCTCTAAGGAGTCCAGAAGGAAGACTTGGAGATGTGAAGGGTAGGGGCTGGGAGGCTGGGGCTAGGAAAGATGAGCAGGTGTATAGGCTGAGCTCCCAAAGTGTTCAGCATCCATTGTTTAATATGAAAGTTGATACATGCCACGTAATTCTCTTGTAGCACCTAATTGTGTGCCCAGCCCAGCAGTGTGCCTAGCCCTGTGGATACTTGGGTGAATGAATTAAAATAGAATCCCTGTTCTCATGGAGCGTGCATGGTAGTAGGGGAGAAAGACATAGTCAGACAATCACATATGTAAATGTACAATTTCCAACACTGATAGGCACTCTGAAGGAAAGGTACTGAGTACTGAAGGGTGTGCGACCAGGGGACCTGCCCTCATCTGACTCTGGGAGGCTTCCCTGAGGAGGTGTTCCTCCAAACCAAGATAGGGAGGAGAGAACAAAGTTAACAACAAAGCAAATTGGAAAGCATTCTGAGCAAAGGGCCTGACTAGGGAGGAAGGAGAGGTGAGACCAGAGAGGCAAGCGGTTCTGGCTATGCAGAGCTTTGGAGACCAGGGTTGAGCTCCTGCCAACATCCTGAGGGCGAGGGAAGCAGGGGATGTGACCTGCCCTGGTATGTTGCTGTAATCTGCCTGAGACTCTGGCTGTTCTGTGGAGAAATCATTACAGCAGCATGGGTAGACAGGGAGGCAAGTTTGGAAGCTTTGTTGTAGTGGACAGAATTTGGACACGATCTGCATATTCTGGTTAGTCTTGATGCTAGATGGAATGAAGAGGGACTGGAAGAGGGCAGCATTCAGGATGACCCCTGAGCTTCTGGTTTGCCTTACTGGTGAGATGGCAATGCCATTTTCAGAGCTGAGGAGCACTGGAAAGGGGCCAGGTCTATAAGGTAGACCCCAAGTCCAGTGGTAACAGCTGAGACATCCCAATGGAGATGGGGAAGAAATGGCTGAAGGCACAGCTCCAGAGCACAAGGTGAGAAATTGCGGAGACCAGTCCAGGGCTCTGGGGGGCTCCCAAATGGAAATATGGATCCAGATGTTGACAGGCTTCTGGGGCATTTTTAGGCCCAACAAAGAAATCAAGCCCAAGGAGCACCAACATTTGGAGATTAGAAAAGAGAAGAAGAATCCTCTGAGAGCACTGAAAAGAAAGAGCTGGGAGGTGTCTCAGCAGAAAGATGGGGTGGTCAGCAAGTGGGTGTGTGCAGAGAGGTCAGGAGGACCAGGGCGATCCCTGAGCTCCTCCAGTGTGCACCTGCACAACTTCCATGGTGCCTCTGGAATTGGGCAGCATGGTGGCCCTGCTGATTGGCACCCCAAAGGGCCATTGGGGGACCTCTGAGAATCTCTGCCAGAGCAGTTTGGGTGGGAGTTGATTAAGGAAAGAAGAAGCAAGATCCAGGACTTCTCATCTTAAAGGAGAGAGCAGTGCTGGCAGATGAACATTCTGAGGATAAGGAGCCTGAGTAATTGAGCGATTGGGGATGGAGACAATTAGTGAGATGAGCTCCCGAAGGGGCTGGGATCAACTGTGGAGGTGGATAAATTCATTTGGAGGCAATAATATGTATTTGACTGAATGGGGCAAAATTAAATTATGTACCTTTTAGAGAGTAACTTGATCTCCATGTTCTTTTGGGAGCTTTTATCCGACCCGTGTACCAACTGTAGTTCTAATTAGCACCAGTTTTATCCTGTCTTTTGGCTGGGATTATGTCTTATTATTTTGTGTGTTTCTCAGCACCTAGCAACAGGTAGTAAGCTCCTTTGGTGCCGAATCAGTATTTTCTGCCTTGGAATTAAATGTCAGAAGTCAGCACTCCAACTTCTTTTGACCAAAAAGATTCTACAATTATCCAGAAGTTACAATGCAAGGAAGAAGAACTGGATGTTAAGTCTTGTGTAGCAGGGATTATGGGGAGTGGATCAAGACAAAGTAGAGGTATCTGCTCCCCTCATCCTTGTAAGCTCCATGCCATTTATCCATGCTCACATTCATCATCTCATACGAGCTTCACATTTCCCCACAAGAAATGGAGCGTTACCCCATTACCTACTCATAGAGGAGGAACTGGAAGCCAGAGAGGGAGATGCCTTATTGACACAGAACACAAGTTGCAGGAGCTGGCTTCAGACCTCAGTCCATTCGGTATGGCAGTCCCTCTTCCCAGGACCAGGTGGAGCTGGAGAGAAAGAGGGAGAGGAGTCTGTGAGGTCCAGATGGAGATGCTCAGCTGGCCCTTTCCAAAGGTGGGAGGTGAGGTCGGCCTGGAACCCTACCGGATGCTAAAGTGTCCTGCCACACTGTGCTGATGAAAGCAGGTCCCCACCGCAGCGTATATACATTGTGTGTTTGCATCTAAAACGTCTATAGTTGTTTGAAATGTTTAAATCTTTAACCCATCTGAGATGTATTTTCATGTATGGTGTGACACAGAGCTCTAATCTGCTCTTTTTCCAAATAGGTATCCAGTTTGCTAAGCATTTATTGTTCCAACCCCATCTTTTCTCTCAATTCCCTGTCTAGACTCCAGTTCTGTTGATCTGTTTGTCTATTTCTGAGCTAATAGTACATATTAATGAGCAAAGCTTAATAAAGTATCTTATGGCCTGATAAGATGAGCACTCCGCCCTTCCCCCAAGGCCTTTATTCCTTTTTTTCTTTTTGAGACGGAGTCTTCCTCTGCCGCCCAGGCTGGGGTACAGTGGTGCAGTCTCTGCTCACTGCAACCTCCGCCCCCCGGGTTCAAGTGATTCTTCTGCCTCAGCCTCATGAGTAGCTGGGACTACAGGCACGCGCCACCATGCCTGGCTAATTTTTGTATTTTTTGGTAGACATAGGGTTTCATCATATTGGCCAGGCTAGTCTTGAACTCCTGACCTCAAGTGATCCACCCACCTCGGCCTTCCAAGGTACTGGGATTACAGGCATGAGCCACCGTGCCCAGCTCCTTATTCTTTTTTAAAATTGTCTTGGTCACATTGCACATTTACTTTTTCAGGTACATTTTATCATCAGCTTGTCAAAGTTCTGTGAACTTTGTGAATATCTGTTGGAAGTCTGAGAAGAATTGCATTGAAGGGGAAATTAACAACTTTAGAGTATCAGTTCTTCCCATCTATGGACATGGTGTCTATCTCCTTTTAATCAGAATTGTATTTGTTTTGTTTTGTTTTTAATGCCTTTTAATAAAGGTTGGTTGCTTTTGTCATAAAGATTTTCCACAGTTCTTAATAGGTTTATTCCTGAGTACCTTATTAATTTTGTTGCTTTTGTGAGTGGAAAAACTTTTCCTTTTTTCATTTTGCTTTCCAAATTTTAATCAGTTTACTAATCACTGTGCTTCATTCACAGACACATACACAGCAAATGTGCTTTGTCCCTGGGCACACAAATGAAAACACAGCACACATGTAAATCAGAGCTAATTGGCTGAAAATGAATTAGAATTTTTGAATTAAATTTTAATTATACAAGTAATACATGAATATATTTTCCTTTAAATAAAATTAGAGCATTTCAGGTAAAGAAGTCTCTACTGGCCTCCCCAACCTGTCCTCAGGCCCCTTCCCCACTTTAGAGGTAGCTGCTGTTAGGCATTTGCTATTGATCCAAAATGTTTTCCTATGCACATTGAAACATGTCCTGTGTTCTATTGTTGTTTTTGTTTGCTTGCATAGATATGGTGATGTACACACTGGAGGTGCTGCTCCTGAGCTCAGGGAGCCTTACGGGACTCTCCTCGTGTCGCGTGTCACCTGCCGCAGCTGGCTCCACTGCCCCTTTCAGCTGGCCGCCGGCAACCAGAACCAATTGTGCTATGATTTATTTAGTTGTTGCTTGTTGATCGACTATTAAAAGGCTTCCAGTCTTGTTTCAATAGGACAAACCTGTAACAGCATTCTTGTATATGCCCCTTTTGCTCATGTACAAGTATTTCTCTGGGGCAGATACTTAGAAACAGAATTGGTGGGTCATAGAGTCTACACATCTTAAATTCTGATAGTAACTGCTAAAATGTTCTTCAAAGTGCCTTTCTGATTTAATTTCATGCCAGCAGTATGTGTGTCCATTTCTCCAGACCATCTCCAAGTTTTACATTTTAACCAATCTGGTGGGTGAAAAATAATATCTTGTTTTAGTTAGTATTTTTCTGAATTACCAGGATGGCTAAAGTCTGTGTGTTTCCTATCCATTTATATTTCCTTCTCTGCATTACTTGTCCAAATTTTTTGCCCATTTCTTTTTTTTAGGGTATGTTATCTTTTCCTTACTGATTTTTTAGAAGTTCTTTATGCATTTTGTATACTTTATGTGTATTGCAAATATTTTCTGTATTGTGATTCTTGTCATTTAATTGTATTGTGTCTTTGGAGAAATCTTAAATTTTGATACAGTCAAATCGATCTATTTAATTGTATGTCTTTTTTGCAATTTTATTTAAGAAAGCCTTTCCTGCATTGAGGTCATATGCATTTTTCCTGTATTTCTTCTCTAACATTTATCATTTACATATATGTGTGTGTGTATGTGTATATGTATATATGCCTTTTTACCACATACAAAAAATAAATTCCATATGCATGCATGAATCTTAGGATCTAACTTTAGTTCCCCCTCATCCCCCCAACAATGGTTAAATAATTGTCCCAATACTACTTGTGGAATTCTATATCATTTCCCCACTAATTTAAAATTGCTACCTTTGTCCAATACTAAATCCCAATAGGGTCCTTTCTGGTCCACTGATCTATTTGTCTGCTCCTGAGCTTGATAATATGCTTTGCTAACTGGCAGGACAAATCTCACCCTCTTTGTTGTTTTTGCAAAATTACCTTGGTCATTCTTGCATATTAGTCCTACCAATGAATTTTAAAATAAGCCTTTCAAGTTTCGGGAAAATTTCTGCTGGAATTTTATTGGGGTTACATTGAGTTTATGGATAACTTTTTTTTTCTTCTTTTTTTTTTTTTTTTTTAGACGGAGTCTCGCGCTGTTGCCCAGGCTGGAGTGCAGTGGCATGATCTCAGCTCATTGCAACCTCCACTTCCTTGGTTCAAGCGATTCTCCTGCCTCAGCCTCCCAAGTAGCTGGGACTACAGGCATGCACCACTATGCTTGGCTAATATTTGTATTCTTAGTAGAGACAGGGTTTCATCATGCTGGCCATGCTGGTCTTGAACTCCTGGCCTCGTGATCCACTTGCTTCAGCCTCCCAAAGTGCTGGGATTACAGGTGTGAGCCACTGTACCTGGCCTGAGTTTATGAATAAATTTAAGGAAAACTGACATCTTTATCATATAGAGCCTTCCTACCACAGCACGTTGCTCTACTCTCAATTCAGGTCATCTTTTACATCTTTCAGGACAGTTTTATGGTTTTCTCTGGTTAGAGCCTGGCATATTTCTTGTTGAATTCATTCCTAGGTATATTATAGGTTTTGCTGTTAACTGTGAGTAGATTGCCCTCTGCTCTTGTTTGTTTGGCCCTTGTTTTTTCATATCCCATTTCAACCTGTTTACTAATCACTGTGCTTGATTCACAGACACACAAAGTAAATGTTCTTCCTCCCTGGGCACAAACATTTGAGCACAGCCAAACACACAGAAGCAGCATAATTGACTGAAAACAAATTAGAATCTTTTCAAATTATACTTTAATTAAACAAGCAAAGTGTGCATACATTCTCCGTTTTAAAAGTAGGACAATATGAATATAACTGTAGTCCCCTTTGACCACCCTCTGGAGTCCTCATTTCCCACCCCCTCCACAGTTTTATGTGTCTCCATCCACAGTAACACATAGTCCTGATGTATTTTCAATGAGTCATACCACATTATAGGGATTTTACTATAAGCTGCAGGTTTTTTTCACTCAGTCTTACATTTTTACAATATACTCCTATTGCTACACATAGCTTTCGCCTTTAATAGCTATATTGTATTCATTCCCATGAATGTACCACATTTTATCTTCTGTAAGCTCCATGGACATTTAATTGCTTCTTTTTGTTTCCTCCATCATGAGCAGTGCTGCAGAAACCACATTGCATGTTCCTCTGTGGTGGGATATCTCTGGGAGTGATAGAGAAATGGAATGCTGGGTCTCAAGATGTCCACAGTTTTAGTTTTAGCAGACACTACCAGTGTCCTCCATGATTTCTGTGCCATTTAAGCTTCCAGCCAGAGGGTATGAGAGGGCTATAATCCCCACAGCTGTAGGCGGTTGTTTTAAATATTTGCCAATCTCATGGGTGAAAAATTGAATCCTTTTTAAAATTTGTATTTTCCTGTTTGCTTGTGAGATTTTCATATGTATATTGAGCATTTGTATTTTCTCTTTTCTGAACTGCCTGTTATTTTTTCTCATTTTAAACATTAGGTTGTCTTTATCCCACTGGCTTGTGGAGTTTTCTAATGTAATCTGGATATTGATCTTTTGTAGATATGTGACAAATATTTTCTTCCAGCTTGTCATTGCCTTTAACTCTTTGTAGAATCTTTTGTTAGAAGTTATCAGTTTTGACATAATCCAATTTGTCAATCTTTTCCTTTGATCTTTTTTTATACGGATACCATATTTAGTCCTTCCCTACTCCTAATATTTAAATATATTATTTCTTCTTTTCTAATACTTTTATAATTTTGTTTTTATTTGGTTCTTTAATGCATCTGGAGTATATTTTGATGATCATATTGATGTATGCTCTAACCTTTCTCCAAACGGGCAGCCAATTATCGCAGTGTGGGGGGTTGACTAGTTCTTCCTTTCCCCTGTGATCCGAAGTAAAACTCCCTCATATTCTGAGTCAGGTGGGTCTAAAACTCCTGTTTTTCCCAACAATCCATGTATTCCTTTCAGTACAAGACTATTTTCTTTGCTATTCCACCTCTTGGTATCTGTGAAGTAAAATGCCATGTTTCGTTGTGCTTCCTTCTCAGCTCTCTTAGCTAACTAGTACCACACACTAATTTCCTTCTCAGCTTTCTTAGCTAACTAGAACCACACACTAACTTCTCCACATGAATTGTAAAGCCAGCTTGTCAAGTTGGAGAAATTGACATCAATATAATACCGAGCCTTTGAATTCATGAATACAGTAGAGCTCTACATTTATTCTTAATAGCTTGTATGTCCTTCACTCATACACTGTTGTTCTCCCCATAAAGAACTTGCCCATTTCCTAATGGGTTTATTCCTATAGTTTTTATTATTGTTGTGAATTAGTTCTCTCCAGCCCCCTTTTTTGTTTTGCTTTTGCTTGCTACATTTCTTTTTTATCTACTTACTAATCACTCTACTGCATTCACAGGCACACACAAAGTAAATAGTCCTCCTCCCTGGGCACAAACACTCAAGCACATCCAAACACACGGAGCCCACATAATTGCCTGAAAATGAATAGGAATTTTTTTGAAAATTGCAGTCAAATGACACAAGCAAAACATGAATACATTCCGCTTTTTAAAAAAAGAGAACATTGCAGATGAAGCTAGAGTCCCTTTGGGCCACCCATTGCCACCCTATTCCCTTCCTCCTCTCCAGAGGTAACCACAGTAATGGGCTCAATGTGTACTTTTCTAGATGTTTCTAAAAACTTACATATATAGGTACCCAAAGGAAATATATGGTATAGTTGTCTCAAATAATGAAAATGTTATCTTTCTAGTTTTCATTAATATTCAACTTTTGTATTGACCTGAATTTTATTATGGTTGCAGAATGGAATGTCAGCGTTATCATCTGTCACAATGTGAAAGTAAAGATATAAAAGTTGGGAGGTAGCAGTGAAGGGAAGAGGGTAGGAAGGCTGACAGGGACAATAGTGGGGAGGCAAGAGCTTCTGTGGGCATGTGGTGGAATAAGGAACGAAGGGGCAAGTAAGTTTCTTGAAATTAAAAAGATAACCAACAGAGGTACTTAAAGACTGCACGGGAGGAGTAGGGATAGAGGGGAATGGTTTCCAAGTGACCCAATGCCTAATCCACTGGGACATCAGTGGATCTTATGAACTAGAAATGGGGTGTAGCAGATGCTGTGTAGAGGGCTCCCTGACCCAGTTTTGACTTGGGACTTGTAAGGGGATATCTTCAGGCAGCTTCAGGAAAATACTTTCCTCCCTAATTAAAGAGATGCACGTGGGGCCAGGCACAGTGGCTCTTGCCTGTAGTCCCAGCACTTTGGGAGGTTGAGGCAGGTGGATTGCTTGAGCCTAGGAGTTCGAGACCAGCCTGGGCAACATTGTGAAACCCCATCTCTACAAAAATACAAAAGTTAGCCAGGCGTGGTGGCGTGCACCTGTGGTCCCAGCTGCTCAAGAGGCTGAGGTGAGGAGATTGCTTTAGCTTGGGAGGTTGAGGCTTCAGTGAGCTATTATCGTGCCATTCTACTCCAGCCCAGGAGGCAGAGTGAGACCGTGTCTCAAAAAAAAAAGAAAAAAAAGAAAAAGAGAGATGCACTTGGAAAAGTTTCTCGGCTGCCCCCTTTCTTTCTGCCTAGGTGCTGTTTAGTGGAAATATGATGCCTGGAGCCCTGACAGCTATCTTGTGACCAGGAGGAGAAGGCCAGGAGACTTGTGGTTCTCTGCTCACTCAGATCTCAGATACCTAGAACCACTGACTTTTGAACTTTTCATTACTTGAAATAAATGTCCTTGTTGTTTAGCCACTCTTAGGTGATCTGTTACATTCTGATGAAAGCATTCTTCCTAATACAAGCAATCTGAGAGCTTAGAGCTAGGAGACAACATCCAGGAGCAGAGATCACACACTCTTGGGTAAGAGTTTGGGGTTGGGAGAGGGCCCATCCCAAACTTGCTGCTCTTCATCAAAAGCCCTTCTATTCTCTTGGATTAAAAAAAAAAAAAAATTCTAATAAGCCAGGCACATTGTGCACCTGTATTCCCACCTACCTGGGGGTCTGAGGCAGGAGGATCACCTGAGCCCAGGAGCTCAAGGCTGCAGTGCGCTATGATCGTGCCTGTGAATAGCCACTGCATTCCAGCTTGGTCAACAGAACCAGGCACTGTCCCTAAAAACAATTCTGATAAAAAGTGTCAAGATGTGAACAGTGGTTGTCTCTGGGTACCTTTGGGTACTTTGCAATTTTCTAAGATGTTGTCAAATGTTCTTAGGAGCTGACACATAAGAGAAGTTAAGTGTTGACTCCAGAAAAGGGAAGGCCCACAGCTGGTGAGACTGCCCGGGTAAAATCCTAGATGGATTCAAGGGGCGTTAGAGCTAGGGATGAGGAGCAAGCTGTGGGTGGATCTCACCTCACCTGATCCTGGAGGGCCAGCAACCTTCCTGGGTTCTTAAGGGAACTGCAGGGAATCCAGCTGATTTGGGACATACAGGGTTGGGGGCATGGGTGTAGCAGGAGGAAGAGCAGTGACAGATCAGGCTGGCCACACGTGCAGTGCTGCTGTGTCATGACAAGGAGTGAGCTTCTATCCAAGGATAATGAGGAACCAGTGGCTGGTTTTTTTTTTTTATGAGACGGAGTCTCACTCTGTTGCCCAGACTAGAGTACAGTGGTGTGATCTCGGCTCACTGCAATGTCTGTCTGCCTCCCAGGTCAGCGATTCTCCTGCCTCAGCCTCCCAAGTAGATGGGATTACAGGCGTGTGCCACCATGCCCAGTTAATTTTTATATTTTTAGTAGAGACAGGATTTCACCATGTTGGCCAGGATGGTATCAAACTCCTGACCTCAGGTGATCTGCCCATCTTGGCCTCTCAAAGTGCTGGGATTACAGGCGTGAGTCACCATGCCTGGCCGTGGCTGTGCTTAAGCAGGGAGACAGGTGTGATCACTTTCATTTAGTTACGTTTCTTTTCTTTGTCAGTGAAAGAAGCTCAACTCAAACCAGCTCAGGCACAGAGGGAACTTAATTGGCTTCTATAAGCAAACCACAGGCCAAGCTAGGTTCAGTTGACCTTCCGGTCCCCCGGGGCCAGGGACCCTACCGGCAGCCTGCCCCTCTCCTATCTCCGTGTCTCCACGTCTCTCTGCCTGCCAGCTCCCTCTCTCAGGCATGCCTCTTCCACACACTGGCGTTCGTGACTACCAATGTTTCACACCTCTCAGGTTCATGACCACAAAGAGATCGAGGTAGGAGTGCAAGAACTTGGTTAAGCATCAGGGCTACTTGCTTACTCACTGTTTTGTCTAATTTCTCTGTCTTCCATGTCCTTGCCTGGGAAATGGGGATAACAACAGCACCAGCCTAATGTTGTGAGGATCAAAGGAGATGATGTCCATGAAGTACTTAGCTCAGGGATGGACACTAAGTGCTCCATACATGTTAGGAACTCTCTCTGTTCCCAAGTCCAGAAATCTGGAGAAAGGTTTCCATTGGCCCAGCTGAGTTGGGGTTCACCTCTGGCAAATCAATGATGGCCATTAAAGTGGGCTGTGCAATAAATAAGAAGGTGAATTTCAAAAAAAATAGGTTGGGGTGCAGAATGTTTTCCAAGAAGGATTGGCACAGTTCTAGGTAAAGAACAGAGGTCATCCCTCTGACTGCCAGCAGAAAAGGGTTTGATCAGGCCCCAACAGCCTGGAGGCAGGGAAGTACCTAAGAGGCACCACAGTTGTCCAGGTGAGAAATAACGCAGGCCTGAGCTAAGCAACAGTGCAGATGGAGAGAAGGCGTAGCCAAGAGAAGTTTTGGAGGTAGAAATAGGGGGCATGGTGCCAAGTGCACAGGAGAGATGAGACAGAATGAAAGGTTGAAGGTGGCCTCAGGTGCTAGCCCAGAAACCTACAAACAGCCTCTCCAAAATGTCACTTCATTACTCAGGTTCACTTTTCCCACCACCACCGCCACTCCATTCTGCTCAGTAGCACAAACTCAGTTGAAGGTAAGCACAGCCATATCCGGACATTTCCAAAGACTCTCTTAAGTAGATTCTTGGTCCACTTCCAGCTCCTCTGCTTCCCACTGCTCCTTCTCCTTGTGGGTAGTCAGTGTTCTGGGAGCTTCTATTCTGACCTGGCACCAGGGGCATGCAAGTGATTCAGGTCTGCCAGCAACTATCCACTGCCATCCACCTAGCCACAGAATCCCTGCTGAATCTTTGTCCTGACCATGAGGCACATACAAGTCCACCAGCTACACTCACCCTCTTCTCTACACCCTCACCATCACCACCATGTTACAAAGACAAACAGGACCGTGGAGGACCCCTCTAGGCCACCTTCTCCCACTAGGGCTCCTCAGCCTCTCCAGCCCATGCCAGGAGCTTGTGGTTTCCCAGGCAACACCTGAGGAGCCAGGTAACGGTCCCTTCTGCTCTGGGATACCTCAAATTTATTCTGGGAGCTCTAGTGTCTACTGTATAGCTACATCTCTATGTGATTCCTTTCTTCCCACTAGCTGGTCTAACTTTTATTTCCTTTTAGGCAGAAAAACAGCTTCAGGCAGAAAAACAGCTTCTGCATTCTTCCCTGTTTACCATTCTGGCATCAATTTCAAGTACTCAGTCTCTCAAGCTCTTTCCTCTCTACAAAAGCCCAGCTACTGCAACCAACTATCCTGTCTGTCTCTGCTTAAGTTTCAAGAGACTCTTTGAAACTACTGACCATTGTTCTCACTGCATTCATGCTGCAGCAACCCAAATCCTGCAAAGCTCTGACTGAATCAGGAAAGAGCGACCTTGGTAGCTAGTCTCCAAAGATGGCCACCACCAATACTTGCCTTCCTATAATATATATCATACTCCTTGTATCAGGAAGAGAAGTGTAATTCCCTCCCCATGAATCTAGGCTGGCCTTAGTGACTTTCTTGGCCAATAGAATATAGCAGAAGGGGCCGGGCGTGGTGGCTCAAGCCTGTAATCCCAGCACTTTAGGAGGCCGAGGCGGGCGGATCACGAGGTCAGGAGATCGAGACGATCCTGGCTAACATGGTGAAACCCCATCTCTACTAAAAAAACATACAAAAAACTAGCCGGGCGTGGTGGTGGGCGCCTGTAGTCCCAGCTACTCGGGAGGCTGAGGCAGGAGAATGGCGTAAACCCAGGAGGCGGAGCTTGCAGTGAGCTGAGATTGCGCCACTGCACTCCAGCCTGGGCGACAGAGCGAGACTCCGTCTCAAAAAAAAAAAAAAAAAGAATATAGCAGAAGGGACATTCTGGGATTTGCAAGACTAGGTTGCGAGAAGCCTTGTAGCCTCTGCCAGGCCTCCTGCAATGCTTGGCCTTGGAACACTCCCTCTTGCAAACCAGTTGCCATTCTATGAGAAGTGCAACTCCTGTGGTGAATCCACACGTGGGCACTCCAGTCGACGGCCTCAGCAAACCCCCAGCCGACTGTCAACTATGTGAATGAGCCTTCAGATGACTCCAGCCCCAGCTGCCACCTGACTGCAACTGCATGAAACATTTAAGCAAGAACCACCTTGCTGAGCCCTATCAACCCCCAGAACCATGAGGAATAATAAACTGTGTTTTTGTTGTTGTTGTTTTTGAGACAGGGTCTTTCTGTGTCATCTAGGCTGGAGTACAGTGGCACAATCATGGCTCAATGTAGCCTCTGATCTCCTAAGCTCAGGCAATCCTCCCACCTCAGCCTCCCAAGTAGCTGCAACTGTAGGCATGCACCACTACACCTGCCTAATTTTTGTATTTTTGATAGAGATAAGGCTTCCCCATGTTGTCCAGGCTGGTCTCAAACCGCTGAGCTCAAGTAATTTGCCTGCTTCAGCCTCCCAAAGTGCTGGGATTACAGGTGTGAGCCACTGCACCCAGCCAATGAATAGTGTTTGTAAGCCACTAATGTTTGGGGTAATTTGTTGTGCACCAACACAGTGACGGGCAAGGAAGTGTGCTGGGGGGTGGGGAAGCACATCAAATAATAAATAAAATATGATCCTACTACACAGCATTTAAATGGACCATCATAGTACAGTATGGTAAGTGCAGTAATGAAACATAAATATGCACAGAACTTTCCAGAAGAGGTGACCATTGGTCTGACTTCTTAGAGATGAGCAGGAATGAGCAAAGTAGAAGGAATTGGAAAGACCTTTCAAACAGAGGGAACAGCACAAGCATAGCCCTGGGAATAAGAAGCAGCAAGAGTGAGCTGGAGGGTATTTGGTGTTCCTGGACTATAACAAAAGAAGGAGAGGATGGGAAGAGTAAAATGAAGTGGACAGAGACCAGACCCTGCAGGGCCTTGGATGCCCCCATGTCAAGGAATTCGGACACTGTCCTGCAGTCATTGGGCACTGTTGAAAGTTTTTACACTAGAGTGATGTTTGGATTTGTTATTTGGGAAGACCACTGAGATGGTCAGTGTGAAGACTATATTTGGAAGGAGATGGTCTCTAGGCAGGGAGCCAATTTAGAAAATAAATTCAGAAATGCATAAGGATTGTTGGCTGCTGGTGTGAGAGAGGGTAGAACCAAGGGTGATTCCCGTGTGTCTTGGTTGGGATCTTTGGCAGATGGTGAGGTGCTTGAGAAGGGGAACACAGCATGGTAGCCAGTTTGAGGAGGGAAAATGGGCTCAGTCTCAGAGAAGTAGAGCTGAGGGTCCTGGGGTACAGCCAGGAGGAGGTTGGCAGACAGCTGGATGCCAGAGCTGGGACTCAGGAAGAAATCTGATTGGAGGGACCAACCTGGGGACAGAGGTTAATAGGACTCCAGGAAGGAGCAAGACCGCCAGGCAGAGAGTGTAGAGGGAAGATGGGAGGTGGAGAGTGTAGAGGGAAGATGGGAGAGGGCTCATAGCAGAATCGTAAGTCCCGGAGACATGTGAGGGGCTGACGGAGGTGTGGGTGGGTTACAAAGGAGAGAGGAAAAGGAAGGACCTGAGCAATGAGACAAATAACTAGGAGAGGAGGTTGCCATAGCAACCAAAGTAAGGAAGAGTTTCAGGGAGAAAGTAATCGCCACAGCTCGATGCCCCGAATCTCAGAAAAATAAGAAGCACAAAGTCCTTTGAATCCAGCAATCAGGGGGCTCCTATGAACCTTGGCAGGAACTGTTTTGGGGGCAAAGGGGCAAAAGCTAGCTTCCCCAGGGTCAGTGGACTGAATAGGTGGAGGAGTGGCAGAACCTTCCTTAGAGAAGGTTGGATGACTAGGGAAGGAGTTGAATGGTAGCAAGAAAAATGTGGGCAATCAAGGGAGGGTTTCTGAAAACAGGAGAAACCCTAGAATTTCCTGGTCTTGAAAGAGGGCACCCCCAGAAAGGGAGAGGATGAAAAGAAGAAAGACTTGTAAGTGAGCTGGGATCTATCCTCTGAGCCCGGCTGAAAGGAAACAAGTGGGTCTGATTGGAGATGTCTCAAGGGAGGAGGGCAAGGCATGGAAAAGACCCTCGTGGTACACTTTCTGATCCTGAAAATGTTGGAGTTAAAATTATCAAATTCTGCAGGGTGGTTAAGAAAGGAAAAGGGTGCACTGAAATGAGTAGCTAGGAGGTCATTTGGTGACTGGTCTGGATAGTCTTCGCTGTCCCCTCCAGAGCCATTCTCTATCCACCATCCTGTCCTGTGCCTGGGAGGCCAACCTTCACACTACCCAGACTCCATGCCTTCTGGCTTCTATAGAGGGTCCCTGACTTATGATGGTTCAACTTATAAGTTTTCAACTTTATAATGGGTGTATTGGGGGTATTAAAGCATTTAATGGGCCTGGTATGGTAGCTCAAGCCTGTAAGTAATCCCAGCACTCTGGGAGGCTGAGGCAGACGGATCACTTGAGGCCAGGAGTTTAAGACCAGCCTGGCCAACATGGCGAAACCCCATCTCTACTGAAAATACAAAGATTAGCCTGGCGTGGAGGCACATGCCTGTAGTCTCAGCTACTTGGGAGACTGAGGCACTAGAATCGCTTGAACTTGGGAGATGGAGGTTGCATTAAGCCAAGATCACACCATTGCACTCCAGCCTGGGTGATAATATGAGACTCTGTCTCAAAAAAAAAATAAATAAATAAAATAAAAGCGTTTAATGACATGATATTTTTGACTTATAGTGGGTTAATTCGGATGTAGCCCCATCGTAAGTCAAGAAGCATCTGTATGGAGGAACCAAGGAGAGGTTGGAGGGAGAGAAGAGAGTGAGCTTCTCTGGCTGCCTTCCTTTGGCTGTGGGTTGGCAGTGTCTGCAATCCTTTTTGTATTGCCACAGGTGGGGTCTCTTTCTGAAAGCAGCAGCTTTCTCTCCAGGTTCCAAAAGCCCACATTCTTCTCTCATCCCTTCAAACCTAGAAGTGTGACAGCTTCCAGCTGTTGCTCATCCCTGGGTGCTTGATCAACCCTGGGGCCTGCTACACTCTGTGAATGGTCCTTTCATTAAATTAGCCTCACTTTAATCCTTTGGAATGCATTATCTCTCTCCTCTATCAGGTCCCTGACTGAGTAAGTGAACTTGTATAAGTTCTCTGGCCATCACAGTGGGAGGGTACACAATGGTGAGCAAAAACAGCCGTAGGTCTTACCTGTGTAGAGCTGCCACACCAGTGGGGGAGCCAGATGTTAATCAAGCTAGTAAAGAGAACGGGCACCATGGCTCATGCCTGTAATCCCAGCACTTTGGGAGGCTGAAGTAGAAGGATCACTTGAGGCTAGGAGTTCCAGACCAGCCTGGCCGCATAGTGAGACCTTGTCTCTACTAAAAATAAAAAAAAATTAGCCGAGTGTGGTGGCACACACCTGTAGTTCCAGCTACTTGGGAGGCTGAGGTGGGAGGATCACTTAAGCCTGGGAGATGAGGCTGTAGTGAGCGCTGATTGTGCTACTGCACTCTAGCCTGGGTGACAGAGCAAGACTCTGTCTCAAAAAAAAATATTTTAAAAAAGTAAAGAAGTCCATAATTTTAAACGGTGATAGGTGGCATGGAGAAACCCTGCTAGATCAGAGAAGTAACATTCAACCAGGGGCTTGGAGGTTAACGAGGATAAGAAGAACACGTGAGGAAACAACAGGGCTGCAGCTCCATGGAAGGAGGATGGCACGTTCCAGAAGCCAGAAGACCATAAAGTCTGAGGCACTTATCAGCAAGAATGATTTTGACACAAGTGGCAGAAAACCTAACTCAAAAATGTTTAAACAATAGGGGATATATTATTGTGATATATAATGAGAAGTCCCAAGGGAGACAAATGTAATGTCATTAACGACCCAGGTTCTGTCCATCCTTCAGTTCTCCCAAGCTCAGCATATGGGCTCCTGTCCCCACGGTCACAGTATGGCTGTAGTCACTCCAGGCATTGTGTCCACCGTGCCAACGACCAGAAACGAAAGAAACGGGCAGATCACGGGGTCAGGAGATCGAGACCACCCTGGCTAACACGGTGAAACCCCCTCTCTACTAAAAATACAAAAAATTAGCTGGGCGTGGTGGTATGCGCCTTGGGAGTCCCAGCTACTCGGGAGGCTGAGGCAGGAGAATCACTTGAACCTGGGAGGCAGAGGTTGCAGTGAGCCAAGATTGTGCCACTGCATTCCAGCCTGGGCGACAGAGCGAGACTCTGTATCAAAAAAAAAAAAAAAAAAAAAAGAAGAAGAAGAAAGAAAAAAAGAAAAGAATTTGCTTATGGCTGGAGGACAATGAGTTGGAGCACCCAAGGGAGATGGAAGAGACAGACAGGGCAGAGCAGGTGAGCCTTGCAGGCCTTGAGAAAGAGACCAGAGTTGGTGCTAAGGCCCATGGAAGGTCACTGAAGGCTGGTGATATGAAGGAAAATGACATGATCCTATTTACATCTTAAGAAGTCTGCTCTTCAGAGTGTTAAGTGGATGGGCAAGTCGGAAGGAGAGAAAGTTGTGAGGCCATCACAGTAAGAGGATGAGAGATGGGAGGTGGCTGGAACCAGGATGGGGCAGTAGGGTGGAGAGAAGGCCATCTTGGGCATGATTCCCTGAAGACAGAACTGCCAGGATTTGCTGTGATTGGATGGGAGGGGAGAGGATGATGGAAGAGCCAAGGGTGGTGCTGAAGAACCTGGTTTGGGAAACTGGGTTGAAGTTTGGGCCGTTTGCAGAGAAGGGGAAGACAAGTGAGGGTGGGAGGTGGGGGGAGTAGTTTTGGGGAGAAGTTAACCTTCCGATTGAGCTGTCATGGGGTAGTTGGGTATGTGGTATGTGAGCCTGGAGAGGGAAGAGCTGAGGGCATGAAATTGGAGTCATTAGTAATTACTCAGGATGAGAATACAGACAAAGATGCAAAGAGACTGGGCATGGTGGCTCACACCTGTAATCCCAGCACTGTAGAAGGCCTAGGCAGGTGGATCACGTGAGATCAGCAGTTGGAGACCAGCCTGGCCAACATGGTGAAACCTTGTCTCTACTAAAAATACAAAAAATAGCTGGGCGTGGTGGCGTGCACCTGTAATCCCAGCTACTCGGGAGGCTGAGGCAGGAGAATCACTTGAACCTGGGAGGCGGAGGTTGCAGTGAGTCTGCCACTGCACTCCAGCCTGGACCACAGAGTGAGACTCTGTCAAAAGAAAGAGAGAAAGAGAGGGAGGGAGGGAGGGATACAAAGAGCCCAGGCACAAGCCCCAAGGGAATTCAACATTTACATGGTGGGCAGCAAGTGGCAGAGAGGCAGGAGCAGCAGCCATTGGGGCAGGAGGTTAACTGGGAGATGTTGGTGTCATGGAAGCCAAGGAGAGCCACTCTTATGAGAGAGTGGTTGGCTGTGTCAGATGCTCCCACCAGGCCAAGTGAGTTCAAGACAGAAAAGTCTGTTGGATTGGGCAGTGGAGTTTATTGGAAAGAATAGCAGCAGTGAACAGGTTGAGGGAGGCCAGGCCACTGGGCAGCATCGCATCAGCTGTGAAGAGCTAGGCCTGTGCTGGGTGAGTAGTCCTAGCCCTTCCTCCCCTGCCAAGCACATCTCCCGGTGCCCAGCCATGAAATTAACCTGGTGACATTTCCAGCCCCCCAGCCCTTCCATCCCCATGTACCCCAACACCTCCTTCCCTGTCATCTCACTTCCTCAGGTTGTCACAAAGTCTTTTTGATACAAAGAAAAATTTCTGAATCTCCATTTCAGACACTGGGTTTCGAGCAGAAAATAATTATTCTGCCCCTACCTAGGTGGCTGCCTGTTGCTAGGTGCTGAAAGGTATGAGAAAATGAGAAAGACATGGCAACAGCCATGAGGCAGACGAAATCAGTGGTAACTAGAGCTGGAGTCAGTACCCAGAGGGCAGAGAAAAGGCCTCCCAAAGAACATGGAGATCAGGTTACTTGCTAAGATGTACATCATTTACTTTTGTCTCTTTTCACCAACACCGCTAATCCCTTCACCTCTACACTTAATCCCAGAGCTCCAGGGCCCCTCTCACTGCCCAGCCCTGCTCTTCCGACTGGGCTTGCACTGCTTCCTCCTTCCTGTGTCTCCTGGAAGAATCAGGTCCTTCCTGGACCCGCTGTATGCTCCAGCTCCCCCTCCCTCCTTTCTCAGCCAGACTCAGTTCATTCCCCCCACACTAAGAGGAACTTCTGCCCCTTGCCCCAAAGTTGCTGTGACAAAAGTCCCCAAAGGCCAGGTCTGGGAGATATCTGAACCTCTGCTGACCTTTGTGCATATGGCCCACCAGTGGCCACTCTCTTTCTGGAAATGTTCCTTCATGGGCTTCTGGGACTCTCTTTCCCTGTCTTCCCCTCTTTCTCAGGCTCCCCTTCCCCTGTCCAATGCTGGACAATGCCCAGGGCTCGAACTCCAGCCGTCTCTCTCACTGTGCACCTTTTCCCTCAACTTCATGCATCCTTGAAGCTTTGCCTCCCTCCTGGAGGCTGATTCCCAAAACTGATAGTCCACACTGGGCTCCTTTAAGCTCCAGTCCAACACACCCATCTTCCTCTCTACATCTTTTTCCAGGTCCAGCTCAGCTCTCTCTTCTGAGCTCTAGAACCTGATGGCCAGCCATCTCAGACATCAACAACTTATCCCAAATGAAATTCTTGGTTTGTTATTTTTTCATGTCATTATCCTCTTTAATTCAAATTCCTAATCTTTCTTCTGCAAATTTGTTCTTGACTGGTGTCTCCTATTTTGGGAGACACTTAGCAGTCCCGTAGAATCTCTGCCTTCTCTTGCAACATCTCCTGGAAAGGTCTGTTGATCTGACCTCCTAACCAACTCCATCATCATGATCAATGACTCAGTCCAAGCCATCATCTTTTGCTTGGTCACTGCAGATACTTGCTAACTTTCTTCCCAATAATCCAACTGCCACAGAGCAGCCAGAGTAGCCTTTTGTTTTGTTTTGTTTGTTTTGTTTTGTTTGAGACGGAGTCTTGCTCTGTCGCCCAGGCTGGAGTGCAGTAGTGCAATCTTGGCTCACTGAAACCTCTGCCTCCTGGGTTCAAGTGATTCTCCTGCCTCAGCCTCCTGAGTAGCTGGAATTACAAGCGTGTGCCACCACACCCAGCTAATTTTTGTAATTTTAGTAGAGATGGAGTTTGACCATGTTGGTCAGGCTGGTCTCGAATTCCTGACCTCAGGTGATCCACCTGCCTCAGCCTCCCAAAGAGCTGGGATTACAGGCGTGAGCCACAGCGCCCGACCCATAAGCAAATTCTAGTCCTACGGTGCACCAAGTTCATTCCTCTCACAGCTTTGGCTCCCATTGCTCCTGAGACCTGGAAAGCACTTTCCCACCACCCTCTTCTCAGACTTTTGGGCTTGGCTTAAATGTTTACCAAGGGAGACCCTCCGCAACCACCCGTCTAAATTGGGGCTCCTACCCCACGCTCTCCCTCACATTCTGTTTGCTTCCTCCAGGACCTTTGCAATCACTTCTTTGGCAACTGCCTTTTCCTCTGTTTTAGGGGACTCTCCGCTAATAGACTGTAAGCTCCTTGGAGACTGTTTCTTCAGAGACCATTTCTACCCTGCCTGCTCTTGTATCCCTGGCACCTAGCACACATTTGTTGAGTGAAGAATAAGGCTGTATTGACATTCTCTATCTTACGTGGTCTTGACAACCCCATTTTACAGAAAAGGAAGCTGAGATGTCCCAAGACCAAGTAGTGTGGGGAGGGCCCAATACAGTGCCTGACTGACAGGGATGTGGCTCAAACCCACATCTCCTGACCCTGCCTCCAAGATTTCAGGATTGAGTGCACCACTGGCCTGCCCCTATGGAGCACAACAATACCATGTGATCTCCAGGGAGAGGAGGTAGCTAGAAAAACATGTATTGTGTAAAAAAGTAGTGCTATGGGAAACCCAAGGTTAGATTACCAAAAGGGAAATTGGTTGTGGGAGTTAGGTGCTTGGGGAAGTGATCTGACATGAAACAGAGATTTCAAGGGTTCTAACCCTAACAGACATTGCAGAATAAAACAAAACAAAGTGACCATTATTTTGTAAGAGAAAGAAAGACATCTCAATGAAACAGAATAGAAAGCCCAGATGCAGATCCCTAGAATGTCTAATGCTATTACTTACGAGAGCAGAGGCACTGCAAATGAATGGGGGCAGGCAGGGGGAATGAAATGATTTGTCGCTTAGGCTGGAAAATTATTTTATCTATTTCAGAAACAAAAAGCAATTATTTTATCTCTCTTTATACCAACCACCATCATCAATGCCTTGTAATGTATTTAAATTTTTTCTTTTTTTGTCTTCTTTACTTTTTAATTGACGTCATCTTTTCAGTAAGTGTCAGGAGATTATTATTATTATTTTTTTTTTAGACAGAGCTTCACTCTTGTTGCCCAGGCTGGAGTGCAATGGATCTTGGCTCACTGCAACCCCTGCCTCCTGGATTCAAGTGGTTCTCCTGCCTCAGCCTCCCAAGTAGCTGGGATTACAAGCACCCACCACCATACCCGGCTTTTAATTTTTTTGTATTTTTAGTAGAGACAGGGTTTCGCCATGTTGGCCAGGCTGGTCTTGAACTCCTGACTTCAGGTGATCTGCCTACCTCAGCTTCCCAAAGTGCTGGGATTACAGGCATAAGCCACCATGTCCAGCCCATGTCAGGTGATTTAAATGCAAAAAAAAAAAAACAAAACAAAACAAAAAAAGCATAATAATAACTAGAAAAAATTGGATATGATTCATTATCCAAACTGTGGTCAAGGAAGGCTATTGTAGCATTTACAGCAATACAGAGAACTGTGGTGGAAAATACAAATATAATTGACTATAAGAAATGTAAAGCTTCTGTGTGTTGGAAATTCTCATAAATAAAACATTCACAGAGGCAGTAAGAATTTTCATAATGAAACATTGGAGCGATAAAAGGCTGTAAGAGCCCATTTATGAAAGATGAAGTTCAAAAGGCAAATTCAGTTGAAAATGTTGAACTTACTCATAATAAAATAAATGTAAATTTGAATGCAGGGATACCACTTTTGGCCCATCGAATGAGTACTTTACAAAGCAAGAGTTCACAGAGCTCATTCAGTCCTGGTGGCATGGGCCCTCTCGTACACAGCTGGCGGGACTGTGAAGTGGCAAAACCTTTCTACAAGGCAATTTGTTTAAGATGTGTGAAGAGCCTCAAAAAGGTTCATACTGTTTGACTCAGTAATTCCATTTGCAGGAAGCTCATCCTAAGAAGTAATCTAAAGCAATGCCCAAAGATTTCTGCAGAAAGATGTGCACGGTGGCTTTAGGTATAATAGCAAAAAAGAAAAAAGGAAGTCATCAAAATCTCCAGCTCCAGGAGAACGGTTAACCAAATTATGTTCCATTCATTAACTGGATTATTAGGCAGCCATTAAACATAATAATTACAAAGGATGTTGACTAATATGGGGAAATGTTTAGCATATAATCAGTGGAAAAGGATGGTGCAAAATTATGTACAATAAAAGCATTTATTGTAAACAAATGCATTAAAAAGGCTAAGAAGAGATGTGCTTTTCCGGCACGTTTTTACAGAACTTGTCAGTGGATGCTGTCAAGATGTTTTAGTTCTTCATGACTTACTTCTCTCCATATTTTCTGCCATATTTGGATATCACTCTTTTTATGATAATATATTGCATTTTCCCCTTATTTATTTTGCTTAGACTGTTAGAGAAATATGATAATATATTTCAAAAGTATAGAAGAGAACAAGAATAATACAATGAATACAATATACTCACCATCTAACCAGTATAATGAATACAATATACTCATACACCCATGTATTTCTTTTTACAATAGAAAAAGAAGAAAAAAATAAGAGCTAGGTCTTAAGGAAATGGTACCTGCATCAGGCAAGTTTTGAAGGGGTGAGGGCATGGAGGGGGTGGGCAGGAAAGGAAAGAATATAGTTCTGCATGAGGAGGCTGCCTGGGTGGGCCTTCTTCAAAAAACCTCAGAGCCAAAGAACAGGAAGGGAGCTTCAAACTCCCGGCGACCAATATCCACCATTTGAAATGCCCTTTCTAGTATATCACAAATTCCCTCTGGACACAGGTCAAATCCTGAGCTCCTCAGTTCTGTAGGTCAGTGTGTCTATCCCTGTGCCATTGCCACACTGTTTAATCCTTTTGTTGCTTTATCATATGCTACCTAGTCAGGCAAATCCAGTCCTTTTTCTCCTACTGTGTTCCACCACTTATTTTTCTTTCTCACAATTATCTTGGCTATTCTTGCCCGTCTCCTGTACCATATGACTTTTAGAATCAGCTTATTAACTTCTATTAAAACATCCAAGTGGGATTTTGATGAGGAAGACATTGAATTTCTAAATTAATTTTGAGAGAATTGACATCTTTACAATATCAAATCTTCAGGACCCTAGCATTTCAAGGGTGGTTGAGTCAGAGGTTCTGATTAATGAGACTGGGAAGGAAAAGTTGTCATAGAGACGGGTTAAAAACAAGGAAAGGGTGTTGTCATGGAAACAAAGAGAGCCCAGCATTTCGAGAAGGCGAGAGTGATCAACAATATCAAACCCTGCAGAGAATTCCAATAAGACAGGGTTGGAAAAACACCCACTCAAGTTGGTAATTAGGAGGTTATCAGAGCCTTCAGCAAGAGCAGTTTCAGGGGTGTGATGGAGCAGAACCCCGACTGCAGTGCCTGAGGATGATAGATAGTCAGTCAGTGAAGACAGCCCTTTTACAGAAGTTTAGATAATTAAGTTTCAATAATTAGAAAAGTTTAGAGAAGGATTGTCTGGGAGCTAGAAAGTGAGATGTGGAGTCAAGAGAAAGTTTTCGACTCAATTCCACACGTATTTTTTGAGCACTTCTTGTGTGCTGGCTAGTTGTTGGGGAGACCATGTGAAAAAGATAGTCACACATCCCTGCCCATGTGGAGTTTATTGTCTAAAAGGAGCTCCTGTTGCTTCCCCTAAAGGGGGATACATGTGAATTAATTACATGAATAAAAGGATAATTAGCAACACTGATACTCATGAAGGACAGGTGTGTGGTGCTGAAAACAGTGAGGAGACCCCCAGAAGGGATCTGAAGATGAGTAGGTACCAACCAGGCTAGGAGGAATCAGAAAGAGCATTCCAGGCAAAGGGAACAGCCCAGACAAAGGTCCAGCAGTGGGAGGGGCAGAATGTGTTCTGGGACGGGGAGAAAGCCAGTAAGGCTGGAACACAATGGATGAGGGGAAGCAGGGTGAAAAATCCGACTGGAAGAGTCATCCGGCTGGAAAGGTTTGGGTTTTTATTCCAAGAATGATGGGGAGTCTTTGGAGACATTTAAGCATGGCAATGACTTGTTCCAATTTGCATGTTGAAAGTATCATTCTGGGCTGGGCACAGTGGCTCATGCCTGTAATCCCAGCAGTTTGGGACACCGAGGCAGGGGAATCACCTGAGGTCAGGAGTTCGAGACCAGCCTCGCCAACAAGGCGAAACCCTGTCTCTACTAAAAAAATATCAAAAAGAAAAAAAAAAAATTCGCTGGGCATGGTGGCACATGCCTGTAATTCCAGCTACTCAGGATGCTGAGGCAGGAGAATCACTTGAACCTGGGAGATGGAGAACACAGTGAGCTGAGATCACACCATTGCTCTCCAGCCTGGAGGACAGAGTGAGACTCTGTCAGAAAGAGGAAGGAAGGAAGGGAGGACGGAAGGAAGGAAGGAAGGAAGGAAGGAAGGAAGGAAGGAAGGAAGGAAGAAAGGAAGGAAGGAAGGAAGGACGGACGGACGGAAGGAAGGAAGGAAGGAAGGAAGGAAGGAAGGAAGGACGGACGGACGGAAGGAAGGAAGGAAGGAAGGAAGGAAGGAAGGAGGGAGGGAGGGAGGGAGGGAGGGAGGGAGGGAGGAAGGAAGGAAGGAAAGAATCTCTCTGGCTTCTAGTGAGGAAGGGACAGCAGGAGTGCAGGACAGGGTGGAACTGAAGAGAAGAGGAAGGGCCCAGGAGCCACTGGGAGACAAAGTCTCCAGGCTTGAGGCTGGACTGTGGAGGTGGGTGGTGAGAGCAAGTGAGCTGTGGAGGAAGATGCCAGGCATCTCCTGGGTCTACTGGCTGGTGGCATCTCTCCATGAGATGTGGGACTCTGGTGAAGCACCATATTTGGATAAGAGTTGTCTGTTGAGTCAGTTGAGCATGAGTTGCCTTTGGGACTTGTGGGTTCTGGAGTCCATAGGAGAACTCAGGCTGGAATTGGAGATTGCAGAGGCTTTGGGTCCAAGCCGGGGTGGAGGCGGTGTTGAAGCAGCTCAGGGATGGGTGAGATTAAGGAACAGAGCACAGAGGAATGAGCAGATACAGAGGCTGAGCCCAGGCGAGCACTCAGGTTCAGCAGGCTGGGTAAGGGAAGAGAACACTGAGAAGGAAGGACCAGAGAGGAAAGTAGCAGGGGGTACCCCCTGGGGCCCAAGGAAGAGAGTTTCCAAAAGCACACAGTGGCCGTGGCAAGGAGCTCAGGGCAGGTAAAAGTTGATTGGTGACCCTGGACTTGGCCTTCAGGGCCGTTGGTCAGTTTTGTGGAGGATGCGGAGGAGTGGGTCAGGAACAAGGTTGATACAGGGTCTGTCTGTCAAGGGAGGAGGGTCAACAAAGGGGGGCAGAATTTTTTGTTTCGTTTTGGTTTTAATAAAAGGGCAACATTTGCATATTAATTTTCCCAGAGGAAGGTACCTGTGGGATATGAGTTACTGCGGAGCAGAGGCAATTAGCTAAATGAGGCCTCCAAGGAAATGAGGCCATGTGGACAAGAGGGATCCACACTGGCGGTACCACACATCCAACCTCCCAGGACAGCATTCGATTGGCCTTTTACTGAGTAATCTGTGTCCCACTTTCTTTCTGGGAACTTGTATGTGACCTTTGTGTTTTAACTGTGTCTCCCTTTGGCAGGAATTTCATCCCCCTCCATGGCCAGGACCCTGTCTCATTCGTTTTGGAATCCTCCCCAGCCTGGAGTAGCCACCTGGGGCTGTTGAATAAATATTTTCTGATTTGAAATAAAATGTCTGAAATGGGAGGTCAAAAATGTTTAGCCAAAAATAGTTTGTGATTATCGAAACAAACAAATCCTGTGTATTTGCTAAATTTTGCACGGCAGAGTGAAGGAGGGGTTAGGAGAGTTGGAGGAGGAGGTTATGTGGTTGACATCCTTGTCATGCAGGGATGATGGGGTATGGGACAGGAGGTCTGCTCAGGAGGGAGAACCAGGATCACCCACCCTAGCGTGGGCACAGGACTTCACAATTTACACAGTTGAGTCAGAGGTAAGTTTTATATGGTCCTCACAAACCCCACGAGGCTGACAGGGATTCCACGGAGAAACAAAGAAGAAAAATGAGACTCAGCGCAGGGCACTAGCTGTGAAGGCCTCAGGGCATGCTAGTAGCAGGCAGTGGACTCAGCCTCTGCACCTCTTGCCTCTGACTCCAGTGTCCCAGCCCCTCTACATCCCAGGGTGAGCTCCAACTAGGTTCATGTCCAGAACTTGACTTCGGGGGGAATCTAGTCCGCAATCAGAAGTCAAAGTTATGAAAGATGAAAGTGGAGTTTGGGGGTCATGAGGAGAAGGCATTCACCCGAAGGCTGTCTGGAGTGGGAGGTTTGACCAGCCTTCCCCGCTAGCAAAATATAACCCAAAACCACATCAATGAGATGACAGTGGCAGGATGCAGGTCCAAGCCCCAGGACTCGGGGAAAGGCAACTTGTGTGTGATGGGCATGAATGCCACATTGTCACAGACAGGATACATAGGCTGCTCTGCTCTGCCTGGCAGGATCTTGCCTCTTCTGGCCCCATCCTCACTTCCTGGCAACCACAGCCTCTGTCTCCCTGAGTTTGGCAAACCCTAGCTTCCCTGGGTTGGCAAGCTCACTCTCGGCCCCACCCAACCCCAGACACTCTCCGGTGCCAGCTTGGCTCCACAAGACTGCTCAGGGAATTCTACTGCCTTTGCTCCCCTTCATGTAACCACCAGGTTAGACATAGGGCTTCTGCTCTGGAATCCCCCAGACTTGTCTGGGACCCCATCGAATTGCTCCTCGGGATTCAGTTCAGGGGCTGGAAGATGAGCCTCTTCTGGGGGATCCAGCCAATACTAATGCTCTGCTTGAATCTCCCTTGAATCTCCTTGGATTTCTCTCCTTCTGCCCACAGGTTGAACTCTTACCCCCTTCAAGGGGCTCGGGCTCCACCATCATCATGAATTGTCTATTCCATCTATTGTCTATGCATAAACTATTTGCCTCTTCCTTTGGCTTTAACTCCAAATCCTCCAAGCTTTGTAGAATCTAGAATGTTTCCTTTCTCAAGCCCCAGCTCTTGCCCTGAAAAGCTATGACTTTCATTCCTGTAGACTACCCTGTCGACAATAGTCCACACAACTGTGGTTTGTGCTACAGATTCACAAAAGCCCACAGAGGAGCTCAAAAGCCAAGCCAGGGACTCTATCTAATGTCAGCATCCCAGAAACAGTGCACCCAGGAAGCTTAGACAGTGGGGCGAGGAATGAGGGTAGAGGATATTAAACCCACACTCAGTATAACAGAAAAATATTACCATACTCCACAGAGCTAAGAAGGGACACCATGAAGCAGTGAAGAAAGAAGGGATTAGTTAATAAACAGTGCTGGAATGATCGCTAAGCTGTTTGGAAAAGCAAATCCACTCATTCTTCACTTCATGTCATACATCAGCATCAAGTTCAGATGGATTAAAGATTTAAATTAAAAATCACACTTGAATAAAGTAGAAGTGAATATTCACCGCAAACTCTCGGTGAGCCTTCTAAGCTTAAAAGCAAGGGAAGCAATCACAAAGAAAATAAGAAGAAAATAGATTAAAAATTTTAGGTTACACTGTGTGGAAATTGAAAACAACTTCCGAGGATGTCACGCAGAGGGTTAATATCCTTGGAGTTTAAGAATCCATACAAATTGAGTTTTAAAAATTCAAATCACTGCTGGGTAAATGTGAAGGGATAGAACACTCAATTAACAGAAGATTAATTTTTTATGGCTCATAGGTTGAACCCATTTTCCAATATCTAATTATTTTTTAAAAAGTAAATTAAAACAACAGTGAGATAACACTTTTTGCCCATCACAGAGTGAAGAAAAAATTTTAATGAGAATACCCCATGCTGACTAGGGTGTGATGAAACAGACAATACTGCTGATGGGAATGTAAATTACTACAGCCTTTGACCCAGTAATTACACTTATGGTGCTCCATCAGAAGGAAATAATCTCAAATCGACAAAGATTTATGTACAAAGAGATGTAGTATGCCCTTGTTTCTAATAAAAAATGGAAGCAACCCCCAAAACCAACTATCGGGGAAATGTTAAGCAAATTGTTTTATATCCACTCAAATGGACTATTATTCATCCACTCATTGTATTTTTATAAAAAACTCAAAAATTCTTATAATATAAACAGTGGAGCAGCAACTGAGAAGCCAGGGTGCAAACTGTATGCAGGATATAATCTCAGCTGTGGAAACCAGAAAAGAACATCCGAAAAAACACTGGGAGGAAGTGCGCTGGGACCCTGAACCTAAGGGCACAGGGCTCAGGACAGGTCATCTTTGATGGGAGAAAGACAACTAAATGGAAGATGCTCAAGTGGGGTCCTAGGTATAGTCTCACACAAAAAACAACTTCATATCTGGAGGAGAGGGGGACTGGAGTCTTGCTTCAGCCTGGTTGTCCGATCCAGCCTGCCCTAAAGCTCCAAGAAAGAACTGCCCTGGGCATTGAGCTCAAGGAATTGTCATCCAGTGTGTACATCCAGAGCACAGGGCACCATGAGGGGCCAGAAAGGAAAAGGGTCGGGAATCAAGCCAAGAAGCTCATGCAGGCCCTTTGAGCCATGCTAGGGAGTTTAGGACTTTTATCCCAAGAGCAACGAGGAGCCATTGAAGGTCTTTAAGCTTCGCCTTTCAGATAGATTACAATATTAGCAGGGTCTCCCTTCCTTGCAATACCAAAAACCCAACTCTAACTCAGGCATAAAAACGTAAAAAATAAAAAGGGTAAAACCAAAATGATAAAACTTCTAGGATAAAACATATAAGAGAACAACCTTCATAACCTTGGGTAAGGCAAAAATTTCTTAGCTACAACACCATAAAAGAACGAAATGATAAAAGCATGATTCATGAAGCACTAAACTGATCAACTGGACTCCATCAAATTTTTTTTAAAGTATGCTCTTTTAATTCCTGAGAGAATGAAGAGACCAACAACAAATTGGGAGAAAATATTTGCAAATCATATATCTGATAAAGAACTTGTATCCAGAATATTTATAAAGAAGTCTCAAAACTCAATGATTTAAAAAAAAAAAAAAACCCAATAAGAAATGAGCAAAAGATTTGAACAAACACTTCCCCAAAGACGATAAACAGATGGCAAATTAACATACAAAAAGATGCTCAACATCTTGAACTTAATCTTGTAGGCAATAGGATGCCGTGGAAGGGTTTTGAGCAGGCAAGAGCCACATGCAGCTATTTGTGTTATGACGATCTCACTGGGACTTGGAGAAGCAAGTGGGTCAGGGAGGGGTAATGGCCACAATTCAAAGTTGACTTTGTGGGGCCTGCGGACACCTGGGACAGATGGCCAGCGGTGAGTCATGGCCAGCAGGAAGTCAGGTCCAGCAGTCTGGTTGTCAGGAGGACGTCTCAACCAGAGATGCAGAGTTGGGGTGGCCATGTCTTGGGGAGACTGAGAGGTAAGGAGAGTCCTGTTGGAATCTAAGGACCTCCACCCCATCATTTCAGGGGCTGGCAGAGCCCGGGGCACCTACAAAAGCAACGGAGAGAAAGAAATGTCAGTGCCACGTGGCCACGTGAGCAGAGCTGGAGAGCAGGTTGTCATGGAAACTGGGCTAGTGAAGCGTTTCTAGGAGAGCAAGATCAGCAGGACCCAATGTAGCAGAAAATCCAAACTGATGAAGGCTGAAAATTTCTTTTGATTTGGCAATTAGTGGAACATTGATGAGCTTAACAAGAGCAATTTCAGGGGATCATGGGCCAGGGAGAGGGTGGAGACAGAGAGAGATTTAGGAAGTAAAATGGGCCAGAGTTGGGGATGGGGTGCACCCTGGGGAAGCAGGGGGGAGGAGGAGGAAGAGGAGGGCAGTGTCAAGCAAGACCCCTGGGTTTCTGGCATTCAGAATGGGTTTAATGGCAGCAGGAAGGGAAGCTGCAAGAGGATCAGGTGTGCAAGAGGAAAATCAGGAGTTCCATTTGGGACATTCTTATCCAACAAATGCATTTTAGTATTTACGATGTGCCAGACACTGTCCTAGGAGTGTTACTTAATGTTAATTCATTATACTTACAACTATCCCATAAGGTAGATACTACCTCATCTATCATCATTTACGCACAAGGAAACAGAGACACAAACAGGTTGAGAAACTTGCCCACAGTAAGGAGGTGGTGGAGTTCAGACTTGAAGCCAGCCCATCCAGACGTGTTGGCATGAGGTCCCTGAAGGAAACAAATGGTGTGTCAAGGAGGCAGGTGGATCTGGGATCTGGGGCTCGGCAGGGATGGAGGAGTAAGAGTGGATCCAAGCAGGGAAGGACCTGATTTGGTGTGGGGTGTACACTGGAGGTCACTGGGTCCAGGAGGGTGTCAAAGCATCAGGGATGGGTGATACTGTGGGAGAGAGTCCAGGCAGAGGCCCAGACCATGCCAGCATTTAGGGGGCCCCCCGGGGAGATTGAAAAGGGAAGGCCAGAGGACAGACATGAGGAGGAGACACACTGGAACCCAAGGAGGAGAGTTTCCAGAAGGTGAACTGGCTGGCCACGGGCTGTGTCCAGAAAGGGCAGAGGAGGTGACTTGGCCCTGGGGAGGCTTTGGTCCTTGTCAGAGCAGCCTCGGGTGAAGACAGGAGCCATAAAAAGGGAGGCAGTTAAGGCTCTAGCTATGAGGGAGGGAGGGACAAGGGGGAGAGACAGGGGAGCAGGGTCCCGAAAGGTATTATTTTTAAATGGAAACAATTTTTTAATTTTTAATGCTTTTCATTACATCAGAAACTACATTTATATGGTTGAAAATTCAAAATCCACAGGTGCAGAGAAGTCTCCCACCTGTCTGTCTCCTCCAACCCCTCAGACCCCCTTTGTAAAGGCAACTGGCACATCCTTCCAGAGACAGAAAAATGAAAATCACAATGTGGAATTCTGGAAATAGAAAATCAGTTCAGAATCCCAAGGTTCTTAAGAGAAGGACGGTGTTCAGAGTAAGCGACAAAACAGAGACAATCAAGCTGGGGGCAGCAGGAAATTAGCTTTGGACAAGAACATGTGTTTCAGTGAACAGAACAAAATTGAATCATTTTCTTTCTGCCAAGTAACGTGAGCTCGGCATTCTTCTGGGGCCCTCTCACCTGTCCCTGGGTCCTGGTGGCAGCTGGCATCCCAGGGACTTTGTCCTGCCCCACAGCTGGAGACACCGGCCTTCGCCTTCACCCTCAGCACCTGGCAACTGGCATTCGTCCTGGCGGTTGCTGAATTCACATTTTCTGACATGAAATGCAAATGTCCGAAATGCAGTTCAATCTTTAAAAAAAAATGATGGAAACCAACTGGGGTGTCGAAGAAGACATAGTGAGCAGAGGCTGGGTTTGGGGGAGGGTGGGTGTGGGGTAGGGGAGAAGAGGCTGTTGACAGGGAGGGCTTCTGACTCCTGGGGTTCCTGTGGGGTCAGGAAATAAAGGCTGCATGCAGTAGGACTAGGATTCTCAGGGCAAGTTTGCCCTCCCTTGCCTCAAAAGCCCCCAGTTCTGGAGGCAGGTGCCGGACTAAGAGGAAGCCCACAGGGTTATGGAATGGGCTCAGGGCAAGGACCACGTTCAGGGGAAAGGCTTCAGGGGACAGAGTGACCCCTGCCTCATCCCGTGACTCCAGGCAGATGGCCACCCCTCTCTGTGCCTCAGTCTCTCTGGCTGTAGAAATAGTGGGCAGGTGGTTCGGGGGGAGCATGCACAGAGCCACCACTCCCTTCTTCCAGGAATTTGGGCCCTGACCACGGTGGACTCTTGGGATCCTTAGGCCCCCTTCCCTATCTGTAGCGGATGCCCCGGCAGCCACTCAGAGCCCTGTTGTCTAGTACACATCACAGTCATGGAACCAGAGCAAGGGGGCTCAAGGGCTCAGTGGGCACCCCCAAGACAGTCTTTGGCAGGTTGAAGGGGTGGGAATGGGCCCTGGGGTCTGTCTGAGCCTTGAGAGGCACATCCTTGGGAAGCCAGGTAAAGTTCTCAAGTGGGCCTTAGAAAGTGTCACTGTGCAACGAAAGGGACTGGGCAGGCTACTCCTACCTGCACCATCCCTGCCACCTTCACGGCACCTGGACCCCCAACTCTTGCTGCTTTGGGGAGTGGCCTTCATGAGTCTTGTGAAGGGTTATGACCCCTGAGAAGGGGGAAGCTGCCATCAGACACTCACACTCTTTATGTAAACTTTTTTTTTTTTTTTTTTTTTTTTGAGAGGGAGTCTGGCTCTGTCGCCCAGGCTGGAGTGCAGTGGCCGGATCTCAGCTCACTGCAAGCTCCGCCTCCCGGGTTTACGCCATTCTCCTGCCTCAGCCTCCCGAGTAGCTGGGACTACAGGCGCCCGCCACCTCGCCCGGCTAGTTTTTTTTTTGTATTTTTTAGTAGAGACGGGGTTTCACCGTGTTAGCCAGGATGGTCTTGATCTCCTGACCTCGTGATCCGCCCGTCTCGGCCTCCCAAAGTGCTGGGATTACAGGCTTGAGCCACCGCGCCCGGCCTCTTTATGTAAACTTAAATTTTTTTTTTTTTTTAAGAGACAGGGTCTCACTCTGTTGCCCAGGCTGGAGTGCATTGCTGCAATCATAGCTCACTGTAGCCTCGAACTCCTGAACTCAAGTGATCCTTCCTCCTCAGCCTCCCAAGTAGCTGGGACTAAGGTGTGTGCCACCATGCCAGGCTAATGCTGATTTTTAAAAATTTTTGTAGAAACAGGATCTTGCTATGTTGCCTAGGCTGTTTTCAAACTTCTGAGCTCAAGTGATCCTCCCACCTCAGCCTCCAAAGCACTGGGATTACAGACATGAGCCACCATGCCCAGCCTGAACTTCGATATCATAATTGAAAAATTAATACATGTATGGGGGTAGTGTCCCCCTCCCTCCCCAGAGGCCACCACAGCCACCTGGATGTCATGAATCCTTGAGGGCTTCAGGGAGCTAGCATTAGGGTGGAGGAGAAGGATTGGAAGTGGGGCATTGGAAGTGCACAGTATGAGCTGGCCCATCGATGTAGGGTGCAGGAGGGAGAAAATGGGATGCTTGTGCCCAGGTTCCCACCCGGGAGACCTGGTGGGTGTTTGTAGTATCCCTTGCGGGAGGTGAACTGAGAGTCCTCCATGGAAAACGACAGGTTTGGTTTAGGACATCTTGGGCTGGGGGACACCCAAGGGATGTGAGCATCAGAGGGAAGAAGTCGTCAGGTGCGGCAGATGCCTCGCTCAACTGCAGCTCCAGCTCACCGGGTACAAACAGGCCTTTGTCCTTCCCCATCTCTCTAGACGCTTCCCTCCACATTCCCCAGCAACTACTCCATTCATTCTCCTACTTTCCACAAAACACTGACTTCCCTCCCTGCCCTGCCTCAGGGAGTGGGGCTGTTTTGTTCCCTAGCATAGATTCCCACTAAATATTTGCTGGTTGACTAAAAGCATCCAAATAGAGATCTTACCTGAGAGCCCCTGTGCCAGACATGGGAGATACAGCAGAAGATGCCAGAAGCCCTGGACCACACGAAGCTCTTAAACTAGCAGAGGAGACAGACAAAAAACCAGGTGTGCAAATGACTACATACTCTGTCTTCAGACGGTCATGAGTGTGAGGGCGAACATGCAGGAGGAGGGCAATACGCCGGAGGGTGACCTGAGCCTGCGCTTGCAATGGGCGAGGGAAGGGGCCAAGCTATTTAGACGGGATATTCAGGGAAGGCCTCTCGGAAAAGGTAGCATTCTGTCCGAGATCTCAATGACACAAGGAGTTAAGTCATGTGCTGACTGGGGGAGGGAGGCATGCCTGTCAGAGGGACTGTCTTAACTTGCTAGGGCTATGAGAATAAGTGCTTCAAACTGGTGGCTTCAGCATCAGCAAGGTATTATCTCTGTTCCGGAGGCAAGAAGCCCAAGATCAAGGTGTTGGTAGGGCTGATTCCTTCTGGGGGCTGTGAGGGAGAATCTGTTGCAGGCCTTCTCTTAGCTTCTGGCGGTTGGCTGGCAACCTTCGGCATTCCCAGTCTTGTAACCAGGACGTCCATTTTCATCTTCACATGGCGTTCTCCCTGTGTGTGTCTGTGTGCAAATCTCTCCTTCTTATAAAGACACCAGTCATAATGGGTTAGGGGCTCACCCTACTCCAGTGTTACCTCATCTGTATTAGGGTGTTCTTGCATTGCTATAAAGAAATACCTAAGGCCGGGCGCGGTGGCTCAAGCCTGTAATCCCAGCACTTTGGGAGGCCGAGACGGGTGGATCACAAGGTCAGGAGATCGAGACCATCCTGGCTAACATGGTGAAACCCCGTCTCTACTAAAAATACAAAAAACTAGCCGGGCGAGGTGGCGGGCGCCTGTAGTCCCAGCTACTCGGGAGGCTGAGGCAGGAGAATGGCGTAAACCCGGGAGGCGGAGCTTGCAGTGAGCTGAGATCCGGCCACTGCACTCCAGCCTGGGCGACAGAGCGAGACTCCGTCTCAAAAAAAAAAAAAAAAAAAGAAATACCTAAGACTGAGTAATTTATAAAGAGAAGAGGTTTAATTGGCTCAGAGTTGTGCAGGCTATACAGGAAACAGCAGCTTCTGCTTCAGCAGAGGCCTCAGGAAACTTACAATCACGGCAGAAGGTGTGAAGGGGAAGCAGGCTCGTCTTATAGGGCCAGAGCAGGATCAAAAGGGAGTAGGGTGGTCCTACCCACTTTTAAACAACCGGATCTCGTGAGAACTTACGAGAACAGCCCCGAGGGGGACGGTGCTAAACCGTTCATGAGAAACCGCCTGACGCCCCACGATCCAATCACCTCCCACCAGGTCTCACGTTCAACACTGGGGATTCCAATTCAACACGAGATCAGGTGGGGACACAGGTCCAAACCATATCATCATCTTAACTAATTACATCTGCACAACCCTATTTCTTTTTTTTTTTTCTTTTTTTTTCTTTTTTGAGATGTAGTCTTGCTCTGTCGCCCAGGTTGGGGTGCAATGATGTGATCTCGGCCCACTGCAACTTCTGCCTCCCAGGTTCAAGCGATTCTCCTGCCTCAGCCTTCAGAGTAGCTGGGATTACGAGCATGTCTCACCACGCCCAGTTAATTTTTGTATTTTTAGTAGAGACAAGGTTTCACCATGTTGGCCAGGCTGGTCTTGAACTCCTGACCTCAGGTGATCCACTCGTTTTGGCCTCTCAAAGTGCTGGGATTACAGGCGAGAGCCACCGCACCTGGCCTACACAACCCTATTTCCAAATAAGGTCACAATCTGGAGTACAGGAGGTTAGGACTTGAACACATGAATTGTGGGGGCATGCAGTTCAGCCCATTAACAGGGATCCTGTAAAGCAAGGCCCTGTAAATGGGCTGAATTGCATGTGCCCACAATGTCCATGACCTGGTGTGTTCCAGGATGGGCAACAAGGCTGGTGTGGCTGCAGCAGCGAGCAAGGGGTAGGGAGCAGGAAGGTGGAGTGGGAAACGGAGTCACTTCACACCTCCGTTGAATGACATTCACTCTTCTCAGTGGACAGTTTTAACAAATATATATCGTTGCGTACCTTCCACCACAATTAAGATATAAAACATTTCCATCAACTCCAAAACTCCCTCATGGTCCTTGTTGGAGTTTATTGCAACTGTGGTGGGGGGCATTGTGGGTCTGAGAACTGACTTCCATTTCTTAAAGATTCTCCAGCCACCGTGTGGAAAGTAACCAAGTGAGTCTGCAGGTGGAGTCCTCTGCACCAAAGAGGCTGAGCAGGCCCAGCAAGAACGCAGTGGGAGACATGACAAGGTGAGGATGGGTTCCAGACATAAGCCAACTGAGCAGGAGGGCCAACAGGATTTCCGGAGCCAGCTGCTCTGGGGACTGAGGCAGAGATACATACAGAGCCTTGCCATCTGCTTGCACCCCAAGTAGGGTGGGGGCTGAGAAGTGCCAGCCATGGTTGCTAGCCAAGGGGCTTTAGTGGCCTGGGCTACAGCTCAGAGACCAATGTCTAACCTAGAATGCCAGGCTGGGAAGGAGGACACAGTCCAGGAACCTGAGGGAATGCCAAGGAGAAGAGGCCTGGGGCTGAGTCCTGTTCCTCGCCAGACATGGGTACTGGATGCAGAAAGACAAGCCCGCCAAGGAGGATGAAGGCCCATGAGGGGGTCCTAGGGGAGCAGGAGAAGGTACCAAGGAGATTGATGAAGGTCCTCAAGGGGGTCCCGGGGGAACAGGAGAAGGCCCTCTGGGAAGCAAGGGAGGAGGGAGTTTCCAGCAGGTAGACAGGGTCACCCCGGGGCTGTGAGCAGAGAGGTTGGATGGGGGATGAGGAAGCCATGGAGCCCCTGGGCTTGGCCAATGAGAAGCTTTGGAGAACCTTCGTGGGAGCAACTGGTGAGGAGAGGGGAGGGGCACAACTGGTTGGGAAACCACTCAAGAAAGAAAAAGGAAGGAAAGAGAGAGGTCGGGAGGAAGGAGAGAGGCAGGGAGGAAGGAGAGAGGCAGGGAGGAAGGAGAGAGGCAGGAAGGAGAGAGGCAGGGAGGAAGGAGAGAGGCAGGAAGGCAGAGTCCAGAGAGAACTAGTTTTGATCAAGCATGAGATGTATGAGGGTTAGTGAGTGGAAGGGGCCAGGACATTGAACAATTAAGGATGCAGCAGGGAGCAGATGGGGCGTCACAGAGGGATTATGGTCAGACAGTCACATGTATCAGGTTGAACAGGACCCAATTAAACCAATGCCTCTCATGGGTAACCTGACCCTGTGTCCTTCTAGGGCTTAGCACTCCCCTTCCATGGGTGGTAGCAGCCCCTGCAGGCCCCAGTTTCATCTCACCTCCTGGCTGGGATCTTGTATTCCTCATCTTCTCTCACCCTTGGCTCTTGCAATGATCAGTAAGGCTGATAAATGCAGAATACATTTTGTTTTGTATTTTGTATTATTATTATTTTCAGAGACAAGATCTTGCTCTGTCACTCAGGCTGGAGTGCAGCAGTGCAATCATAGCTCATTGCAGCCTCAAACTCCTGGGCTCAAGCAATCCTTCTGCCTCAGCTTCTCAAGTAGCTGGGAATGCAGGTGTGCATCCTTCTCCCCGATCATTAAAACAAAGTTTTTGAGAGATGGGGGTTCTCGCTATGTTGTCCAGACTGGTCTCAAACTCCTGGCCACAAACAATTCTCCCGCCTCAACATCTCATTATTTTGTATTAACACACCTAGTACACACACAATAGTGCACAAATCTTAAGTGTGTGGCCCAGCGAATTTTTAATTACACACACGCCCATGTAATCACCACCCAAATATAAAATAATCCCCTAGAAGCTTCCATTGTACCCCTTACCCGTTAGTACCCAACCCCACAAAAGTAATTACTATTCTGACTTCTATCACCCAAGAGTGGTTTTGCTTGTTCTTAAACTTCAGATGAATGGAATCAGTGTGTCTCCTCGAGTCTGACTTCTTTCATGAAACCCGTCTATGAGATTCATGCAGGTTGCTGTATGTAAATGTAGTTTATTCTTTCTCATTGTTATGCAGTATTCCTTCTTATGAATATACCACCAAGGGATCTATTTGTGCATGTGTCAGTGCTCTGAGAGGAAGGGCCGGGGACACTGAGCCATTAAGGATACAGCAGTGAGCAGATGGGGCATGGTAGAGGGATTACCAGGCAGTCACATTCATTAAGTTGAACGGGACCTTATTTAACCAGCTACCTCTCATGGGCAACCTAATCCCTGTGTCCTTCTAGGACCTATCGTTGATGACATTTGGGTTGTTTCAAGTTTTTCACGATGACAGAGAAAGCTGCTGGGAGCATTCAGTGCACATCTTCGAGGGGCCTCTGCGCTCCTGTCTCTTAGGTATATCCCTAGGAGTGGGATTGGTGGGTCATGGGATAGACATATGTTCAGCTTTCACAGATGTTGTCAGTTTTACCAGTGGTTGTACCAATTTGCGCTCGGCAGAAAGGGCTTCTTCTTTTATTTATTTATTTAGGGAGAGGGTCTCACTCTGTCGCCAAGGTTGGAGCGTGGTGGTGTGCAGTGTGTGGCTCACTGCAGCTTGGACCCTCAGGGCTCAGGCACCCCTCCCACTTCAGCCTCCCAAGTTGCCATGACTACAAGTGTGCACCATCATGCCTAGCTAATTTTTGTACTTTTTTTTTAATGGTAGAGACAGGATTTCACCATGTTGCCCAGGTTTGTCTCAAACTCCTGGCCTCAGGCAATTCTCCCGCCTCGGCTTCACAAAGTGCTGGGATTACAGGCATGAGGCACTATGCCTGGCCAGAAAGGGCTTTAAAAAAAAAAAGTCAGGTTTATTGAGGTATGATTTGCATAGAATTGCACTGAGAACACTCACTCTTCTCAGTGGACAGTTTTAACAAATACATATCGTTGCGTACCTTCCACCACAATTAAGATATAAAACATTTCCATCAACTCCAAAACTCCCTCATGCCCCACCAGCCCCTGGTGACCACTGATCTGTCCCCTGTCCCTCTACTTTGCCTTTTCCAGAATGTCATAAATGGAGCCACACAGTATGTAGCCTTTTGGGTCTGGTTTCTTTCACTTACCGTAATGCGTCTGAGATTCACCCATGTTGCTTGCTGTGTGATTCAATATTTGTCCCTCCTTATTTCTGAGAATCTTTCTGTTATAAGGCTGTGCCACAATTTATTTGTTTGTTTGTTTGTTTGTTTTAATGTCTTTGCAAGTTGAAAGATATTTGGATTGTTTCACATATGGGGCAATTATGAGTAAAATTACAACAAACGTCTATGTAGAGGCGTTTCAGTTGGCAAGAGTTGTCATTTCTAGGGGGAAATACCCAAGAGTGGGGTTCCTGTGTCCTGTGATAAAACGTATGTTTAACTTTATAAGAAACTGTCAAACCACGTTTAAAGGCTTACCATTTTGGCATTTCCACCAGCAATCTATGAGAGTTCCAGTTACCCTTCATCCTCACCAGTACTGCATATATTGTTAGGTTTTGTGGTTTGGTTTGGCTTTTTAATTTTAGCTATTCTAAGTGGGTATGTAGGGGTTCAAATCTTTTTCTCATATTTTTGTTGAGTTGGCTGGGAGGGTTTCCAGTGGAGGAACAGCATAATCAGATGTGTAGTTGAGAGCGGGCTGGAGGGAAAACTAGACCAGAGCGGAGGAGCCTGTCCTCTGGGGTCTGGGAGGAGCTTGGTGCATTCAATGGGATGACAAGGCCCACCTCAAGAGGATGGCCCTGAGGGTGCAGGGTGCAAGAGTCTGAATGAGGTTTCCAAGGGCGTTAGGGAAGAGCTGGTAACTCGTTGGCTGTCGTGTTCACCACTGACTTGGGCTGCAGTGCCCAGAAGGAGGCCCTGGGACAAGAATTTAGGAACAAGTGATTTATTCAGGAAGCAGTCTCAAGACAAACTGGACAGGGAATGGGGAAGCAGGACTGGAAAGGGAGAGGAGATCCAGCCAGGCTGTGACCTCAGACTGGGTCCCGCAGGCGGCTGCCTCACCCTCACCCCACAGGGGAGCTCCACTGGGTAAGTCACACTTGCGAGCTGTCCCTCCTGGGGGCAAGGAAGCTGGGCTTTCAGACTCTTGCACCAAGGCAAGCATTGGCTGTAGGATTTGGGGTGCACTGTGGGGTTGGGAAGTAAAACATAAACACCCATGTACTTTCAGCTCTCGAAACCTGTGGGAAAAGAAGCTCCTGGAAACTTAGACCAGAAAACAACTTGCAAGTGCTAGTCGTGGGAAACTAACATACCAAAGATAGGGTTCAGGGGCATAAAACACTGCTAAGCAGTGTCTGAAGGGATCTAGCAGAGCCTCAACACGGCCCACCGCAAACGCAGCATCGTAGCACCTAGAACAGGGTCTGGCGCCTGGTAGGTGCCCAGTAAATACTTGTTGTTGAAATCACGGAATGAATGAAGCACTGAAGGCATGGCAGATGCCAGGGAGATGGGACACTCAGGAAGGAGGACTGGTTCCGAGGAAAGATAGAGTTTGAATCTTTGAATCTTTGCTCAAAAAGCATCTCTTAATTTTAGCAAAGAGGCTAAGACTTTTCAAAACCATCAAGTTCCGGCTTCTTCATATTTTCAATAGTTATTGACTTAGTTCACCTCTTTCATCTTGCATTTACCATAAACATCAAAAATAGCATTTGGTTTGGGGCCTGATGACTTCGAGGTGATGATGTATCATCAGCAGTGTTAGCCAAGGATCCAGCACGAGGAAGAGTGTAAGGAGGCCAGAACAGCAGTCAGAGAGATGATGGCCCCGGACGAGGGTGTCGAGAGAGGACAGAAGAGAAGGAAGGAGGTGGATAGTGGCTCACACCTGTAATCCCAGCACTCTGAGAGAGGCTGGAGGATCGCTTGAGCCCAGGAGCTTAAGGCTGTAGTGAGCCATGATCGTGCCACTGTACTCCAACCCAAGTGACAGACAAGACCCTGTCTCTCAAAAAGAAAAAAGAAAAGGAAGAGGAGAAAGAAGGAAGTCTTAGAGGCTTAGCAAGCCAGGGAAGAGGAGCTACAAAGGGTGACGAGGGGACAAAGTGGCCAGAGAGTGGGCAAGAAAACCAGGAAAGAAGTGGATGCTGGAGAAACCCAGGGGTCACATATTTGAGGAAGAAGAGGTGGTTGATGGTCTCAGATGCTGCCAAGCTAACACCACTGGCTGTGCCCTCATGGAAGACCCTGATGACATTGGCCGGGGAGGTTTCGATTGCCCACAGGGTCTGGAGCAGCACAGAAGGGGCAGCAGGCCTGAGAAGGAGGGGGGCTGTTGGTAGAGGGGTGGAGGAAAAAGACAGGGTATATTAAGAAGGAAGAAGCGGGCTGGGAGGCCCCACGTTGATGAGATCCAGGCCTGGTGGAAGGCTCAGATTTAAGCCATCCCTCAGTGTTGGGCTGAGCTGCCGAGGTGAACACATGAAGCCCTCAATGGGTAACTTTATCCCCATGTCCTGGGTGAACTTTGTGGGGTCCCAGATCCTCCCAGGCAGGAGGGCAGTGTTCCATCATGCCCGGGCCCCCAGCAGTTGTCCCACTTGACTGGGGCTGATGGTGAAATTCCCGAAGAGGGCAGGCGGGCAGGTGAGCCCGTGGGAGCCTTGTGGCATCCCGGGAAAAAAACATGGGGGTAGTGAGGATTATGACAAGAAGGGGAGATGCAGGGAGGGGTGCCCAGGAAGGAGGGGGACTTTGATGAAGGCAGAGGCATGGATGGGAGCTTTTGAGAATTTATGGGTGGAGAGAAAAGAGCCAGCAGAGAGGGAGAAATTGGAGAAAGGAAAAGACAGATGTAAGGCCTGGGAGGAGACAGGCAAAGGACAGCTGGCCTTGGACACAGGAAGGTGCAGGCAGAGGCATGAGGGAGGGGAGTGGCAGCGACCGGTGCCTCCACAAACGCCTCTGTTTTCTCCATTGAGCAGGAGCTGGGGTTGTCTGTAGGGCCCAGGGGAACAAGGGGGGATGGGGGCCCAGGCGGAACAACTGCTGCGGGAATGGAAAGGAGTTTGGGGACCAGTTGAGGGGTTGCTGAGCTGCACTTAAGACCCAGCCAAGGTTGAAGAAAATTAATCTGTGCTGGCGCCAAGCGGCCTGGTGATGTGCTTTGTGCCTGCGGCACTTGGCAGCCTGGGGTGAATGGAGAAAACAGGCGGGTTTCTAAGCTCCTGCTCTTCCGCCATCTCATTGAATCTGCCTGGCAACCCCCACTGCCTCCGCTTTACAGATGAGGAAACTGAGGCTCGGGGAGAGGAGGCCACATGCCTGGAGTGTTGCAACAAGTGAGTGGCGACACAGGACCCAGTCCAGGGCCATGGACTCCCTGCTTGGGGCAGCCCCCATGGTCTTGCTACCTGCTGCTGGCACACACTGTGAAGAGCATTATGGCAGCCCCTGTCCTCACCATTGAAACACACCAGGGAGCCTATTCCCTTGTGTGCCCAGAACTGTGTTCGGCTCAGCTTTGCCTGCTCACTAGAACCTGTCAGGGAGGGACCAGGAGGGAGCTGCGGTTCAAGGAGGCATGTAACTGACCTGGGGTCACATAGTATTCAGATATCAATTCTCCCCAAATTGATCTATATATTCAATGCAATTGCAATCAAAATCCTAGCAGACTTTTGGTAAAAACTGATAAACTGATTGTAAAACTGATACAGAAATGCAAAAAACCAGCCGGGAGAGGTGGCTCACGCCTGTAACCCCAGCACTTTGGGAGGCCAAGGCGGGCGGATCACCTGAGGTCAGGAGTTCAAGACTAGCCTGGCCAACATGGTGAAACCCTGTCTCTAATAAAAATACAACAATTAGCCAGGCATGTTGGTGGGCGCCTGTAATCCCAGCTACTCTGGAGGCTGAGGCAGGAGAATCGCTTGAACCCAGGAGGCAGAGGTTGCAGTGAGCTGAGATCATGCCATTGCACTCCAGCCTGGGCAATGAGAGCCAGACTCTGTCCCCACTTCATGAAAAAAAAAAAAGAAAAGAAATGCAAAGGACCTAGAATAACCAAAACAATCTTGACAAAGAAGAACACATTAGGAGGTCTTATACCACCTAATTTCAGGACTTACTATAAACCGACAGTAATCTAGATAAAGTGGTATTGCCTGCAGTTAAATGGAACCTAATAGACAGTCCAGATGTAAAACCACACATACACAGTCAATTAATTGACTTTTGACAAGGGTGCCAAAGCAATTCAACAAGGAAAGGATAATTTTCCTCAAATGCTGCTGGAACAATTGAAAAACCACATGGAAAAATAACAAGGCTTAATTCTTATCTCACATCATATCCAGAATTTATAAAGAACGTTCTGGCCAGGTACAGTGGCTCATGCCTGTAATTCCAGCACTGTGAAAGGCCAAGGCAGGTGGAAACCCACCTTTTTTGTAGAGATGGCAAAACCCATCTCTACAAAAAAATACAAAAATGAGCCAGATGTGGTGGCACACATCTGTAGTCCCAGCTACTCAGGAGGTTGAGGTAGGAGGATCCCCTGAGCCGACTGCAGAGGTTGAAGCCGAGGATCACCTTGACCGGGGAGGTGGAGGCCAAGAGCACGCCACTCCACTCCAGCCTTGGCGACAGAGAGAGACCCTGTCTCAAAAACAAAACAAAACAAGAATGCTTATAACTCAATAATCACAAGATGCTCAAACTGATTTTTTTTTAATTAGCAAGAATCTGAACAGATACTTCACCAAAGAAGATATATGAGTGACAGATAAGCACATGAAAAGATTCTCAACATTATTATTCAGAAGATGCAAATCAAAGCCACAATGAGATGCCACTGCACACTCACTAGAATGACTCAAATAACAGACTGACCACATCACATCTTAGCATGAATATGGAGCACCTGAAACTCTCATACATTGCTGGTGGGAGTTCAAAATGGTGCAATTACTTTGGGAAACATTTTGGCAATTTCTTATAAAGTTAAACACACACCAGCCATTCAACCCAGCAATTCCTCTTCTATATGCTTACCTAAGAGAAACGAAAACATATGCCCACACAAAGACCAGCCCTCAAACAGCATAGCAGCTTTATTCATAATAGCCTAAAACTGGGAAAAAGAAAAAAAATGTTTGGCTGGTGCAGTGGCTCACGCCTGTAATCCCAGCACTTTGGGAGGCCAAGGTGGGCGAATCATGTGAGGTCAGGAATTTGAGACCAGCCTGGCCAACATGGTGAAACCCCATCTCTACTAAAAATATGAAAATTAGCTGGGTGTAGTGGCGGGCACCTGTAGTCCCAGCAACTCAGGAGGCTGAGGCAGGAGAATCGCTTGAACCTGGGAGGCAGAGGTTGCAGTGAGCCGAGGTCATACCACTGCACTCCAGCCTGGGTAACAGAATGAGACTCCCTCTCAAAAACAAATAAAAATAAAAATAAACCGGGCAAAAAATAAATGTTCATCAGCATGCAAAAAGGTAAGTAAATATGTATATAGTTATATAATGAAATACTACTCAAGAATGAAAGGAGAAAACTACTGATACATGGATTAATCTCCAAAACATTATGCTGAATAAAATAAGCCAGAAGCAAAAAGATACTTCCTGCATGATTCCACTATGTGCAACTCAGGAAAATGTAAATCTGATCTACATTGATGGAAAGCAGCTTATTGGTTGCCTGAGGCAAAGAGTGGTAAGAGATTTCCCCAGCTAGATTTCAGAATTACTATGGACCACTGTCTTCTTTGTGCTTCCCATTTCCCCCCTTTCTGAACGATTATCCTATACCTATTCCACCATTGTATATTGGGTGCAGAGTGGGGTTGAGGGGTAGGTAGGTAACTCACCTCTTGGAATTCACAGGTTTACTCATTGAGAGGGACTGTACTGGCAGGGATATGCTTAGGGAACCACTTCCAAGGAGCCTCACCCACACCTGCATATGGTTTAGATGACAAAAGTCTTGAGTTCAAGCTCGTACTGTACCAGCATGAGACTTCAGGGTCCTTCAGAGGGTGGACTGTATTTTGCATGTTAGAAGAATGTAAATAATTTGTGGTCAGAGGGAAGACTATAGTGCTTTTAAGATATGTCCACAAATTTTTTCTTTTTTCTTTTTGAGACAGAGTCTCACTCTTTTGCCCAGGCTGGAGTGCAGTGGCACAATCTCAGTTCACTGCAACCTCCACCTCCCGGGTTCAAGCCATTCTCCTACCTCAGCCCCCCGAGTAGCTAGGTATGTCCACAAATTCTTTGATACTCTTCCGTTTAAGAGGTAGAGCTTAATTCCTTTCCCCTGAGTGTAGGCTGGACTTAGTGAGTCACTAGTGAATAAAATAAAGTGGACATGACAATGTTCAGCCTCAGAAACTAGGTCATAAAAGTCACTGCGGCTCCCCAGTGTACCCTCTCCCTCCCCACCCCCTTCCCCTCCCTACCTTTCTTTGTCATCATTCTCTCTGGGGGAATTCAGCTGCCATGTAAGAACACTCAGGCAACCCTGTGGAAAGTCCATGTGGTAAGGAAATGAGGCCTCCTGCCAACAGCCCTGGGAGGGAGCCATCTTGGAAGCAGATCCTTAGCCCCAGTTGAAGCCTTCAGGATGCAGCAGCCCCAGCTGTCAGCCTGACTACACCTCATGAGAAAACCTGAGCCAGAAACACTGAGCCAGGCTGCTCGAAGAATTTTGACCTCAGAAACTGTGAGAAAATTGTATTTGTCATGTTAAGCTGATTGCATGGGGGTAATTTTTTGTTACATTGTAAAAGATGATACACTAAGTTAAGGGCATGGGGGTAATTTTTGTTATGTTGTAAAAGATGATACACTAAGTTAGGAATTTGAATTTTCTCGCAGGAGCAATGGGGTGTAGTGGAAGGTGTTAGAGAAAGGAAATGACATAAAAAGTTCTGGGATTAGTGCTATGGTCTGAATGTTTATGTCCCCCCATAAAATTCATACGTTGAAATCCTAATCCCCAGGTGATGGTATTAGGAGGTGGGGCCTTTGGGGGATGATTAAGTCAAGAAGACTCTACTCTTATGAATGGGATTAGTGCCCTTATAAAAGGGGCCTGAGGAAAAAAACAAACAACTCCATTTAAAAATGGGCAAAGGATATGAACAGGTACTTCTTAAAAGAAGACATACATGTGGCCAACAAGCGTATGAAAAAATGTTCCACATCACTGATCGTTAGAGAAATGGAAATCAAAACCATAGCGAGATACCATCTCACACTGGGCAGAATGGCTATTATTAAAAAGTCAAAAAATAACAGATGTTCCTGAGGTTGCTGAGAAAAGTGAATGCTTCTACACTGCTGGTGAGAATGTAAACTAGTTCAGCCACTGTGGAAAGCAGTTTGGAGATTTCTCAAAGAACTTAAAATAGAACTAACATCTGACCTAACAATCCCATTACTGGGTATATACCCAAAGGAATAAAATCATTCTACCATAAAGACACATGCACATGTATGTTCATCACAGCACTATTCACAATACCAAAGACCTGGAATCAACCTCAATGCCCATCAACAGTGGACTAGATAAAGAAAAATGTGGTAAATATACACCATGGAATACTATGCAGCCATAAAAAAGAACAATATCATGTCCTTTGCAGCAACATACATGGGGCTGGAGGCCATTATCCTAAGTGAATTAATGCATGAGCAGAAAACCAAATACTGCATGTTCTCACTCATAAGTGGGAGCTAAACATTGAGTACACATGGACACAAAGAAGGGAGCAGTAACGTAGAGGCCTACTTGAGGGTAGAGGGTGGGAAGAAGGTGATGATGGAAAAACTACCTATCAGGTACTATGCTTATTACCTGGGTAATAAAATAATTTGCACACTAATGCCTCGAGACATGCAATTTCCCTATATGTCAAATCTGCGCATGTACCCCATGAACGTAAAATAAAAGTTGGAGGCCGGGCGCAGTGGCTCACGCCTGTAATCCCAGCACTTTGGGAGGCTGAGGCGGGCAGATCACAAGGTCAGGAGATTGAGACCACGGTGAAACACCATCTCTACTAAAAATACAAAAAATTAGCTGGGCGCGGTGGTGGGCACCTGTAGTCCCAGCTACTCAGGAGGCTGAGGCAGAAGAATGGCGTGAACCCGGGAGGCAGAGCTTGCAGTGAGCCAAGATCGCACCACTGCACTCCAGCCTGGGCGACAGAGCGAGACTCCGTCTCAAAAATAAAATAAAATAAAATAAAAGTTGGAAAGAAAAATGAATGATGTTCTTCAAAAGCAGCCTGAGTGAGACTCCTCATCCCTTGCACCATGTAAGGACACAGCTGAAAGTCACTGTCTATGGACCAGAGAGCCTTCATCAGACACCAGATCTGCTGGTGCTGTGACCTTGGACTTCCCAGCCTCCAGAACTTTCAGAAATAACTATTTGTTGCTTGTAAACCACCCAGTCTATGGTAATTTGTTATAGAAGCCTGAATAGAATAAGTCATCTAGAAAGAATTTTCTTGGTCCCAAAGTGAAGAAGGGATTGGAAGTCACGAGATTCACAGAACACTGCATAGAGGTGGAGACTCTGAAACTAGGTGTCTGTGCCACACAGCTGAGTCAGGGAGTTGCACTCTGGGCAGAGGAAGAAGCCTGTGCTGGGGCAAGGAGGCCAGACATTGCCTTGTGTCAGAGGTGGTAGGTATAGGTAGAGAATGAGATTCTGAGCACAAGTGTGAATGAATGGTGAGTTGCTTAGGCCCTGGACAGGCCTTTCTACCCCTTCTGCGTCCTAACCTCAGCCAGCACCAGCAGTTGCTCCAGGATGTGTTGAGCACCTACAGAAATGCTGCTCAACTTAAATCCCCACAGTCAAGCCGGCCTATCCCCACTTGCACTGGGGATGCAGCAGTGAATAAACAGACAAAATTCTCTGCCCTCATCAAGCTTCCATGTTAATGGAAAAAGACAGGTAAAGAGCAGAAGGAGGTTAGGGGACGAAGACAGGCAATTAATTTTATAGGCAGTAAATATATACATAGAGAGAAATACACAAGGTAATGGGGCATTACAAGTTGAGGCAGTTGCAGTTCTAAGTACTGTGATATCTCAGGCTGCTATAACAAAATACCATCTACTGGATGGTTTAAGCAATATTTATTTCTCATCATTCTGGAGACTGGGCAGTCCAAGATCAAGGTGCCAGCGTATTTGGTGTCTGGTGAGGGCCCTTTTCCTAGTTTGCAGATGAATGCTTTCTTGTTGTATCCCCACATGACACAGAGAGAGGGATATGCTCCTCTCTTCCTCTTCTTGTATGGGAACTAATCCCATTATGGAGGCTTAACCCTCATGACCTCATCAAAACCTAATCACTTCCCAAAGGCCCACCTCCAAATACTACTACACTGGGCATTAAGGCTTCAACACCTGAATTTTGGGAAAACACAAACATTTAGTCCATAGCAGGTGGTTAGGGAAGGGTTCACCGAGAGGGTAACATGTGAGCACTTGTGAAGTGAGCAAGTTGTCTACGTGGATATATGGGGGAAGCGTTCCTGGTAGAGGGAACCAAGCGCAGAAGCTGTAAGGTGGGGTCATGACTTCCAGTGCCTCCACTAACCAATAAAGAGTTTTATGAAAATTAGAAAAAACAAAACAAAACACCAGCCTGGACTTGCACTTCCAGCCATGAAGAAGTAATAAGGACTGGAGTCACCCTCCTGCCATAAACTAGACAAAACACTGGAAACAATTGTTTACAGACATTGAACAACAGGCAGTAGCATAAGACAGTGATCCCTGAAGAACGGTAAGCAAATCAGGTTAGCTCTACAGTTCACCCAGCTTTCTGCCCGGAGGCATCTTAGGTGTAGGGAGGGGAAATTCAAATAGAGTCCAGCAGTATTGATGAGTTGATCTTTGAGACAAAGAACAAAGTTCAGGTAGGCTTAGGTGGCTGTAAGTTGAGGGGCAGAGTACCTGACTGAAGGAAGAAAAATAGCTCCAGAAATCTACATGTGTCCTCTTGAATCACTGCCATGTGCAAGGCTTCACGTGTGTAGGGTGAAACTCCCTGAGGCCAGGCAAAGAAAGACTGAAGCATTGTAATTTGAACAATTCCCAGAATTCACACAGGTTAGGAACTATCCCATGAGTAACAGTTTTAACGGCTACCGTGGACCCACTCTAAAAGAGCTTAAACATAAGCCTTGGCCGGGCGCGGTGGCTCACGCCTGTAATCCCAGCACTCTGGGAGGCCGAGGAGGGCGGATCACGAGGTCAGGAGATCGAAACCCCGTCTCTACTAGCTAGCTACCGGTATAATTCACATCAATCTAATAACTGAGGATATATGTGGGAAAATAAGTAAAAAATCAGGATTTGGGATGAGATTTCAAAGGAGACTTTAGTCCTTCCTTCCTGAAGTTTAATTTTTTTTCAACTTGAAGTTCCTCCAGCTGCAGACACTCCTCAGCCCTCCTCTGTGCTGACACTCAGAGGGAACTCAGATGCAGGCTCTCAAGATGCCCATGGTATGGTGGGAAATGTCCCCCCAAACACACACATGTGCCTGGCTGTTCCCAGGGGTGTGATCCTGTGAAGCTATGGGGGCTCTCAGGGGAGAGGCCCTGGGGCTTCATCAGGGAGGGTGAAGTGCCTGAGCCAAAAGAAGCCTTGCGGTGTGCCAGGCAGACCAGGTGAGAGGCGTTCCTGCCAAGGGCAGATTGAGCAAAGGCCAGGAGGCGGGGAGAGGCTGAGTCTTTCTGCACTGCAAGAGCTTCCTTGTGTCTGGAGACAGGGCAGAAGGAGAAGTCACCAAGAGTATGAGGGTGTGGCCTGATCCAGAGCTTTGAAGCGGGACCAATTAACTTGAAGTTTATCAGGAGGGTGGGGAGGTGGGGAAGCTGGCTTAGTGGGGTTAGGCCAGCGAAGGGTGAGCTGCCAGGTGGGAGATTTAGCAAGGTGGCTTGGGTGGCCTCTCCAAGTGTAGACAGGAAGGGGGCAAGGCTGGAGATGGGACACTGGGAGGCCCAGGGAGCTGACACCCAGATGGGATTGTGGTGGTGTGCTGGAGGCACAGCCCTATGGTGGAACTGGATGTGGTCAGAAGGAGTCAAGAAAGTGCCTGAGACTTGGTCTACTTGTGTTGAGGATGGGGAGCTGGGCAGGTGAGGAGGTCGGAGAAAAGAAGAGCAGTGTGGGAAGTGCAGGGAAGTGTCTAGTCCTGTGCTCAGGTACATGGATGTGCAAGTCCCAGTTCAGGAGAGAGCTCTATGCCCAAGAAGGACAATGAGTGGCCACAGATGTCCTGGGGGTGGAGGAAGCTGTCCTTGGCGAATGGGCAGGGCAGGAAGGGGTGGAGGACTGAGCCCGGGGAAGCATCAGTACTGAGAGGTGGATAGAGGAGAGAAACTGCCCAAGGGGTGGGAGAAAAGCCAGGAGCACCCAGTGTTCTGAGGGAGGAGAGAGTGGCCTCCCAAGCAAGGATGGGCACCCAATCAGGACCCCAATGGGCCAGGAGAAATGAGGAAGCAAAAGGGACCATGGGCTTTAGCAAGAAGGAGGTCTAGGGAGAGCTCTTTTGAGAACCATGGTGGGCTCAAAGTGGCTGGGGTCCCTTGCCAAGGATGGGGTATGTGTGGACTGGGAATGGAAACAAGTAAAGCCAAGGGTCCCTTTCCCAGAGTTTCTGCGGATGGACAGAGAGAGAAGACGGAGCATGGGAGGAACAGGTCACCAGAACACATCTCTCGTGCTGGAAAGCAGACTCAGGAGGGAAGAGGATGACTGTCACCAGGGCAACCATGCTGGCCATGGGATGTAAGGAGCAAAGGAGGAGATGAGAGATTTGGGAGGAAGAGTCAGCACAAGTTTAAAGGAAGGAGGTGGGGAGAAGGGGAAGCCTGGATTTCTGTCCCTGGAGATGGAGGATGAGAGCATGAGATGAAGCCTGGAGAGGAGGGAGGTTGGTTGGAGCTTGGGGAGTCTATGATGCTGGGAGTATGACTGAGTGGGGCTGAGGACAGGACAGTGAGTAGACAGGTCTGGGACAGGGGAGATGAGCACAGAAATGCAGAGGAGTTTGTGTGAGGGGACCTCTGAAGACCTGGGGTGGATCATGTGGCCCAGAAGCCCATGGAAGGAGAAGGGCAGAGGGGTGAGGACACAGCCCTGGGGAGCACTGATAGCAGAGATCAGGAGGAAAGAGAAGGGTCTGAGGAAGTGGCCAAGACAGAGCACACACACGCACATATGCACATGCAGGAGCACACACACGGTGATTCTTGGAGACTTCCAAAGTCCCTATCACCCCACTTTCCCATGGGTAGTAACTGGTCCTGTCTCCCCCTGGACTCCTTAGAACACAACCTGGGGTTTTGAAGCCTTTGTCTTCAACAGAGCACTCAGGTGCTCAACGTATGTCAGGTGGTGTGAGGGAGGGAGGGAGGGATGGGTGGATGGATGGATGGATGAGAGAGTAGGTGGATGAATGGGTGGGTGGACATATGTATGGATGGGTGGATGGATAGGTGAGTGAATGGGTGGATGGCTGAATGAATGGATGAATGAATAGATGAATGGAGAAATGGGTGGATGGATGGAGGCATGTATGGATGGGTGGGTAGATGTATGTATGGGTGGATGAATGGATGGATGGATGGATGGATGAATGGATGGACAAAGGAAGACAATTATCCTCTCATCTTCACACGATGCCGCAGCAGAGACTGAGAGAGTGGGGGCCTTTAGCAGCCCCTCAGAGAAAGAGTTGGCAGGGAGGGGGAACAGATGGGCCGTGGGTGGCTCAGTAGGAGTAGTCAGAGACGATGCAGGGCTCCTGGCTGTAGCACCACACCAAGGAAGGCACTGACATTCAGTGTTAATGAGAACAGGAAAGAGGCCAGTTTGTAGTGTAGAGATGATTAGATGAGTTTGAGGTACCTCTGGAGGGGCCCAGTCAACACTGGCTCCAAATCTGTGGCATGCAACAGAGAATGGAGGTGGGGTGATTTTCGGATGCAGGAGGAAATTGGGGGGTGTCCTTACAGAGACCTCTATGCCCAAGGTGCATAGGGGGCACCTCTTATGCAGAGGACAGTGCAGCGCGAGACAAGGGAAAGAAGAGGACAGGAGAGGACAGATGGACAAACCTTGGTCCAGAGCTCACCAGGCATGTTGTGGATAGATGGAGTTCATGAGAGTGACAGGGAGGGTGGGACCCAGCCCTGACCATGCCTTAGAGAGAAGTGACTCACACACATGTGCACCTGTGCCCACACGCAACGAGTAAAACTCTCCAAGCCCCAGAGAGAGAGAGAGGGAGCTGACGGGGAAAGTGGCAGGCACACACACGCACGAGCATGTGCGCACACATGCACAGAGCAGCAATGACGCACAAACTTGAAGCAAAATCCAATAAGGCTCCTCTGGAGAGCGGGAGGGAGTGAGGCTGAGCAAGATGCAGGAAGAGGCAGTGTTGGCGGGGCACATCAATAATAAAGTTAAAAAATGAAATGAAGAGGGGGCGGCAGGACCCTCGGGGAGCGGAGAGGCAGGCAGATGCAGAGATGCGCGCACACAGAAGAGGAGGGAAAGACGGGGGAGGACAAGCCTGACAAAGGGCCTAAGTAGAGGGGTGCACAGTGGGACCCACACCTCCACACAGAGGCAGCCACAAATCGTGACCCTAGGGGCAAGGGCCAAATCTGGAGAGGAGGAGAATAAACGAGGGAGAGGATGAGGAAGGAGGAAGGAAGGAAGGAGAGAGACAGACTCCCAGAGACCCGAAAAGGCAGCACATTCCACGGACAGACAGAAAAGAACCCACGTACTGTAGATGAATTCTGAGGACCACCCCTGACCAAAACCCAGGAGAGGGCAAGGCAGAAGGGCAGCCCATGACAGATAAGGTTGTGGCGACCTTATCGTCATGTTGAAAAGGAGAAAGCACCCATGTCCATCCACAGGACAGCTGGTCACCCACAGTGCAGCTCTATCCCGAAAGACCCAGATCTGTGAAACAGGGTGCATTCTGGGGTATGCTGGTACACTAGACCTCTGGGGAGAACGTTCCCCAAGGGTTGCTTGTCCCGCTTCTGTGGTGTAAATACTACCACCATGGCCAATTTCAGGCTACCATCATGCCATTGCTGAGCAGGACGAGGAAGAGGTGCCCACCTCGGCTCTTGCACACCAGTGATGGTGCACTCACATGTTTGTGGAAAGAACTCGAAGACTTATCACTGGGCAGACAAAGCTATTGGCAAAACTTACACAGGGTAAATGGTATTTATATTTTAAACAACATCCCACCACCACCAAATGCAGCTCTATTTTATTTAGATGAGAGGACTCATATAGGCTGTGTGGACAGGGTCACACAGAACTGGCCACAGAGGTTCCCCTTTTTGGGGGAGTTGGAGGTGGCATGCTGGAGGGAGAGAAAAGAGACTTCAGCCTTTTGTCATGCTTTAATTTTGTGAAAGCATAAAAAAATTTAAAAATTTTGTGCAAAGATAATTTCTTCACGTACCACACATAATTAAAAACTAATTTTTTAATTAGGAGAGGAAGAAAATGGAAGGAAAAAAAGGGAGCATGAGAGTGAGGAGGAGGGAGCTCTCTCCTCAGTCCGTCTGTCCTCAGTTCGTCTGTTCCTCCCACCCCTGCCATAGTCACAGCCATTCAGCAAAGATAAATCGGATGCAGGTCCTGCCCTCAAGGTGCTCACGGCCTGGTGGGGAGAGTTGCCCAACACACATATATCTGGGTGCTCCAGACACAGAATCCCCACCCAGTAAGTCAGAGGCCCCCAGGAAGAGCTTGGCAAGGACTCTTTTGAGGAGGACATGGGGCTTCCCAGGGCCTCCCGTGACCCTGCTCAGCAGAGCTGCAGGATGAGAAGGGAGATGCTGGACAGGGTCAGCAAGAGGATGGTCACCCAGGCTCTAGGGGAGGCTGCCTGGGGGGCAGAGCACAGGGAAAGGGAGGATGGGGCCCTAGGGACATGGATATAGAGGACTGATGGACGCCAAGCAGGCTGCAGAGGAAACAGGAGAGGGGAGGCCCCAGAGGTAGAATCGAGGAAAGAAAGGGGGTGAGAAGCCAGGAGAGACTCCCAGCATCAGAGGCCATCAATGGAGAGAAAATGAGCTGTGGGGTTTGGAGGCCTCATTTCTCCCCACTGGCAGGTACAGAGCAGCTGCAGGGGTGAGCAGGATGGGAGGGAGGGAGTGGCCACAGCCAGGGATGAAAGTTCCCACCCGGCTGGTCTGAGATGAAAGAAGGCATAGGAGGAAGAAGGGAACAGGTCAAGGGAGAAGGAAGGACTCCTGGGTGGGCGTGGGATGAGCTTGCCCACCTACTGAGACAGGCCAGGGGAGAGCGTAGGGGAGGGGACAGCTGTTGCCAGGGCAATGGCACTGCCTGGGAGCACCGAGGATCAGAGGAGAAGACGGGAGAGGGTCCTTAGAGGAGGAAGTGGCCCTGGGCTGGAAGTGGGAGGCAGGCAGAGGGCATGGGGCCTGCCTGTTTTCAGTACTGGATTTGGGAAAATGGGGGAAACACAGGGCCTGTGGAGGACTTGGTGAGTCGATGCTTCTGGCAGGGTCTTCAGTGGGGTGCATGGTTGAATGCGTGCTGCTCCAGCAGAGGGATCTAGCGTGGGCCCAGAGATGTGGGCATGTGGGCATCTCTCCCTTTCACACACCACACACACTGTAAGGCACAGTGACACAAACACATGGGCTGCACCTATCACCCCATATTTTCATTGCAGATGATGAGTCTGCTTCCTCATGGACACAGATCCACCAGGATGTCTCCTCGGCTCTGGGAGCTGTGTGTTTTGTTCAGCAGAACATCCAGTAGGTGTTCAGTGTATGCTTGTTGGATGGATGGATGGATGGATGGGTGATGGATGGACAGATGATGGATGGGTAGATGGATGGGTGGATGATGGATGGGTGGGTAGATGAAAGGGTGGATAGATGGGTAGATGGATAAGTAAAAAATGGATGGGAGGAAGGAAGGATGGAAAGAAAGGAGGGAAGAAGGAAGGAAGGAAGGAAGGCAGGCAGGCAGATGGATGCGTGGGTGGATGAATGGCCTATGGTCCAGGCATGGGATGCTAAGGCCTGCTGTGGCCAGGGCTGAGGAGTTGGGCTAGGGTCTTGAACAGCCCCTTGGAGGGAGAGTCAGCAGCACGAAGGGGAGACAGATGTGCCATGGGTGACAGGAGAGGGAGGTGTCAGGGATAACTCCTGGCAGCTGAGATAACTCCTGGCAGGTGGTGATGCTCAGTGCTGAGACTAGGAAGTGTGTGGCTGGCCCTGGGAGGTGACAGGTTGGAATGTGAAGATGACTTGGGGGTGAGAAGCTCTGGGTCCATATTGGTTCCAGGTCCGATTCTGCATTTCAGGGCAGAGTTCGGATGGCAAGTTAGGGATAGGGGTGTCAGCCAGAAGAGTGGGACCAGAACAAGGAGTGGGGCCTGACCTTGGAGAGCAGGAGGAGGAGGTGGAGTCGAGAAGGACAGGGGAGGACATAACAGATCACAGCCTGGAGCTCAGCTTGCAGAGGGATGGGGGCAGGCTGGGCTGGAGTGTTTGCAGCTAGCTCGTCTGTAATAGTGATCATGGGGGAGCAGCCGCATGCCCATCCACTGAGCGGCATCAACCACCATGCACCTGGCCTCTGCACTACCACGCAGCAGAGCGCCTGAGACCTGGAAGCCATCCGTGACCCGCCGTTGTGTAGAGAAGCCCACCACAGAGCAGGCGTGCCTGGTTCAATATGACTCTCATTGAACGTCAAAGCCAAAGCCAGCACCACCCACAGGACTTGCCTTTTTTCGTGAGAAGATAACATATACAGAGAGTGGAATGATCCTCCCAAATCAATACTGTGATTACTTCGGGGGAGCAGTATTTGTACCCTGGGCTAGATGGGATGGAAAGTGGACAAGAACACCAGTCTTATGTACAACGCTTTGATGTTTATTTTTTACAAAGACAGTGGGTCCATGAATGACTTGTGTAATTAAAAGTTAATTTTACAGCCAGGTGCCGTGGCTCATGCTCCTGTGGTCCCAGCACTTTGGGAGGCTGAGGCAGGAGGATCGCTTGAGGGTTCAAGACCAGCCTGGACAACATAGCACGACTTCGTCTCTACGAAAAGATTTTAAAAAATCAGCTGGGTGTACTCTCTCCTCCTGCCGCCCAATATGCCGAAAGGAAAGAAGGCCAAGGGGACAAAGGTGGCTCTGGCCCCTGCTGTCATGAAGAAGCAGGAGGCCAAGAAAGTGGTGAATCCCCTGTTTGAGAAAAGGCCTAAGAATTTTGGCATCGGACAGGACATCCAGCCCAAAAGAGACCTCACCCGCTTTGTGAAATGGCCCCGCTCTATCAGCAGAGAGCCATCCTCTATAAGCGGCTGAAAGTGCCTCCTGCAATTAACCAGCTCACCCAGGCCCTGGACCGCCAGACAGCTATGCAGCTGCTTAAGCTGGCCCACAAGTACAGGCCAGAGACGAAGCAAGAGAAGAAGCAGAGGCTGTTGGCCCGGGCCGAGAAGAAAGCTGCTGGCAAAGGGGACGTCCCCACTAAGAGACCACCTGTCCTTCGAGCAGGAGTTAACACCCTGTCACCACTTTGGTGGAGACCAAGAAAGCTCAGCTGGTGGTGACTGCACACGACGTGGATCCCATGGAGCTGGTTGTCTTCTTGCCTGCCCTGTGTCGTAAAATGGGGGTCCCTTACTGCATTATCAAGGGGAAGGCAAGACTGGGGTGTCTAGTCCACAGGAAGACCTGTGCCACTGTCGCCTTCACACAGGTGAACTCGGAAGACAAAAGCGCTTTGGCTAAACTGGTAGAAGCTATCCGGACTAATGATAATGAGATACGACGAGATCCGCCGTCACTGGGGAGGCAATGTCCTGGGTCCCAAGTCTGTGGCTCGCATCACCAAGCTCAAAAAGGCAAAGGCTAAAGAACTTGCCACTAAACTGGGTTAAATATACACTGTTGAGTTTTCTGTACATAAACATAATTACAATAACAGAAACTTTGCTTCAAAAAAAATGAGCTGGGCATAGTGGCACACACCTGTAGTCCCAGTTACTCAGGAGGATCGCTTGAGCCCAGGAGTTAGAGGCTGCGGTGAGCTATGATTGTGCCACTGTTCTCCAGCCTGGGCAACACAGCAAGACCCTGTCTCAAAAGAAAATTAATGTTATAAAGGGTAAGAGGAGAGGCGGCAAAGGAGGAAGAGAAGAGACTAGTAGAAAGACATGCCTTCCATTTGTCCATCCTCCTCCCCAACCTGAGACCCAAAAGGAAGCCAGGTGCAGGTCCTCTTCCCAGGAAGCTCCATGTCTGAGTGAAGAGAAAGATGCCCTGATACTCATGCCCAGGGGCTCCTGGAGGATAGGAGTCAGCCAGCAAAGGCCTCTGTGGGGAGGACCCAGGGCCTCATTGTCATCATTGCACCTGCCAGTTGCACACTGTCCTCTCACCCCGTTTCCTCACTCTTATCTAGTTTGGATTCCACAATCTCCTCTCTTTGTTGTTGAACTTGCAAAGCCTCAGCTCTTCAACTGCACAGACTTTGATTCTCCACTTATTCTCAGCCTTCTTTGTTTTTTCAATGATGCCTTATTCTTAATACATGGAGGGGGAAGGA